>NC_139347.1:48367115-48412115 GCF_055883805.1 Amblyomma maculatum | reverse complement strand
ATTAGGTGCATACCTCTGGCAGGTGACACGGCCTTGTACAGATTGGTCGGCGTGATGTCACGAGACCACGTGACATGGCTGAGTTGGCAGGCGCTACCAACTCGGTCTTCTCCTTTGAAATATAAGGATGAAGTGAGTGTCTAACCCTCTAGGACTGCTGCATCCCTAGTCATACATGCTACACATGGGGCGCGCAGGAATGTTCGCACGGCATGGTTCACGTGGCGTTTTCACTCTGAGGTGGTCTTTCACATTATGCACTAGATGATGATGAGGACGTGTTCGACATAAAAGACTAGCGATTCAGTGAATAGCAAGGTGCAGCCTTTGTCAAAAGTTTAGAGCTCAGAGGGTTTGCTTTTAGGCCGTCTATTATGACTTCTTTAACAATTGTGGAAGTTATAGCCATTGAAGAGGGTAAGGACGAAAAATCTTGCCTTCAGCAAGTAGATCCCCTGGGCTCTTTGACAAAAGTTGTACATGTACGCGAAGGAACATATGCAAATATTTGAGGACGGGAATCTTTAACGCTCTTGCTACATACCCCGCGCCTATCTTTTTTTTTTTAATTTATAAAAGTGGGATGTGAGTAGTGATTAGTGACATGCTAGGGGTAAACAGTCTTGGTTTTATGTTTTTAATCTTTTTTTGGCGCGTACATATGGTTTTCCTTTGCGTTCACTGTCTCCAAGCAACTTCCCTGTTCTTTGAAGCACTTCATTATTACGATACTTTAGTTGGAATCTTGCTTTCTGGAAACTTATTCTTTAACAACAGGGCTCTTCTGTTGTTATGCTGCGTCACACTTCTCGAGTGTTGTCATCGCCTCAGTTCACAATCCAATGCGGGAGATTCTGTTAGGTTTGAAAACAATAACTGAGAGGAAAAAAAAATCGAAGAAAAGGAAAGTTGCACCACACGAATCTTGCTCACATCTCGCGTCGAACCCCTAGAGTGGGCCCAAAAGTATGCGGACACTTTATTTGCCCGATCGTCTAGTGAGTGGCTCTGTGCGAAGGATAAGTGTATATACATACGGGCACCACAAACGGTACTACTTTTTATACTGTCGCAGAGAGAGTGAAAAGAGAGCAGATACAGAAAATTTAGACACGTGTCGACGAGCCAGCCAAAGGAAAGTAACAGCGCTCGTAGGAACCTATGATTGATGGAAATAGCGATTGGGAGAGGAGATTAGGCTACGTTATAAGCAGATCGTCAAGTGTAATGCTCCGAGTTAACTAGTAGAAATATTTACTTGACTAAGACCAGAGATGATTATACGGGATCCATAGGTAAATGTTATGAATGCATTGAAGTGAAGGGTGCCGTAAGAGATGTATTAGGCTGACACGTGGAGCCGAAGAGCCAGAAAATAAGGACAGAGTGAATGATTCATAGATCGGACGCGAATGTCTGTTCAGAAATTTGATGAAGAAAGAAAGAAAAAAAACGACGGGAGTCAAGACCAGTAGCCGGTAGCCCGAAATCGAAAACGGAAGCGAATGAAACGCCATTAAGGGGCCGGTGCAGTAAAAAGTGACAGGTTAGCTCGATATCGCTTGGAAATAAATTACTTACGCGGGGGAAAGAACATAAATGGGAAGAAAGTGGGATTGAACACCACCCGATGGAAGTGACAGACGCATTTAATTGCGATAAAATGTCATCGCACGGCATATGCGTGGTAGAAGGGATTTAGGACAAGGTTGTCGCACACGTGGAGCTAGCGAGTAGTTCATATCTAAACTAAGTAGCGCTAAAACAAAAACCCAGCAAAGTAGTTATTGCCATTTGCTTTAAGATTGAAGGGAAAGATGTTTTCTGTCGCTTACGTGGCGGAATGGGCCAGAAATACAGGCTTTGCTTTCATTGCCAGTGCTTTGCAAAAAGGAGGGAACGCTAATGGAGTCTGCAATTTTTATACAACAAATTAAACTGTTCGCGTGGGTCATCTGCGCCTGAGAACATTCTGAAGACAAATTTGTAGTACACGTGCGCAGGAAGCAAGCCAAAAGCAACGTTCAGTCATTTTCCTGCCTTGTAGCTCTTTTTTTTTTTTGCGCATCTCTTTAGGAATCCTATGGCTACTTAATTGTGTTCGAATGCACATGGCTGTCATACATTACAATTCTTTCCCTACTTCTGCTACCACCGAAAGCGTGAAGTTATGAAGGCTACTAGGCGATTTAGCGGAAGCGGAAGCAGCAGCTTCTTAATGTGTAAAAGCGGAAATTCTTGAGCACGAGGGTAGTGGTGTCGCATTAACATTGGTAATGTGAATAATGGCGCTACTCAACAAATCAGAGGAGAAAAAGAAGTCATTCGTTTGATGGGCGTGCCGGTGGTCATTTACTTGAGTAAAATATAAAGAATAAGAAATAAAGCAGGACTGAGAAAAGGAAAAATACGGCCTTTATTGTATATCAGGCTTGACGTCCCAAATTGACATGTGCTATGAGAAACGCTGTAATTTAGTGCTCTGAATTAGTTTGGCCAAGTTGAAGCACTGACTTTGCACAGCCCACTGGTGCCTTGCATTTACTGCTACTGGGGTGGGTAGAAAAGCAAAGTGTGTTGGGAAATGCCAATAAATTAGAAATAGTCTGAATGATGGGAATTAGACATTTAGTGTAAAGAGCTATAAACAGGCAGTAATTGTCAATTTCGACAATAAATGCAATTACTGTCATCAAAAGCAAAGTTTCAGTTGCCAGAGACCTCCACGGTAAATGAGCAAGGTACACATCGCACAGCGCACGGGCGAAAAGTAAGGCGACCGTGTGCTGTGCGATGTCAGTGCACGTTAAAGAACCCCAGGTGGTCGATATTTCCAGAGTCCTCCACTACGGCGTCTCTCATAGCCTGAGTTGCTTTGGGACGTTAAACCCCACAAATCAAACTAAACCAAATCAAACCAAACCAAACATGTCTGTATATACACTGTGCTTATCGCTCAGAAAGTACTTTGAACACAGCCTATCCCTTTTCAGTGCTCTTGTACACTGTGTATCCATCTTCTTCCTCTCATTCTACCTTTGTGAAGGGAAGGTATACTATGAACAGAGGGTATGCGCGAACTGCTTCGGAGGCTTAGTTAAGTTAGGGCTACTGAGGCCTATTGACTGTGAAGATTTCTAATCTTGTTGAGAATAGACACCGAGATGACAGTTCCTCGTGGCCTACCATCAAAAGGTGTGCTATAACTCATGCAAGTAATCAGCACAGTTTAGCAGCAACGCTCTTTGGAACATGGTTTATGAATGCGGAATGTATTCGAGCGATCGGTTGCCTGCAAAGGAAAGGGCATTTGCTGCTGCCACTGTGCATATTGAACATAGCTGGCCAGCCAACCAAAACAACCCTTTAAGTGAGCATCTGCTTACCTCATGTTTATTTCCGGAGGCATATAAAGCACAAAAAGAAAATGAAGACCGGGCGTGAACCGGCAACTTGTTTTGTCGATGAATTAAAATAAAATCGGCAAGCTTCAACAGCTGTTGATTATCTGCTAAAGAACCTCACTTTTTTTGTCCGGCACACTTAAGCAACGGTTGCATCGAGGTGGCTGGCAGGTATATCGCAGTGGTGATTTCATCTACTAGGAGTAATATTAGGCCTGTCGGGACTGGAATCTAACTTTGTAACGGTTGAGCGTCGCCAGGGGAATGTCGATGGAGTCGAGGCCTTGGATCTTTGCTTCATCGGGAAGGATGTAGTACTTTTGTAGGAGACAGGTGATGTACAGGAAGATCTCCACGGAGGCCAAGATCTCGCCGGGACACTTACGTTTCCCTGCAAGTGGAAGATTCGAAACTTCATTTTTGCTTTTTTCGTCAAAAAACTAATACAGTTAGAAGCACGGCATAGAGGAGGGGGAAATGAGGAGGAAAGGCAGGGAGGTTAACCAATAAAAGCAACCGGTTTGCTACCCTGCACTGAGGGAAGGGGATGAGTGGATATAAAAGTTGTGAGAGAGGGATAGTTGAAGTTAGTACAGTCACATAACAGACACGCCACATCACATCACGTCACAGCATATCATAGCAAACTCATAGTCTTTCGCTTAGGCCTGTGCTTTTCATAAAGCGGAGCAGTGCCTGGGAGGCCTTCACCGAAGACGATCGCTGTGGCCAGGGACCTAAAATATTAATTTCAGTCAATGAGTGTCCATCTAGATGCTCCAGCGCACGGCAAAGACACTGCCTCACTGTATATCGGGCACTCACAAAGAATGTGGCCTATAAACTCGTTGCATCCACAGTTTGTATATTTAGGGCTGTTTGCCATGCCTACCGTAAAAGAATACGAGTTTGTGAATGCTACACCAACCCACAGGCGGCACAGCAAAGTTTCTTCGCGTTGGGGTAGGCCAGGTGGAAGGCGGAGCTTCAGGTCAGGGTCCAGGGATTTTAAGCGGCAGTTCGCAAACTGGTCAGAATTCCACAAGGAGAGTGTGTGTTCCCGCGCAAGTGCGTTCCAGCAGGTTGGTATCAAATGACGAAGGAGTCACTGGATACTAATACGAGACGGGCCTTCCTATTGCAGGACATTAGAAAAACGGTCTACAACCATTCTTTGACAACTCGTGCATTTCTGTTCAATTTCCGTTGACCTGTACGCACAAGAAACTTCGAACGTTACATAAAAAAAAAAAAAATGACTTAAAAGAGCCAAAATTGGCTAAAACTGGGCGGCTTCAAGATTGATATAAAATGTTGACTATAATATTGCCAAGAATTTTATCCCTTTCAGACTTCTCAACTGGGCGCTACGGCCTTTCTTAGGTTCAGGTAGCGTTACTGTACAGCTTCTCATAATTCACACATAAATAATAGTCGCGACCTCATCGAAGGCTCCGAACAGTCGTTAGCGCATATCAAATATGGTAGCCGTATGGGCTTCACATACAACATTTGAGCGTCAACTGAGTACTTCCTGAATAAGGGCTTCTCTTACCTATAGAGAAGGGAATGAGGTACTCAGGCTTTGGTTGCACCAAGGAGCCATCTTCCCCCAAGAAGCGGCTCGGGTCGAACTTGGACGGTTCCTTCCACAATGTCGGGTCGTTGTGCACCGCCCAGACATTAGGCGAAACTGTGGTTCCCTTTGGAATAAAGTGCTCGTCGAAAAACGTATCCTCGCCTGCGCTGTTTTGGGCGAGAAAAAAAAAAAAAAATAAAACACAAGACGAAACGGTATATGTTGGCAATTTATATGGCAAAGTCACACCTTTTACACTTTCGACACTTGGGGCCAGATCTTGAATTTAAGAGCAGGGAACTTGCAATTTTCACATGAAATTAATGCATGTCTCGGGGTGCAGGAGCTCTCATGCATTGGCGTTTTAACACACCTTGACCAAATAATCAAAATGACACGTATGATTGCTCCAAAATGCTCTTATGAGACTCCTTTTACAAACGGTAGAAGGTGCGACGTAAAATCGAGAGCCTCTGAAGGCCAATAAAGATGCCTACCTCCTGGGCACGCCGAGGGGCGAGACGGTCTTCCATCGGTACATCTCCCAGATGCAGGCCATTGTGTAGGGCATCTTGTGCCTGTCCTCCCAGGTGGGCTGTCGCTCTCTACCCACCACTTCGTCAATCTCTCTTCGCACGCCGGCCTGCACCGTGTCCGGCTTGTCGGCAAAATTCAGAACGTGCCACTGAAGCGTGATGGCCACGGTATTCGAGCCCGCAATGAAGAAGCTCAGAAGGTTGCCCACGAGGTTCTTGGCTGCGGGGGTGGTCAACCGAGCTACAGTTACACCCAGGCGGTCTCGCAACCCTCTTTCAGTTGCATCTAACTGTACCACACACACAAAAATAAATCAAGGGCACTATTTACACCCTTCACTGTGAAAACACTCCTCACGTTGATTCTTCTGAATTTTTATGCTTTCCTTATGACTCATGTGAAAATCGCGCAAAGCTTCGCAGTCCATATAGACTATACGAACGGTATGTACGGATAGGTAGGTATACACGTCATGCACATAATGCGGAAATTACGATGAAGCTATACAAATATCGCACAGGCGATGTGAAATTGTTCGTGCGCTGCCTCCGTAATGATTTTAAGTAACGGTTTTTAAGCAACCTAAATCTACGTAAAGGTCTTTTGCAACATTTCTCACAGCTCTTCACGCCGTAAGGTGAATGAAATACCACATTTTTTCTTGAATCCTTAGATGACAGAGACATGCATCAGGTTCTGGCCCAAAGGTAGCCCGTAAATTTGGCTAGAGCAACAACCTACTTTGAAAATGTGAACCAGGGTCATTCTTGTGCTCTTCAATTTTTCTGAGGTAGCCGTCAATGAAATCGCGGTTAAAATTCTCGTCAATGGTCGCTTTGTGTTCGTCAATCTGTTGTCTGAAATAGAAAAAACAACAGCAAAAAAAGATGCTTGCTTGTACGAAAACGATACAGAAAGGTGTCTGTACACAATCACCGTTCGTATTCAGAGGTTCCGGACAAAGCAGACTGCTAACAGCGACAGAGAAGATTTCTGTCTCGCGAACGCTGGCAGAGTCTCATGCTGGAAGCGCCGTTTGTGGAAGAAAAGCGGCGGGAATTTCGCTGTGCACTCGGTTGTGTCTCGTGATTGCCTAACGTTTTGTGGGAGTTATTCCATATCCGATAGCTACGGGCCACTTGGTGGCCTACGTGACTATGCCGCAAAGTCACATGGCGACTACACGGTCACGTGACCTTGACTTTGACAGTGGTCACGGGCCACTTGGTGGCCTGCGTGACTGCCCCACATTCACATGGCGACCACTAGGCTTAATATAGAAATTTGATCTCTAAATCTGCCTCAAGGTGAAAACCATGCATACCCGACGGCATCTCAAGCGATCTTGACATTGACCTTGACAGTAGTCACGAGCGACTTGATGGCCTACGTGAATATGCCCCAAAGTCACATGGCGACTACACGGTTACGTGACCTTGACTTTGACAGTGGTCATGGGCCACTTGGTGGCCTGTGTGACTGCTCCACATTCACATGACGACCACCAGGCTTAACACAGAAGTTTGATCTCTAAATCTCACTCAAGGTGAAAACCGTGCATATAGCCGGTGGCACAATACGGGACCTTGACCTTGACAGTGGTCACGGGCCACTTGGTAGGCTACGTGACTATGCCACAAAGCTTCGTGGCGACCGCCAGGCTTAACACACAACATTGAGCTCTAAATCTCCCTCAAGATGAAAAGCGTGCATACCTGACGGCTGGAACTACCTGGCGTAGTGAAGCTTTCGCTTAACAATTACGAACATGGTTCTGGCAGGCGGCAGCTGGCAGCTCTGGGCCCTTGATTGGTCGTAGGGTTGCGCGACGTCACGTGACCACATGACATGGTCGATTTGATAGAAGCTGCAAACTGGGGCGTCCTCAGATGAGAGGGTAAGAAGAGTCGAACTCTTAAGGATTCTTGCATTCAGAGGGATACTTGCTGCCCCTATAGGCCACACAGGCATGCTTGTACGACTTCATTAAGTGATGCTTTCTACCTATGTTGGGTGGCATTTGGCATAATGCGGTAGTTTATGATCGTATTCCAAAGAGTGTGCGAGATAACAGGTAGAAGGTAAAGCGTCTGTTCGGTTTATGTGGTTTAACGTTCAAAACCGACTCAGGCTAAGAGAGAAGCCGTATGGTGGAGGGCTCCGGCAATTTCGACCACCTTGTATCCTTGCATGGTCTTGCATGTCGCCTCCATCGAAAAATGGCCGCCGCAGCCGGTATTCGATCCCGCGTTTTTGGGTTCAGCGATAGACTGCCCAACTAATCAGCTACCGCGACGGGGCATATGTGAAAGAATTGGCGATCAAGTGGCAAAATGCAAGTACGCGAACGGAGAACAAACGGAAGGAAGCAGAGAACGGGAGCGCCGTTTGTGCTGTCTCGTTATATCCTTAAAGGAGTACCTTAAGTGTCTAACAAATTCTTAACTTTGGCTCGTTGTGCATTACCTGAGGAGATAAAACATGCGCTTCCTCTCGCCCAATGCGACGTCGATCGGCACCAATGACTTGGGGACCTGCTCGATCATCGATTTAATCGTATAGGAAGTTCTTACGCATTGCGCTTTACCTTACGTGAGGTTAATTGACTGTTTCCTAGCGTGTTTTAACTTTGCCTATTCCATTCGAATCTGCGGTGGCTGCGACTCTATGCCACTGGTTTGAAAAACGTATCTTGTATACATGTAACTCCTGCGTATATCTGGCACGGAAGCTCGCCTGCTCATCCGGCTGGCCTCATATAGTGCCCCATACCCTAATGTGTTTTAGAGGGGAAGCTTTCGGCGTGTTGCTTGAACGACTAAGGTTGATCACCGAGGGATTTCAAAAGAAATTCAGGTTACGAAAGCCCTCAGACAGTGTAAGGGAAGCACAGTATGTGTTGCCTCGATTTTCTCGATACCTTTGGCGGTGGACGAAGCTGTTGGAAATAAAAAAAATGCAAAAAGTGGTCTTTTTAATATATGCTTGCTGGCGAGTAGTTCTTATCTAGCTGCCACTCAACGTGTCATTATATCTCGAGGACAGAAGATCCAAGATTTCGGACCGAAATCAAGACAGTTTCTGGAAGCTTAAGGAAAGGAAAAGTTTTGCGATGCTAAAAAATACAAATTCTAAGAGCAGAGGAAATAATGACAAGTGAAATGACCATATTTGTCCATATCCGCGTTTCTAATTTGTTTCGAAATACTGCGGGGATCAGTGCTGCCCAAGTAGGAGTGGGTGGCATCCAGCGCAGTAGCAATGATTTTGCAAAAGAATCTTCATAGCAACAGACTACAACAGATGCTGGCAGGTAGTTTAGCTAATTATGCTTGAAACAAAAAATCAAACAAGCTTCTGCAATAGCATAATTCTAGCAAAGTACGAATGACTAAACTAATATTTGAATGGTTGGTTCCAGGCGACCTTGGTGTGCCGAGGAAATACAATTTTCGTTCAGCAAAGCAATTCTGTTTTAATAGATTTGAGGATGCAGTTCCACTCCCGTAAGCTTTCGATGCACATACAGGGGAACCTGATTAAGTCTCCTCATCATATAGGCAACGGATGAAGAAAATTGCCTGATACCACCAATCTAGTAGCAAATCAGTAAATCATTCTACCTATGCGGTGCGTTAAACATAATATAGGTCCCACATTGTGAAAGCGTACTCAAGTACTGGACGACCTACAGTGCATTATGCCTCCAATTTAACTGTTGACAGCAAATGTGTTGATCATATGCGTGAAACGCAGAGGTTACAAATATCGTAGTACAAGATGTTTACCTCAGTTGAAGTTGATTGTGACAGTCATAAACATTTCACAAATGTAGTGCACTGCGTGAATGCGTTAATTAGCTGTATGACACATATAAGATGGTACGCTACCATAGAAACTGAATTAATTTGCGTGCTGTTTAGTTTGCGCCACTTCAAAATATTACAGAGGTTATCTTTCAGTGATTTTTCATTAGAAACCACTATTATAGCAACAGAGTAATCGATATTAAAACCTTTATTGTTTATATATTTGGAAATAACAAAAGGCCAAGTACGAACTTTGTGCTAGGCCTGACAAAACCGACGGATGAGCAGATTTTACATGTGCATGCCCCGAAGACTGATTTTTTTTCTGCACGAGCTCGCTACCACAGGATGAACTTTTCAGGAAGCAAGGTATCCATTAATCTATCATGGAGTAAAGCATGTGGCACATGATTGAACGCTTTGGCACGTCAAGAACTGCGTTTCTTTGTCCGCCATCCTCCAGAACAAGAAAAAATAATTCGTGACAAAGATAAATGCGCCGTTGTTGAGACAGCCTTCCAAAAATCATACGGATACTCGATGAATGATATGGAGGGTGATTTCATGCTAAAGCAATTTGCACTAAATGGTTACTAAGGAAGTGTGTACGCACTTACAAACACCAGGTTTATTTCCCGATTTAAATATGATAACTGTATATCTTTGCCCCGGGCTAATATGCGTGTAAGTAGCTTTAACAGAGCAGCGCCTTAAAGAGAACTTGAAGCTAATATGACATAATCATGCAGTATTATTTTAGGAAGGTAGTCGGTATGCTACTAGAGCCTCATAACCTTTTCACTTCAATATTTAAAAAAAAAGAGAAAATATTATTTCATTGTACCAACTGCTAGATCAGCCATTGGTATAGAAAGAGATAGTAGACAAGAAATACGCGGTCGAGTTTATTTTGAGCATTTGGTCTTGTAAATGTTACGTGAAGCATAGTATTCAGTTCAATAGTAGTTCTTTTAAAATATATGCACACATTACCGTTGCTCTTTTGTCGATTCACGCCTGCTATATAATCTCACAAATAGCTCCAGAAGTATTCAGGAGATGCATGACAGAAACTGTAGAATTCTTTTCCTAAAACTTGCTAAACGTGAACTTCCATTTGATAACCAGCTATTGAAGAACGGTTTATGCTGACGTAACCTTCCGTTTCCGTTCCCGTTTGCACCGATTATGTCCCGACTAATACTTGGGTTATCTGGCTTTGCAGCTTGTCTACGCGAAGGGATGAACCCTTCAATACTTTGTAACAATCATTGCTTTAACTCTCTTTAATGATGGGAAATGGCACCACTGTGCACAAATTCAGAAAGCTAAAAATGCATCTGTGTACGACAGACTCATCGTCTGCCGAAGAAGAGTCACGAAAAAGTTCTGCCCGTTGGATATTGCTGTTTACATTTAAATTTACCTGAACAATCTCGTGGCTTAAGATACCATCAGCTGCAGTAACTTAGAAATATACTGTCTCAGCAGGAAGCCAGGCCACTATCCAAACTGTCAAGATCATGTGGGAGGCTCGAGCATAAATATCTATTTTTAATGTGTACGGAAAGGGCACAAAGACCTGGCGTGTAGAACCCAGGCAAGCCATTCCCGCAAACATCGTGCGTTTACGCTTCGAGCGACCACCTGGAGGAAGTAGGTGAAAAGAAATAAGTGGAGCTAAAGCCAGAAAAAAAAAAAAAAAAAAAAAACATTCCAGGTGTGAACCTCATAATGAACACGCGGCCCGTTGCTTTAATGCGGAGGATGACTGCAATGAAACGGAACACAGAGACAAAAAAATTAACTAACTGCTGTGAGACACAGGAAACAGAGTTTTTAAACTGAAGTCTAGTTCGGGATGAAAATCTAACTGTAACGAACAGCCCCGTACGGAAAGTGAATGGTGCAATCCAACGGCTGCCGGAAGCCAGTGTGCTTGTGCAGACGTCGCATTCTTGTGGAACGCTAACTGTCCGCTGCATGGAGCGTGTTTTTTATGACCTGCTCATCTTGGGCAACATCAAGAGGGTGAAATTCCGGAAGACATTGAAAGATATGGTTGGTTGGTTGGTTTGTGGGGTTTAACGTCCCAAAGCGACTAAGGCTATGAGAGACGCCGTAGTGGAGGACTCCGGAAATTTCGACCACCTGGGGTTCTTTAACGTGCACTGACATCGCACAGCACACGGACGCCACTCCGTTTCGCCTCCATCGAAACGCAGCCACCGAGGTCGGGTTCGAACCCGGAAGATATGGTTACGTAAGAGAAAAATCGTGCACGCCTGCATATTGCAGTGATTACCAAGGAAAAGTGGCAAGCAAAGCGCGAGCTTGATAGCCTCAGCAAAGAAACATAGGTGGAGAGCCCTAATATGGAAGAACGGAAAACTGCTGATGTCCGCCCTGGTGAAGAGAAAACTTTTCGCGAAGAAAGATGCTGCATTGAGGGAGAAAGCCCTGAGAAGCCAAAGAGGAAAGTGTTGCAGTGGTCGCAACGAAACTGTAGACCTGAAGCAAATAGAGAAGAAAGAAATGCGTACGCGTGTGAAAAATGTGTTTACTGAGCCTCGCGCTGTGCAGTTTGTGAAAACTTCCTCGTGCCGCTGTGACATATTGCTAGAAAGATCACTGACATGTGACTGAACCCTCGGAATCTCGCCGAGATTACTATGGCACTGGTTGTCTTTGTGCGCATTATACGCACCTTGGTGTCCGCCAATCGTGCTTCTAAGCGGATGCTTGCTCGCAATATTTTTTTTTTTTGTGAGTTGAAATATTATCTGGAATATTACACATGAAGGGAAAAGAAGCCAGAATCGGAGAAGACGCAGCACACAGTTCCACTTTAGCGGCGATGAGCTCGTGTCTTAGTTTACTTCAAAGAAGCGAGAGCTGCTGGAATCATGCCTTTGTCGACCAACCATGAATAAGCGACAAAATGCGCACCAGTTTTCGCAACCGCCCCAACGTAACCATGCGGTCGTTGGACTGTCGAAACGTCCGGTAGATGATCTGTGTTTCTTGTGCTTGCCGCTCTCTCGCATTAAATAACTTTTTGTGAGATACATGTCTGTATTTTAGGCTGCGTTCGGTACTGCTTTGCGTGTATTGCGTCGTTCTCTAGAACAATGTGTGTTCTTATTAGTGATTTGTGATTATAGTACATCATTTCTCTTCTGCATGAGAGTAATTGCTTTATGAACCTTTGACTCCGATATATTCTCTGGCGATGAAATCTGCACACAGAACTACCACACGTGTTATCACTTAATAGTTCGATTCCGACAGAGCTTGTCACCCGAAGTAGAGAGCAACTTCTCAGAGATCAGAGGAGCTGCCTATACAGGCTTGTTTGTAAATACGCACTGTTACTGTGTATGTGATATAATGCTTTTGCATCTTATGCCTGGTGCATAAAAAAAAAAATATATATTTATTGTCGCCGTCGCAATGTGAGGGTATACGCATTTAGGTGAAAACATCAGTGGTGGTTCGACGCTGCCGAACCTGAATATCGAGCGTTAGCGCCGAGTTAGTAATGCGGAAAGACTTGTGGGTTGCAAGGTTGCGTAAATTGTTTATTACTATTTCTGCACATAATTTAGTACGATTTTAATCCAAATTGGCCGTGGTAAAATTTGGGGTGGCCAGGGTCAAATTCCGAGGTTACCATCTCCTTCACCATAATGAAATTAGGCTGGACATCGAATCTGGTTCAAATCGACCGAAATCAAATTTTGGGGTTGGCCCGGGCCAGATTTGAGGGTGTCGAGGCCTAATTTGGATGTCGCCATCGTGTTCGTCATATGCGAGTTAGGCTGGACATCTATTTTGGTTCAAATCGGCCGAGGTAATATATTTTGGAGGGGCCCGGGTTAAATTTGGGGTGATGTAGACCAAATCCGGAGGTCACCATCATGTTTATCATAATTGAAATAGTCTGGACATCGATTTTGGTCCAAATTGACCAGAGTCAGATTTCGGGGGTGTCCCGGGTTAAATATGAGGGTGGCTCGACCAAATTTGGAGGTTACCACCGTGTTCGCCATGTTAGGACATCGATTTTTGTTCAAGTCGGCTGAGGTCAAATTTTGGGCGCGGCCCGGGATAAATTTGGGGGGTCACGATCGCAATCGCTATATCTTAATTAGGCTGAACATCGTTATTTTGTACACATGGAGACGCACCCGGGACTCCTGCCATGAGGATGGCGTGCGTGACTAGCGGCACGATTCCATTGTTAGAGGTCAAATCTTGACGTCATTTGACCGTCAGGAATGCCAGCAGTATAGCTATCACTCTGAAAGAAATAAAGAAAACGTTTTCGGTTGTTGCGGAACACCGCTACTGGCTGTACTTGCGAACTTAGCCTTCCGCAGGCGCCCCTCTATAGATTACAGTAATTAAATTACTGCCATGTCTGGGGGAGCTGATACACTTTCACTCATTTCCTCCATCGGCGTGTCTACATGTCCTGTGGACTGGCGCAGCTAGGAGACCCTGAGCTTCAAGCCCTGAGGGACCACACCCGTGCCCTCCGTCTGGAGCTCGTGCCTCATCTGCTTGTGACCGGATTGCTCTGATGAGACATGTCATCGCCTCTACCGCTTCCATTTATTCCGCAGACATTTCGTTGTGCCATTTTTCATTAGCTTCACGACATCTGCCATCCCAGCATAAGAGCCACACAGGCCGAAAATTAATACCGACGTTCGCCAGTGCCGCTCGTGCCTTGCTTGCCAGTCCGCCGAAGTGATCCGCCATACAAAGCTTTCATCTCAGTCTTTCCTGCCACTTGGTTGTTGCTTTGACCACGTTTATCTGGACTTTTTTGAACTGCTACTTCCCTCTAATGGCTGTCGGTACATTCTGACGATCATTCTACTGCTTCACTCGTTGGCCTGAAGCAGTGCCCATTCCGGAAATTACTGCGGAATCAATTGCCAACGCCTTCGTTTCAGCATGGGGTTCCCGCTTCGGCTGCCCCGATACTGTTACCAAAGATTGCGGCCGCCAGTTCGAATGCGTCCTCTTCACTACCCTCACCAATCTGCTCGGCGCTAAACAATGCCGCATCACAGCCTACCATCCCTGTGCCAACGGCATGGTCGAGCGGCTCGGCTCCATCGTCAGTTCAAGGCTGCCCTCACTGCTCAACTTGATCGTGAGCACTAGGCTCACCATCTTCATATGGTGCTTCTTGGCCTACGCGGCGTTCTTTGTAGTGACCTTGGCTGCTCGGCGGCCGAACTCGTCTTCGGTGCACCCCTGTGACTTCCCGGAGACTTGTTCGTTCCTTCGGTTCCCTCATTCCACCCATTGCAGTATCGTCAACACCATTTGGACTGCATTCGACACTTGTGCCCAGTCTAGCCTCGATCATCTGACCGTCAGGTCTTCGTGCACTCGGACCTTGTGTCCTCGACGCATGTTTTTATAAGGCGAGACGCTGTAAAAGCGCCTCTTATCCTCCATACAATGGCCCATAACGCGTCCTCAACAAAGTCGGCGACTATCCAGCGCCATGGTGGAGATGTAGATCGTCTGCCTAAATCGTCTCAAACCCGCATACAAGGAGACACCTCCCCAGGGCCTCCCCTCAGATGTTGCCGTCTTACCTGCCGATATGCCTGCCGCCGTGGAACTTCCATTCCTGCCCCGTCGGCGCGTACATTTCACCGTTTCGTCTGGGCGGGAGGCCCTGTAGCGCACAGCGACGCTGTATAGCGCAATCGCTAAGACTGGCTTTCCCAGTCGGCGAAAGAAGAAAATGATGTTGAACGACGCGTACACAGTGCGCACGCACGGCACGAGCTGTTCGGTTCGAGAAGCCTGTTACGCTGGTCGTTTTGTTCTGGTGCTCCGCTTTGACTCCGTAAATTCGCTACAACAGTATCAACAGGATCGCAGCGTCAGCTAAACAGCATTACAAAGCGCCTCTCAAGAAATAAAAACACTTAAACTCAGAAGGAAAGAGCGCGTGGGTGCGCTATCTTCACTCCACTGAGAAGCCTCAGTTCAGGGCAATAGTTTAGAGACCTTACGCGACTACCTCACAGTAGAGGAGACAGCACCCACACATTAAAAGACAGCCACACTCAGTTAAAAACAAGACCACTAATTACCGGTACTGATAAGTACTTCTATGTAGCACTAATACTTAACTTACTACTTATCGTTTGTAAGTAGCACTGCGAATTAGCCCCATTTCTAGTGGTACTAACACATCACAAAATGTTTCAATGACACTGCAGGTATCTGAATATTAAAAAAAATACATATATTGAGGACTACCAAATATCGACAGTTATGATCATTACTTGGAAACAATCCATAGAACAATGTCGTCACATAAATTCCTGAGAATATCTAAGCCTCCTCTAAGCTTTTATTGTTATTAAGTTGTGCAAAGCGTTTTTCTTGCCACTGAGTATGGAGGTATACACCCTAGAATAGAGCTGCGTACTTTATGACTAAACGTCCAAAAGAACTCCGAAGTCGCATGCAACCGTTAAGGCACTTCCCTTTTACACGAATACGGCCGTCGCGGTCGTAGATCAAATGAGGGACCTCGTGTCAAAGCAACAGCGCAGCATCCCCTTAAGCACGCGACGCTCTCGTAACCGCTGCTTACTTCGTATCATCGATGAATTTGATGAGCTTGGTGACAATGGTTGTCTGGCGAGTAGAAGGCAGCTTGGAGACTACTTTTAACAGTGAGGGAGGCAGGAACTCTACGAGGCCGCCCTTGCGGATGGCTGCGAACAGGTCGCTGAGCAGGCTGTCCAAGAAACGGCGGCGCGGGTGCTCGAACGGGTAGCGGCGGCCGTAGACGAGAGCAGATATGTTGTTCGAGGTGCTAGTCAGGAGGTAGTCCTGGAAGGCGATGGGAGCTCCCTTCGCCTCTGCGACTTTTTCCACTATGCTACGGCACTCGTCCTGTGACATAAGATGAATAGACAGCTTCATGAACACAATGCCAGATGTGCGCGCATAGCATACACCGTGTGCGCGTGTCAATCAATCAATCAATCAATCAATCAATCAATCAATCAATCAATCAATCAATCAATCAATCAATCAATCAATCAATCAATCAATCAATCAATCAATCAATCAATCAATCAATCAATCAATCAATCAATCAATCAATCAATCAATCAATCAATCAACCAATCAATCAAATCAATCAATCAATCAATCAATCAATATTAAGGATTAGCGAATAAAACGAGTGCTGGCTGGTGCAGCGAGTCTTCAACCGAACAATCAGTTCTCAAATATCGCTGGACGCAGGAACCATGCACATCATCGCTACTTGCTCGACTTCATTCGATCGGCCAACATTTTTATTTGTTTAACCCCCCCCCCTACACACACACACACACACACACACACACACACACACACACACACACACACACACACACACACACACACACACACACACACACACACACACACACACACACACACACGCACACGCACACACACACACACACGCACGCACACACACACACACACGCACACGCACACGCACACGCACACACGCACACACACGCACACGCACGCACACACACACACACACGCACACGCACACGCACACACACACGCACACACACGCACACGCACGCACACGCACACGCACACGCACACACACGCACACGCACGCACACACACACACACACACACGCACACGCACGCACACACACACACACACACACACACTCCTTCCTGCCATGTTTTTGTATAACGATTCTCTTCAAGCTTGAAGGCAATACACAACGTTACAAGAAAAAGTGCATGTAGACGATCGAGGATCTGAAAGGAAAGCCGCGGGCGGGAGACACTAACGCTGTCGCGTCATGTCATTGAAGGCAGAGCTTCACTGTCCTTGTAAATTTTTGTCACATGTAGTCCACCGTTTCCTTCCGTAACGTGGTAGATAGTCCCGTTAGATATATAAGACTTTGCGTCTTGGAGTGACAACCGGAGGACAGAGGAAGAAATGTATAGGCGCGAACAAGGCAACAGTAGTTTAGCTTCGTGTCCCTTCATTAAATTTTAGCACGGTTTTCGGCGCGAGTTTAGGTCTGGAAGGATCAGTGTCCTAAGCTCACCACAACTTTAGTGCTTGTAATCAAGGGAGCCACATGGCTTTCCTTTTCACTGTGCACAGCGACCCTGCCGTTCTTCTTGAGAAACGAGTGCGTTTGTGCTGTGCTAGATGCGAGAGGCTGTGGTACAAAGTAAGCCTCCTGCCCACAGCAAGTACTGTGCCGTCACTTCACTGTCAAATGCCCATTTCAGGAGACTACTGAGGTCAGTAACCGGTGGCGATTATGTGATTGGCAACGCTTCCCCACATTACGGCAAGGAAGATTGAAATAAGAGCCAACAAGAAACGATTTCAGTAAAGGTTTCAACTATTAATAACAAAAATTAAACTGTCAGCCTGACTTCAATTGAGTCAGTGTCGTACTAATATTGCTTTTTAAACGGAGGACATCAGCCCACGCTAAGAGTAGTTATCATGCGGCAATTCTCATGTTTCAGAGTACGCTTTTAGTGGAGTGACAAGATGGCCATAGTTTGCAAGCCTGTTACTTGCCTTGATGTGCTCTTCCATGGACGTCTTGCCAAAGCCTAGATTTCGCAGGACGTGAAGACAGAACCTCCGGTTGTGTTCCCAGACTTCTCCGTTCATCGTTGCCACGCCTGGTTAGTGGGTGATTATAAAATAACGCTTTGTGTTGATATTTTGGGACGCACGACCTTATTTTGCCGCCGGCTCTGACATTCGCTCTGTAGACCAGCCAAGCCCATCCGCATCGAAAAAGGCTGAAGTAATGTTTGCACATTTATTAGATCGCAACATGTCAGACAACCTTCCTTATACCCTTTCCTTTTTTTAAAAAAAAAAAGCATGGATTAAGATTTTATAGCTGAGCTTCGAGCTCTGGCGCTCACTCGACAGCTTATCATTTCTCTCTTAGGGGATGCCAAAAGAATACTACGATTAGTGTATCTGGAAGATAAAAGAGCAGAAAGCAAGGACGAGAGACAAGCGCTATAGTCGAGAATAAATATTTAAAAGAGCCTGAGGTACGAGAAACTAAATTTGATAGAATGGCATCTTGGGCTTGTTGGCTATTCATCTGCAAGTTAACAACGCGGAACGTGGGAAGAACACCGTCTTCTTTAAACGTTTCAGTTTCACACTGCTTGTCTGTTGTCATTGTTCTTACGTTCTGATGGAAAGCGAGCGAACCTAACTTGCTATTGTAGGTTTATAATTGAGCTTGTGCATGTGCTTGGTTGCAGCCGCAGTCTCAATAATCACTTTCTAAGCAACCCTTTACCCGTTCGCTCTCTTCCCCTCTATCCCACTGGTTTCATCTACAGGCTTATGTAATGTGCCATATCACCGAGTTCGTAGCCTGACATTAATATAGCTTTTAAGTTGAACTATGACACGTTAACATCCACAACAGAAATTTCATGTTCAGATGTTCCGGCTTATGACAAGTTGCGGGTACGGCTCCGAGGCTGAACTTCTGCGATATAAAAATTGAGGTGTGCTATATAGAACGTTATTTAATATCTAAGTGTTTACATTCACGCGTCAGCCACCTTGTTCCATTGTGCCCGTCAGCAGCCGTGAGTTACTATAGGAGGAGCTCCTATTTTGATATTAAAGTTCAGAAGGTCAGTCCAGACGTTTTATCAAGGAAATAAAATAAGCAACTCCAGTACGTAACGTGCAAAATATAATTTCTCACCTCCATACTGTTCTCCTCTGAAGAGCCAATTTAATGGCCGGTATAAAACTTCCTTGCTTGTGAGGAACTTCTTTATTGCCTGATAATCATTGAGTATCACCATGTCTGTTCGGCCAGTTCTGATCCTGTAGGAAGACCGGAGACTGACTAGTTTTATATAAGGTAGGACGACACACACAAAAAAAGCTCACACACAAGACAAGGTTCTCCCTTTCCTCCCCCTACTAAGAAGGGAAGAAATAGACTAGTCACTTGGTATGGCTCTTACACTCGGTATTTTTTCAATATGCAAAAAACTTTTATTTCGACGTATGAGCGCTGCATCTCCACCACAACAACTTTTCATATCGGTCATACTCAATAATGAAAAGAGAAAGCCAGTACTGCCAGTCAAGCCATCAAAGTACTAAACTCAAACGGGCCTGTGATAACGACGAAGTGTTATTGCACGCGCGCTCATAGAGCGAGTGAGGAATAAAATAAATTAGGTGAGGCTTAGCTTTAGTTAAGCCCGATAGGTTGCGAAAGCAATAATAGCATGGCTATGTTATAGTTCAGCTTGTACTGTAGCCAATTGTGGTGTGCCATGTTGACAGTACGATTAAAACAGGACACACATTGAGTTTAGTATTGTTTAGTTCTATTGTTTATACCTATGAAGACACTTCTGTGACCACTGAAGTAGTGAAGTAGTGGATAAGCTGGGGGGTGAAGAGTAGGATACATGAGCTCGCTTACCGGATTTAAGCAGTCTTTATGCCATAGGCGATCACACACCGGGCATACGCTTCCGAAGGGGTTATCCGTGAATCGCCTACGAAATTCACGCGTAGCCGAGTCAAATTCACTAACTATTCTCGCATACCCTGAATGTCGTTGCTCTTCCAAGTCCCCCGTTGACACAGTGAAACCAGCCTTCACAAGTGACGCTTCCCGTCTCTTTTTCAAACATACAGCTCATTCTTGCGACGTCTCTTCTGCACGCCGTTTCCTCTGGGTCTCTTTATATTTGTCGAGCAGCACGACCAACACGCTCGTTTTCAAGCCGTTGTTGCCGTTCATTTTCTGTTTCCTGAACGCGTCGTTGCCGCCTTGTTGCATTCCAACGTTCCTGACGACTGCGTGAACACCATCGACGGAGAGTCTTCACTGTTCAAAGTGTCCATTACATGTCGTTTTCCTCCTCTTACTCTAAACTTTGAGAGAAGAGTTGACAGCAGCGCCTCCACTCGGTAGCAGCGTGGCTCCAGCTGCAGCGCGCCGTGTCTACCGACCGCCGCCGCCACCCGACGACTCGACTTGGTAACCCATCTCTCGCAGCTGTTATGACGTCACAGTGACGTCATCATCTCATCCGCGGAGCGCTATGCTTACCGACCGTCGCCGCCACCCGACGACTCGACTTGGTAGCCCATCTCTCGCAGCTGGTATGAGTTCACAGCCATCACGTGCCTATTGACCATGGCTACGCGAAGGGCTGAAAATGGGAGTAGTATTGCTTTCACAATAAAAGAAGACAGATACTTCTTCACCGACCGTACAAGGCTGTTTTGTTGCGTCAGCAAAATTCAATGACCGTTCTGCCTGCATCCTGCTGTATGCCGTGTCAGGAGAGACAACACTGCTGGGTCTGAATGCCATTGCGGCTCTACAAATGAAGATAAAGAGTGCATCCCTGGAATGTCTTTCTATGACCCTTGATACGATCCTGCTACCATCTGAGCTACGTCTGACCTTCGAGAATATGTTCACCAAGGAACTCGGGCTTGCCCGCGGCTACAATGTCCGAGTGCAGGACTCCGTTCCTCCTGTCACATGGAAGCTCCTAGTGGTTGTCGCTTTGCGATAACACTTATGGACTATTACAGTAAGTGGCCGGAAGTTTATTTCACAAGTGCCATCACAACGGCAACAGCTCAAGAGTTTCTGCTTGGTATCTTCGCACGCAAAGGTTGCCCTCAAGAGATAGTGTCAGATCATGGACTGCAATGTTCATCCTCGGATCTGCAAACATTCCTTCACGAACGGGGAATATTCCACTGCTGCTCCTCGGTTTACTACCCCCAAGCCAATGGACTTGTAGAACGATTTAATAGACTTTTCAAAGCATATGTTCAGCTGGCTGTGTGCGAGCGACGTGACTTACGTACTGCTATCATCGACTACCTCGGTGTCTACTACTGTACGCCGCATGCCACAACAGGAATCGCTCCAGCCATCTTGCTTCATGGCTGGATGCCTCGCACAAGACTAAACGTCGTGGACCTGCCGGATTAGTGTTTCTCAACCGATCCTACAGAACGCTTAAGCTCTTACGCCCGCAAAAAGCAATCCAAGTACTAGCAGATTGTTATGCAGATTAGTGGAGTGCAACGAGGCACCGGGACTTTTAGATTGGAGACTATGTGAGAGTTCGTAATCCGACTGTACGAGGATATTCAAAAACTATGCGATGCATTAGAGGACCTCTAAACATTCGCCAACATTCTTATTTTTTCAAAGTGCGAGTGGAAATGTGATAACTACGAAGTGTTATTTCGCGCGCGCACGCAGAGCGAGTGAGGAAGAAAAAAAGAAGACAGAATGGCAGTAGAACATTCACTTGCTTCGTACTGCTTCCTTCACAATACAACATGACCTGTTAACGTAGGTTCATGTAGCGGGGCACTACACTAAGAACAGGTTTAACTTCTTTCTTGGATTTGGTTGGGCGAGGCGAGGCGTACGCCTCTATATTTAAGCAAAATTTTCAAATGGTATACTTTAATTTTTATCTTCTGCCAGCTTATAAGATAAAGTGAGACAAAGTTTGTTGGAACTCTTTGAATGAGAAGTAGCAGCAAGAAGTGCCTGGGTTATATCCAAAGTTGAGAAAACGCTAGCACCAACCAAAAATATTTATCGTAGCCCAAATAAGTTTGGTTGGTTGGCGCTAGTGTTTTCTCAACTTTTGCTTCAAGAACCCAACCAGGTGGATTTCCACCGAATATGTTTTTGTTCTTGTTTTGGTTATTGCTCTGATCAACCTTGGCTTGGTAGTATTTCACATAAATTCCTCTGGGAAACCGCCATGCGTCCCCGGAAAGCAGAAAAAAAAATATAATCTCAGTGCTCACTTGCCTGTAGACAGGTCCGTACTGCTTCGCCCACTTCATGGCCTGGTTGCAGTGGAAGTCCTTGTAGGCAAATTGTACGTGTCCTACGACCGGATAGCCTGGGGGACCCGGGGGAAGGCGAGCCCCGGGGGGTACTCTGGCATCCTGAAGCCGTCGCCGCAATACGAGGTAGAGTAGCGACGCCAACAATACGCTCCACATCAGCGTCAACCAGTCCATGCTGTTCGTCTGTATGAACCACTTGTTGACGAATGGTGCAGCTCTTAGGAAAAAGAAAAACGGAACAGTCGAAAAAAAAAACTTTTATGACAGAAGCATAAAACCAATTTGAATGTAAAAACTAATTCTGCGCATGGAAACATCACAACGCAAGATCGAAATACAGCTATTTTTCTTGGCTGGCCTAGTACCTTCCCTTTAAAACTCGGCTCCATAAATGCTAGTTTCATTAAACGACAGCTAAATCCTCAGTTCCACAAATTTCATCTGGCATGAGGCTCGTTTGAACTTTTAAATATGGAACTCTTATCTCTTATAAATGCTCCAATAAACCCCCGGCAATCAGTCCCCAGCAGTTGCGGAGCAACCGTCCGCGGCGGCGGTCAGACATGTGACGCAGAGGAGGGCGCAAAGAATGTCTGGCTCCGGAAAGGCCCTGACCCTGGTAACATTGAACGCTATAACCCTAGCTAATGAGGCTAGTTTCGCAGTGTTCTTTGAGAAACTAGCGGACATGAAATGGGATGTTATAGAGCATAGTGAAGTTAGGAGGCCGAATGAGGCATATACTGTACTGAATGCTATCGATGTTTTCCGGAGAGACGAGAACTAGGAGTAGGGTTCTTTGTCGATAAGCTAATAAAGATGAATTCTATAGTATTAATGAGAGGGTGGCAGACATCGTAACTAAGCTTAATAAGAGGCAGAAGCTGAAGGTTGTGCAGGTCTACTCGCCTACATGTAGTAGCTTCTACGAATATAGAGCTTCTACGAATATGTAGAAAAGCTTCTACGAATATGTAGAATCGGCAAAGGGGAAAGTAAAAGCGCGGTATACTGTACTGACGGGCGACTTCAATTCTAAGGTAGGTAAAAAGCAGGCCGGAGACCACTAAGCGGGAGACTTTGGCGTTGTCTAAGGAATAACAGAATAATGTTTTTAGTTGAGTTTGCGGAGCGCAACAACTTACGAATCATGAATACCTTTTTCAGCAAACGAAAGAACCAGAAGTGAACATGGAAAAGCCCTAACGGGGAGACTAATAACGAAATTGACTTCATAGTATACTGTGTTCTAACCCTGGCATTGTGCAGGATGTAGAGGTGATCGGAAATGTGTGAAACATTGACCACAGGATGCTAAGGTCCCTAATTAGTCTAGATTTGAAGAGGGAACGAAACAGATTAGTAAGGAAAAAATACATCAACGAATGCTATAGCTGTAAGGGGGAATACAGAAGAATTGAGGATCTCGCTACACAATAGATATTCAGCATTGACCAAGCACGACGACCTTAGTGTAGAAGTAACGATATATTCAGAGAAATCATTACTGAGTGCATGGTAGAAGAAGGTGGTAGAATTGTTAGGAAGTGTACCTGTAAATTATCTAAGCAGACTAAAGATTTCATTAGGAGGCGCCAAAGTATGAAAGCTTCTAATCCAACAGACATGTAGGATAGGATTGGCAAAGCCATCAAAGATAATCAATAGGTGCAATAGAGAAGGAAGTATTACGTGGAGGAAATCGACATGCTCAGAAGAATGGTGGTAGCCTCAAAGCAGCGAAGAAGAAATTAGGCATAAACGAAAATCAGGTGTATGCGCTAAGGGTCAAGGCTGGCAATGTCATCACTAAAATGGACAAGATCGTCAATGCAGCCGAACAGTTCTACAGTGACTTACACAGTAGCCAAAGTAGTCAGAACAATAATGAGATTGGTAGTGGTGAAGAGCAATGAGGCGTTCCGCCAGTGATGAAGGATGAGGTTAATGAAGCTTTAAAAGCTATGAAAAAGTGGAAACCAGCTGAGAAGGTGTTTGCCCTGCAGTGGGTATAGTCCGGCCGATGATAGTGATGATGATGGTGACAATATTGAACCTTTGCCGCGTCATCGGCTTGTCATGTTAGACTTATAAGCGACGGGACTATATTAGGGGCACATACACCGTGTTGTTGTTTTTCCTCGTAGAAATTATGTGGGACGTGCTTTCAGTTACCTCATAAAATATTTTATGTAAAACTATAGATCACTGCTTGCGAGAGGAGGAGGCGAGCGTACTGAAAGGAATTTTAGTGCGTAGCACTACTAGCCGCAATCACGCATTTCACCGATGTCTGTCCGAAGCCGCTCACTCTTTCGCTCTTCGCGAACTTGACGTGGAGAAAGAGAAGTTGGTGACGCGCGCTTCCCGCGGCTCAGCATTGAGGAAGCGGAACTGCCGTTTCTTTCTTTCTCTCTCTCTCTCGCTCTAACTCTGTCCGTCTCTCCGTGAACTCGAAAAGGAGAAAGAGAAGGTGGCGACGCCCGTATCACGCGACTTAACTATGAGGGGGCGGAGCTGCCGCACAGATGTACTCACTGAGAGAGTAGGACGTGCCACAGTTGCGGACGGGGCGGTCGTCACCGGGCAGAGTTGTACAAGCGTGTGTTATTCCACACTGAGCAGTCGTGTGTTGCTCGCGCGTTCTTCACTTCGGCATCTCTCCCCCTTGCATCAGTCATTCCTCAGTCTTCACGGACAGGAGACGGGTATGCGCGGTGCTTCCTGGACCTCGGCTCCCAGCCGCTCGCCGCGTCGTGAAGCAGCTTGAGCTTACATCCGCGTCTTAGCTGGCGCTCGCCTTCAAGCGCATTTCCCTGCTCTTAGATTACCTTTCTTCGTTCTGGAGACCTTCTTTCACTGCTCGGAATGTATTGATGCAAAACTCTGGAGCATTTGTTTTGCTCATGCCCTACAATCTCCTCAAATTTCTCTTTCTCTCTCCCTATGCTCCCATCCCAGACCTTTCGGGTGCAGCGCAGTGCATTTCAAAGACAGATGCAATACAATGTGCCTATTTTCGTTCATTTGTAATAAGAACCACCGAAGAGGGTTAAAGAAAGCTGAGGACGAGGCTGCACCTCGAGTTTGCTTCGCATCACTGTTGATGAAGCCGGGCCGTCTGGCACTGCGGCGCAGGTTCGACGTGCTGAAGTTCAACGGTTACGCAGACAGCGGGAATGTTAGGCTACTGATGCAGGTATTGCAGCTAAGCGGCACAAGACCCTAGATCACAAGCAGGGATAAGCAGCGCTACGCACCTACATCGCATTTGAGTGACTATGCAAATCGGCTATAATTATTTTTTGTGCCATTCGGCACATGGCTCCTCGAAACCAATGGCCTGAAGGTCTGTTGAATTTCAAACCTCTCAACGCGGACCTTGGCAGGAAGGCGCGTTTTCATGGCGTTTCTTGCAGATACGCTGCGCAGTTGATGTTTCCTGCCTGTCCACATAGGGATGCTCGGATTCGACGAAAGCGTGCTCCGTACGCGTTCGAATTTGCTATGGGTCTGGCTTCCGGCGAGGCACTTCTGAAGAGCTAGTGATGGAATAACGGTGGAATAAGCTTGAACTCTGTCGCGAACAAAAAGCAACGTCCGACTGGATTGATACGAGCCCATTGCTGGCTTTCTGATGGTGCCAAATGCGACTGCAGCGCGTGTCAACCTAGTTCGCGCTGTCTCTCATTCGGTCACCTATGAGGGTCGTTGCAAAGTGGTTTATTTGGGAGATGATCTTTGCCTTTTCTCTGCTTGGGAATAACAGTTCTTTCTGTATGCAGCTGGAGTCGAGGCGGTGAGTAGTTCTGACTAAACAACTGAAACAAATTGATTGAGGGCAATAGGACTACAGCACACGAGCTTTCCTTATCGGCTAATTTATCAGCTTCACATTTTTACATTCATTCTCCAATATTTCTTCTTACATGCGAAACATCTAAAAATTAACTGGGGTTTCACTGCATTTCAACTGACTAGGATGTGTGGAAGCGCTGTTTGGCATAGTTTTGCTTGATGATTTAACATTAAGAGATTGGCACAGAGTTTGGAAAAGTGTTAAATGTTTTCAGTTAGTTTGGTCTCTGAGGAAAGGAAAGGCGCTGTATGTGGTTGAATTATATGCTGGCGCCTGCACGTACAGGTGGAGGCATACAATTAGAGGTGCAGATCCTTTCACTTTTAGAGGGAAACTGAGAGCGCGTGCCCGCCGCGCTTTGTGCCGCACTGCTGCCGAAAGCCTGGGAGTCGTAAGAACTGAGCCTGGGAGAATCAGCGGCAAAGATGCCATTCTCAATAAGCACAGTTGGCTTCTCTTCCTGCTCATGTGCCTGGGCCGCACATGTGACTTTAGCCTCACCCATTTTTGTCGGCTCATGGTTCTGAAAGCACGGCGCAGTCACGCACTCCCAATTTCCTTCTAGGTGTGAAAGAGGCTGTACATATGTCTACGGTTCGAATTCCTATCACAAACTAGTCTTTAGCTTGAAAAGTAGATGGATGCTAAATGTGAATAAAAATGGTATGACACCAATCCGAAAGCTGCGTAAAAAGCGTTTGCGTAGGAATTTTGCTACGAAATCATGCTATAGCTTTGTTGCCACTTTCTGTCCACACTTACTGCTCACGCCACTCACCTTAACAGGTGGGACCTAAAAGATCGTAGTACGGTGCATTGAACAAGGAATGACTGTAATGCCGCATCACTGTGCCCATTAGGTTCCATAAAACATTGTTCAGGGATTACTTACTGGTTGCCGACAGTCGCAGAGTCGCGCGTTGGTGGAGCCAGTTGCACAGCCACTGTTCGTGTCCCGACGCCTGAGCACTTCCTCGCCGATCTGTTTTATGACTGATGCGTTTGTGAGCAGAGAGGGACTCTCTAGACGTCGCCGAATCCAATACTGCATTGCAAAGAAGGATATCCGCTCTTCAAACATCCGGCTGTCTAGTCACACTGCGAGCGAAAAACGGTGGCGCGTTCGAGTTCGAACTGGAGGGCGAAGTTCAAGGCCGAAAATTACCCTAGTTTCATTTCCGCTCACTTATCCCCCCATTTCTTTTTCGATAGCATGATTTATGCTGTAAAACTGGCCCCTCAATGAAGGTTTCTCGGAGAGCAAAGCACCTGGCTACGGCTGCCACATAATTTAGAAAGAACAAACCACGGCAGATATATTGGAAGGCGAACATTTAAAAGCGTTTAGTTGTCCATGCGATAAAGCACAAAGTTGGCGATGGAGCAGCCTGGAAAAAGTATCGCACGCCACCGAGTCAGAGTTGCTGCGGCGTACAGTCATGAAGAAGGTAACCTGAAAGGATGGAGCGAAGACCAAAATATAACGGTGGCGCCATCTAGCTGCGATACATGACCCGACATGGAAATGAACATCCCAACGTGAGTCAAGTGCGGCTCGATCAACATATTTGCTCTGTGTATAGTTGGACAAAAGAAACTGGGAACCTTATTGCGTGCGCATTAGACCCAATAGTGATTTCTTTGTTTCGTGCGAATTCATCACCCTTCATGTCTCAAGCTTAGTGCTTTTTATTACGAGCTAGCAAACGAGGAAATGATATTTATAAAAAACTGTGGACTTCTCAGCCCGTGCGCCGTATTTTCCATGACGGCAGACCTCGCTACCCATAATAATATCATTTTTCCCTTTTTGAATTTGGGGGATTCGGACATCAGACCACGGTGCCCTTCCACTTATCTTTCTCCCGCTTCAGGTGGTGTAGAGGTGGTCGAACGACTTGTCACTGTCAGCCGGTCGCAGCTCCGGCCCAGCTTCCCAATAACCTTTTTCCATTGGGGCATTTTGGCACAATTACGGAAATAGATTTGAAAGCCGCGCTCACGCGATGTTCAGTGCGGGGCACAGAGCTAGACTGCTCCGAGACATCGTGCGTACGCTGCTGTGCTTGTCTACCGTTCCCACTGTCCATGCGGACTAGTGTGTATTAGAGCTTGTCAAATCAATATAGGGCAACTTTTAGTGACCCGAACTTGTCTATAGCGGGGTCCACTGGCCGCCGACAGGCGTACTTGATTTAAATACCCACTCTCACTCGCAAAGCTATCGTGTAGTCGCTGCGCGAGAGATCACAGCATTGGCCAGCAGCGTGCTACCGGCGCTCATCTCTTTTATTGCTTCGTGCGTGCAGCGTAGTCTCGGTTCTCGAGAGCTGGTTTAGTGCCTACTTCTGTGACGCAGTGGGCGTGTGGTGACTGATGGCCAGGATCTCGGCACACGCGAAGCTCGCATTGCACAGTTTTCAAATCCTAGAACTGCAATATGCAGTCCAGCCCTTCGCATATTTCTGGAACGCATAAAATGAAACATATTTTTTTTTTCTGTGTAATGATGGATGTTGCGCTGAATACGTTCCGCGGTGTCAGTGGAACATCAGAGTTTCGACCTGATGGTCGGAATCAAAACATCAAATCATTCGGGAATGCTCCACTACGGCATTACCTATAAATATAATGCCCAGCTTTGGGACTTGAATCCACCATACCGTATCATACCCATACCATACCATACCATACCATACCATACCATACCATACCATACCATACCATACCATACCATACCATACCATACCATACCATACCATACCATACCATACCATACCATACCATACCATACCATACCATACCATACTAAAAACCACGCAAGATGGCAGCAGGCACTAAGCAAGAACCCTAACCGGCAGCCACGACTTCTGGTTTCGTGCAGTTATTTTCGACAGAGCCTTCGGTCATTCAAGTACACCGGTACAATACCGGGTGCGGCGGCCACTGGAAGCAAGACCAATGCGCCCGTGTGCTGTGCGATGTCAGTCCAAGTTAAAGAAACCGAGGTGGTCGAGATTTACGCAAACCTCTACTCCAACGTTCCTAGTAGCCTTGGTTGCTTTAGGACATAAAAGTTATAAATCGAACTAAACCATCTTTTTGACTGAACAGCGAAGAAATCCCACTTATCGTATTTGTTATAACATGGTGCGTAGTGACCAAATGTGGCAGTGCGGTAGTACCAAGAGTGGATTTTCTGAAAATCGAGGATATTTGACGCGAGGCGACGAGAACATTTAACAATGAAAGCGGGTCATGCGACTGAAAACTTTCTCCTACCACCAACATGGACATTACTTGACTAAATGCTGTCACAAGAAATAGTCATTGACTATGCATGCCGTACTGAAACGATAATGCAACACTTTTACTAATGTGCATAAATACGAACACTGCCGTATATGCATTCGTCTTGCTTCTGAAGTTCCAGGTACCTTCGTACGGGGTACGCGCACACAGATTGCACAGGGAGCACCCACTCTCCGAACCAGCATGGTCTCACTGACCATTACGCCAATGACAGTTCTGTGAAGTAAGCAATCTCACTATTAAACGGCGGTGACACCACTTGACCACTGCTGCAGTTACTGTCATTTCAGAATACTCGGAGATGGTTGTTTGCGGTGGGGATGTATGTACAGATGGAATAAAGAGAGAGAGAAAAATTAGCACCAGTCGGAGAACTTAACAGGGAGTAGTGTAACGTTAACTACCGATCATTCTCTCTTGTCGTGGGCTCAGCAATCTCTTGGAGCGTGGCGGTAGCCATGGCCAGACCGATGACTTTACATTGGCATTGTTCTACTCGGTTTGGCAGCAGCGCCTCCTATAGGAATCTTTGCTGTTGTTCGGCTCTCTAAAACTAGGGCGCGTTCGCACCATGTGGGCCAAGCCCGCGATTCGATCACATTTTTTTTGCATCGAAGGCTAAACACCTCGGGCTGCCATTTGAATATTTTTTTTTAATTGGTTCGCAGGAAGGGAAAGGAGCAGTATCTGTCACACTTGCTCTGTGGACACCTGAACCGCCCCGTAAGGGAAGGGAGTAGGGTGGGAGTGAAAGCAGAAACAGAGAAAGGGGAGCCGTAGTGGAGGGCTACGGAGTAATTTCGACCACCTGGGGATCTTTAACGTGCGCTGACATCGCACAGCACACGGACGCCTCTTCGTTTCGCCTCCATCGAAATGCAGCCGCCGTGGTCGGGTTCGAACCCGGGAACTCCGGCACAGTAGTCGGGCGTCTTACCACTGCACCACCCCGGCGGGGCTGTCATTTGATTAAAAGGTGCGGATTTGGGAAGACTCCCGTTTGCAGTTTTGTCCACGCTACCTCTCCTCTCTTTGAGAGTTTCTTGTGTGCCCTTTGGTACAACTCACGTTCCAATCTATAATGATTAAGGATCTCCTGATACATGTTAAGTTCTTCACCGAACTGCATGGGGCTCTTCTCATAAGACGCCACTGGTTTTCCAGAAAATAGGACCTCAGGCCAGCGTGTATGCTTTCACGTTGCGTTGTAACCCTTGATTTACAAGACAACAGGACCGGCTCTGTCGGAACTTGGCTGACCGCGGGAACGTTTACTGCTGCCGTGGATATTCTACCCGCGTCGTAATTTCTAAATGCCGATATAGAATTGCTAACGATGATCTTGGCCTAATGTTGTGTCAGCGCTAGTTCAATACCTACCTCCTCCACCCGAGCAGCCTTAAAATGATTTCTCAAAAGAATGGCCCACGTGAGGCACCCAACTTTGACGGTAAAAAGCGACCTCGTCTTGGTACATCCAGAATAAAATCTGTCGGTATAAACATGCACAAGACTGCATAGCCTGCAGGCAGTTTGTTTCATATTTCTCACCCAGAGAGAAACTATTTGAAACTCGATGGTGAAATTAATACTCATTGAAAGAGTAGCAGTATTGCCCCGAGATAACGAGGTACTTCTGTTGATACACTGAAATGACCCCATTTTGTCCTTGCGTAGCCTGTACACTTTCGTTCATGCTTACTAAAAACCCCACACACGCCACGCTGTCAATGAAATTTTCACGCGTAGAGACAACTCCACACCGACTTCGTACGAACATGTCCATAATTTAAGGACGCTTGATATACTGTATATATATATATATATATATATATATATATATATATATATATATATATATATAAATGAGGGGGAAATGAGGGTGCTCGTTATAATACATGAAGGAAAAGTAGCCAACAGTCGGCGAGGTCAAGGAAAGCATTGGAGATTGTACTTTGTCGTTTTTTTTTTTTTAATTTTTACTTCGGTAATCACTAAATTAGTAATGTAATCTGTTTAGGGGAAATATAATTAAACACAAAGTAGAAGGAAAAACATAGCCGATGGTGGGAACCGAACCCACGACCTCCGAATATCGGTAAGGAAAGCATTGGGATTGTACTTTGTCTTTTTTTTTATTTTTACTTCGGTAATCACTAAATTAGTACTGTAATCTGTTTAGGGGAGATATAATTAAACACAAAGTAGAAGGAAAAACAACGTGCCGATGGTGGGAACCGAACCCACGACCTCCGAATATCGCGTCCGGTGCTGGAAGAGCCTGTGTATACATACATATATATATATATATATATATATATATATATATACATTGCTACGTAGATGACGAAACGGGCACCGCTCACGCCAGGCCCGCCTATTTCATCGTCATGTCATCACGTCGTTCTGTTTCTGTTGTGTCGCCGTGTTTCATCGCTTGTCATGCCACCACGTAACAATACATACAATACACAAATTAGAAACAGAGTAGAAATTAAGGAAAAAATAGTAAACAAGACGATGTGTCTAGTGTATTAACAGCAGCAGCAACGCTCAGGCTTTCACATTTCTCCAGTGAAAGTTTTACAGTGTCCTCAATGTATTTTTCTCCCTGCATTATTCCGAGCCTGAATTAAATTTGAAGTTGACACTAAGGAGTGAAGATGCGGTGTGTCTGAATGCCTGCACAACACATTGGCGGGGTAAACTGGGATCCCTTTTTGCTCGTTTAACACTACCGGTCCAAGTCAGTGTGGAGATCATATAGCATATTAGCTTGTATTAAAAACGCTGCGCCAAGATTTACACTCCAAGCCATATTTCATACTTTTGGATAAAAAAAATGAACTTTTTCTGGAGCACATTGACAGATAATCGTTAATCAGTTGCGAATAAAAAAATTGACGCGTATTTCTTCGCGCATTTCTGCTTCCTGCGGGAGCATATTACAGGAACACCAGCTCCATTTTCTTCTATACGCCGCCTTTCGTGGCCGATTGACATATAGTGCTTCCGCTGTAAAATTCTACCTCATGGCGCAATTACACAAGCGTGAGAGTGCCACTGTTCAGCCAATGACTGCAACGGCTCAGATGAAAGATGTCTGCGATCACGATGAGAATAGAACTGTAGTCTCGTGTGGACTAAAAGACCGGAAGCACTATCCGCCAGACCTTGTTCAGGAAAATAAATAGAAGTGGCAAATGATTGCCTTGTCACGATTTATCGAACGCATTGCTGTTATATGAGAAATGTGTGTTGCTTGATTGTCGTTTGCTTGCGCACTGCACCGTATAAGCCTGAGCGGCGTTCTTCGCAAAAAAAAAAAAAAAAAAAAAAATGGTGTCGAGCCTTGCGTGTATTGACGCGCGATGCTTCCTAGCGTGCACTGCTGCCATCATGGGAACGGTCACTGAGTCCCTCACGGCGCCGTGTAGGCGACATGTCATCTTTTCTCGTATTTCTGCCGAGCACGAATATAGTGATACAGTGTAACGTACAGTGGAGCTCACGACACGTGTAGGAGGAAACGCGATGTGAACAGCATGCTTTTAAACCTGCGCTTGATATTGAGAGAGTGGATGGAGAAGAGGACACAACGCTACATGCACGGTGACTGCGTGTAGCGTCGCTCGGCTGTTGAACAGCCTCGTCGTTGGTTCCGTTACCGAGCAAAAGAGTGCAATGAGCCGAAGATAATTTCCCAGAAGAAGAGAAAGAAAGGCACGAGCTCTGCTAGAGCATAGTAGAATGTTCGTGGATTTTAGCAGTGCGGAGCATTGCAAGAGCAATCAAGCTAATATAGACACGGATACATGTCAACGTCCCAACGTCCCAGGTAATGAGGCGGAATGCAAGCTAGCTCGAGGTATTTACCACCGGACTGATTCAGAACCCATCGACCAAGGGAGCAGAGCGCCCATGGTAAACTTTGGGGAGGTTGCACAACACTAAAGACGAGAAAGCAGGCTAGTGCCACCGCCAGACCCGTCACTGCATAATAAACAGGCGATAGCTCGGAGGCGACTCCTAACCTATACACATATCCAAACCAAGTTGTCATGAGCGCGGTGTTTCCGGAAATTAGATTGGATCAGCGTTATCACTGCTGAGTGACGGAGTCTCTCGATCACATTATCTAGGAAGGCTCTCTTCCCCCGGACATTGATATCAAAGAAGTCTATGAAGCCCTGCTGTGGAGCTCGGATCCCGAGTTACAGCCGAAACACGTCCGACAGGCCGAGAAAGCTGCCGAGGAACAAAACATTCCGGCCAAGATCTAAGGCAGTGCTCACCCCTGGCATCCTCGGCCTGCCGGCCGAGGGTGTTGGGGCGTGCATCTTTCTGTTGGATGATAAAAGTTATTCTCTCTCTCTCTTTCTCTCTCCAGTGCACTATAGCTTGTCGCTCTTCTTTTCTTTCGAGATATTCTCTTTGGGTTGTGCGAAAACTCATCTTCGGGGCTAGCGTCAAGGGATATGCCTTGAAACCAGTGTGCGATTCTGTTCACGGTTATATAATTTTATCAGGCAGATTCCTATACTAGGTGAAACTTCATTGCTTTTTCTTTTCCTTTTCATTTTTTGTTCAAATTCTAGTTCAAAACTCATAATTACCTAAACACTCCACTCTTTGTCCATATTTATGTAGTATTTGCAATGTACCCTGGCCAATTTCCCGCCGTGGGTATGTGCCATTTCGACTGAGGACATCATCATCATCATTATCATCATAAATAGTGCTTTGTAACTACACACACGTACAAGCATCTCTCAAATTCTTTGGCTACACATATCGCAAAAAACGCTTGACTAGCTGCACTCAAATTTCACATTAGGGAGAATCGTAATCGGTTTTAGAATTTTTTTTTTGTTGAATGGTGAAAGGGAGAAAACTCCGAAGTTTGTTGTTTCGTTTCTAATAGGTCTGAAACCGCCGCAGTAATCTATATCATTTCCGCACTCTCTGGCGCCAGCTTGCCGAAGGCTGGCGGCAGTGCGTTGAATGCTGCTTCGTCGTGTGTGCGAAGGCACGTAATGAACGATCAAAGTGCACAGCGATTAGTGTGGGCTGACTTTCGCAGTTCTTTGGGAGCCCAACACGCGCACACTATAGAGCGCGGATGAGACCGGGGTCGTTACGATTCCCTTCCTGTGTGCCGGCATTCGTGTCGCACCGGAAGCACTTCGAGGACGGATGCGGAACTCACCACGTGCTCAGGAAACGAACGATCCGGTTACACGGGAAAAATACGCAGTTGGTCGATATATACCGAACAGATGCCACTAGTCCACCGCCGCAATTGTCTGTCAGGTCGAAGATTTTCTGATTAACAAGAAAACGCATTGCCCAGCTCTAAGCTTAAGTTCGTGAAAAAAAAAATCGCTCTTGTGAAATACACGAATCGGAAGATATGTCCTATTCTCAGGTGTAATAAACATTGGAAGGGCCAAATCTATCTCTCGGTATGCCCTGTTCGCTGAGAGCGGATGTTCGTAATAACGTAGGTGTAAAGAGAGTGTCATCGAACGCCTGTATCCGGTAGTTAGGATGGGTGCAACACAGCCTTGAAATGGTGCAAGGACTGGTCCATTCAAATTCACCACTAAAAAAAATGCCCAGTGAAACGCCATTCGGCGAGAGCCACCATTTATGGCAAGGAAATGCCGTTTCCAATCTACAAAGCTTCTCCGTCCTTGCTATCGTACCCCGCTGTTCTTCTACTCGCTATCCTCTCCCTATTCCTTTTCTTGCTCGGAGGCGTCATATATTCGATAGCAGCTTCTGCGGCCGGCAAAACTTTTTCTTTCCTTTTTTTATTATCATTTCAATAAACCACTACCACCTTCATCAAGGCGTTTAGCAGGATGTGATTTGAGCAAGCGAAAACAGAAACAAATGGTTGCATTTCATCGATTTCTTCTCGCTTTACAAAACGTTCATACGCTTGCAGTTTTCTGCGTTTTCAAAGCAGCGCAGCGTTCGAGCAGACACAACCTAACATCAGCTGCGGCTTCTCAAGCTTTCACCTCCGTCCTCAATACTCCGGCGCCCTCCTGAAACTTTCACATCAGTACGATGTCCATTTTTTCTTTCGCGTTCCATCGGACTTCACTTAGTTCCACGCATGTTTATAGGCGGCCAGTAAGAGGCAACCGTAATTTCAAATCTGGCTGTGTTACTCGCGACATGCGCTCTGTCTGTCAACTGGAATAGCCTGCTACCACGACTGTCACTTTCGCTTGTACTTTGCACTCGGAAATGCACTTCAGAAGAACGCTTATAGTTTCTGAGCTTGAACCCCACCCCCTCTCTCTAATACGTTGCTGCAGTTCACACACACACACACACACACACACACACACACACACACACACACACACACACACACACACACACACACACACACACACACACACACACACACACACACACACACACACACACACACACACACACACACACACACACACACACACACACACACACACACACACACACACACACACACACACACACACACACACACACACACACACACACACGCACACACGCACACACGCACACACGCACACACGCACGCACGCACGCACGCACACACGCACACGCGCACACGCACACGCACACGCACACACGCACACGCACACGCACGCACACGCACACGCACACGCACGCACACACACACGCACACACACACACACACACACACACACACACACACACACACACACACACACACACACACACACACACACACACACACACACACACACACACACACACGCACGCACACACACACACACACACACACACACACACACACACACACACACACACACACACACACACACACACACACACACACACACACACACACACACACACACACACACACACACACACACACACACACACACACACACACACACACACACACACACACACACACACACACACACACACACACACACACACACACACACACACACACACACACACACACACACACACACACACACACACACACACACACACACACACACACACACACACACACACACACACACACACACACACACACACACACACACACACACACACACACACACACACACACACACACACACACACACACACACACACACACACACACACACACACACACACACACACACACACACACACACACACACACACACACACACACACACACACACACACACACACACACACACACACACACACACACACACACACACACACACACACACACACACACACACACACACACACACACACACACACACACACACACACACACTGAAACGGAGAATAAGTATAGCTATTCGGAGCCTTTGGACTTGCAGTCCTGGCAATGTGTTTGAACAGGTGCGCATACGTATTTTTTACCGAAGCCAGACGTACAATGCACGGGTTTGTTTAGATGACCTCGAGAAGAAATTGCGAACGGCCTCTACCGACAGACTTCCATGTTGTATTGACAAATAATACATTTGGTTTTAACAGATGCGGCAATTTTATAAGCTTGCAAAGGTCTGGCAAAGAAGCACAGGTGTTGGCGTTGCCGGCAACTTTCGCAAGAAAACTGAGATTACGTGACGAATGTTTTTTACACTAGGAGCGAGTCTGAGCGACCACAGTTTTCGAGCTGGGATTCACGGTACACCGCCATTCATCTTTAAACGTTGGAAACAGAAGCCTTTTTGCCCTTGACGCCAGGACTCTAATTTTTTCGCCAGAAAATCCGTACTTTGCTGAAGCATTCATAGAGAGAAAAAAAGAGCCACAAAATCGATTGTTAATAGGAGTAAAATCTGAATGTTGCTATTTTTAGGGTCCATTTTATGTGTTCCTTGGAAGGCCCTAATTTCGTTTTCCGCACTTATTATTTTCATCGTACCCCCCCCCCCCCCCCCCCCTATGCAAGATAAATATCCTCTACCACACAGTATAATGACCGCTCACTTCCGTACTTACGCTCTACGGTTTCTTGCTATGAAAGATAATCGTTCATGTTTCTTCGATAGCTTTTACGGTCGGGTTTTCGCAAATGCTTGGTTATATTTAGTAACAGACGAGAATCAATCACCACTATATGATATAGAAGATTAAAATCTTGGGTTGGGCTGCCCTGTCGTCTTCATATTTCTTCGTCGCCTTCATTTTCTAACCGTTTACTATATCAAGATAAATGAGCGACTAGTCGACACCAAGGCATTGATCTATCGCATTTCTGCTACGGTGGTCTCCTTCCTTCCTTCGAAAGAAAGAAAGAAAGAAAGAAAGAAAGAAAGAAAGAAAGAAAGAAAGAAAGAAAGAAAGAAAGAAAGAAAGGAAGAAAGAAAGAAAGAACAAAATAAAGAAAGAAAGAAAGAAAAAAACAAACAAATTATTTACCGTGTACTTTGTCGGTGGTAGGGCGGAAGACTGCGTATGATTTGGGAAAAAGAGGACTGCCGCCTGGTTGGCAAACTCCTTCGGAGCTATGTAAGGCAAGTCAGATACTTTCCGCATGATTTTTAATCTCCCTCCCTTTCTACATTGGTCTTCCAGAGCGCTCTGTAGTTCTTATTTTGTGGCCGAAGTACTGCCCCAGTCAGTCCATCTTTTGTGGGCGAGTTTCTTTTCTTTGCGTCGTGCTTGAGCTGATAGCTATTTTGCTTTGAATATCCTTAGGTTGCTAGTTAGCCTCTATCTCCACTCGTTTTCTACGTGCCCATAGTAGCAGAATATGAACGTCGGGAATTGGCTGATTCTCGTGCTTGATGACTGCTTGCAATATTGACACCAACGGGTGACAGCGTTGATCCGAATATCCTGTCGAACGCCATCTCAGTGCAGTAAGGGTACATTTCTCTCAATTTTCTTCATTTTTGCCGGGTTAAAGGATATCTTTATTGACGTGGTGGTAACTAGCCCATGCATCTAATTCGGCCTCCCATTTCAGAGTACATAAATGACATTCCAGAGCGTAGATCTATATTCTTCGCACTGCAGTCCAGTCACTTATACGTTTGGCCTGGCGCGAGCGCTTCTGCTGGCGCTCCTGTTCATTTCTTCGTCTTCCTTGTCCGTAGGAAGGGAGGCTCCTCTCTGTGATACCACGCGACTATACGGGGGTTTGACAACCGCTTCGCTCGCGCTTGGTTCCACAGTCTCGCCATGAATGAGGTGGACGCCAGTCCGAGTTTGTAAACGCTTCAGCGCAGGCACCAGGCTGAGTCTTATCATTCAGCCGATATAGCTTGCCGAAAAGTGGCAGCGAAAAAAAAAAGCGTGATCACCTCTCAGTATTTTAGACGTTCTCCGTGAAACGAGAAGGCGAGATCACCAGCGGCGAGATAAGAGGAGCCATCGTCGCTGTCTTTCGTGTTTTTACTGAAAATTCTTTTCTCGGACTACTGGGTTAATTCCCTGTGTTTGACATCTTTCATTCTACAGTGTTGCGCTTCGAAATTTCTAACCTAATGAGACGCTGTTCAGCTGAAAGAGAGGTGGCTGATGGTGGCACCGCTTCAGGTAAAGGAAGCAGCCAGGGAGGCCATGTGCGAGCCCTATAGTCGAGGAACAGAATCGGATCAAACTGGCGACGGGTGCACAATTCAGAGAACCAGTCTGCGTGGGCGTGAGCGTGCAACGAATTTTATCCATATCACTTCATGCTTGTATCTGCTGCCCACGACAAGGTAGAAAATAGGTTTTTATTGCCTACTGCTTCTACCGCTTCGCTTAACATTAGTGTCTTCATAATCGTCATTTTTCCTGCGGCATTTCACTGGAAATAAGAAAATATGACAGGGGTTATCTCTATTAAAGCGATTATAGGGCGAGTGCCTGGCTTTTATTTTTCGTATTACCTGTTTTAACTCGGTGTAAGTGCTGCTTTTTTGCATAATGCTTACCTGAGTATTTAACAGTTCCAGAAGACACACGATCTTGAAATTGGTTAATCATCATCTTTCCTTTGATTACTTTAAGTAACGTTGCAATTGTTTTTACCACATGATGTAAATAGAAGGTTATCTGTGGCTATGAACCTGGCGCGCTGCAGTTTAGGCTATAATGTGGCGCCAACAGGGAGTCGCCGCGTGGAATGACGGAAGTTTAACAGTGGCCTCTGCGATCAGAAACGGTGGAACAGAGCGTTTGATCGCGGGGGACACGGGTCAGCCTACTTGTGGCGCCGTCTAGAAACCGCTGTGTCAATTTGCAGATGTTTGGCACCACTTAAGCTTGGTGATTACGAGCGAAAGCAATGTCCGCTATAGCTCAGTGTTAAAGTTGTGCGGCTACTGAAACCGAGTATACCAGCTGATTCGAACTCGACCAATAAGAATGCGCTACGATGTTTTTTTTTTCTGTTTTTTTTTTTTGGCGTTAAAACAGTAAAAGAGGTCATGGTCAGCCATTGGCCAGTCATAGGCTCGATCACTTTATATCCTGGCCAGCTAACTTGAATGAGCCATCGGGGAGACTCGCGCGTTGGAGCCGCTAGCTATGTCGAAATTTGTTTTAATTACCCACGAGTGGCCACGTGGTTGTGACCTCTCAAAACCGCTTAGCCAATCACAGTGACGGCACAAACAAGATCGGACAAAATTATTGGTCGGTGGTGGGGAGCGTAATACTGCTTTCGCATTAAATGTGTAGATCTCTTCTGTGGTGTTTTATCTTTGTGATTGATGTTTACAGGCTACAAGGGGCCTGCCAACATCAGTTCATTAGGGTTCACCCTTCACTCTGTCATGTCACGTCCAGGGATGGACAATCTTACGGGATTAGATTGAAAGCTCATGATATTGTTCACCTGCATTCATCGCTGTATCAGGGTTCCTGATATTGTGCAGCTATAAAATTACCGTTAAGAATAATTTCTTTATTCGGAATTGAAGGCAACAGTAAAACAGCAGGTTGACAAACATCCAACGACGTTATATTCCTGCATTTTATACTGTTATGGTAGTAGTGGCTTTAACTGATATAGGAAACATTTTTCATCAAAAAAGTTGGTCAAAATTCAGTACGAATTTGTGATATCGGTCTGAGGCCAAAATGATAATTCAGTAACCAAACAGGAACGCACCATATCAACCAGATGCGAACAATGATGAAAAACAAAAGATCAAGATGTTATAATGCCATTCTGAAGCAAAGAAAAATAATGCAAACGATCGTCATGAAGTTACAATTTTGGTCTATGCAAGAGTGTCACCGATGTTACCTTTATGATTAATTTCTGGTGGCTCGCCATGATATCGTCACATTGATATCAGAAATTCAATATCAATTTATGCAAGAGGCAACGATATTCTTCTCGCATAGAATCAGACCTTATCGTGCGCGTATTGACACGCAGTGCTTCTCAGATGGCGCTGCCGTCATCATGGCAACGTTAACTCATTCTCACTTGTCTCAGTATTGAAACGAACTGTCCCCACCGCCGTCTCATATGCACGAACTCGTTTTTTCACCGAGCTCAACTATTGCGCGTCGGTGGCGAAGAGCGCGCGGGGTCACGATGACAGCGTGCACTTTGTTACTCCAACCTCCACTTCTCTGCCAGACAATATAAATTCATGCATGAGGGTAGGTACATGTGATTGGCAGATGAACGCTTTTCATAACTGCCTCATGCTTTCATTTGTATTCTCGCGGACTTTTGATGTCGGCGCTTCAGAAAGTGAGACCATAACTTTCGGAGCAATGCCTGAAAATGCGTGACAAGCGGACCGTCGTTGTCGGAACGCGGCGCATGTGCGGGCAGCCGGAGCGTCAGACGTGGTGCAACAATCACGAAGACAAAATTGAGAAAAAAAGAGCACTTGATTATAATGCTGCTCTGCCTGCACCTCTTAACGCACATCAGGCTTCAATAAATTGGAAAATAAATGAAGCGTTTCCCGAAAGAGCAGAATTTCAGGAACGGAACTACTACCGCGTAAAAGGAGAACATACCTACCTCCTGTCTCGACACTCACAATCACAAAAGCTGCCCATTGGCGCAAGCTACAAATGCGCATAGCCCCGTACCCCATCTTTCTCCACGCCCGCATTCTTAATTAGTTTCCGTCTTCCTGCAAGCTCTGTGGCAACCGTACATAGTGACTTTCTACGCACACTACTCACTTGCCCCTCATTCCCACATCCTGTTCCGCCTGAGGTGACCCTATATTACTGGGAGCACCTAGTTACCGGTACCTCCGATCGGGACGAGCGCAAGATTATTACTACCGCTGTCGCTAGGACAGCCCTCGAAGGGCTCTCCCTTGCTGTGTAGAGGGCCTTCCGTACATGGAGGGGCTTGTAATATTGGCAAAGATGTTTCTACCACCACCCGGGTAAGAGGGGAGGGGGGAGGGGTAGGTATATGCCCTGAGAAGTAGCAAATTTAGATTGAGATGGAGGGAGTGGTAGATGGAAGTAGGAATGGTAGTAAAAATAGGTTATAGGAAGTAGGAAGGGAATAGACACAGCGAACTTTAGTTCTGATCAGCCTGATGCGCGCCTTGGTTTCTCTCAGGTCTGTTTGGCCAGGACAGAAAGAAAAAAAAATAATGGGGGAATCCGAGGCCTCTTCCTACACACGGCTCTACAGACTTGTACAACCAAAGAAACCACAGGCCCGAGTCACCGGTTCTTCCGTCTCCAAAGAGGTGTTCGTCCCTTGTTCCTTTACATACAGCAATGTACAGCCGTGAGCAAAAGTGGTATACAACATTCAGACGGTGGCGAAGCTCAGGATTGGAACTTGCATTGGGACTTCAGGTTTGGAAACTGCATTGGGACTTCATCTAACGACAGCCATCTGGGATCGAGATAATAGTGGTGGTGCTTCATTTTATCCACATACACATGTCACGGTCGCTGTCCCTTGTCGCTACCGTTATATGGCATATTTATGCCGTTTTTTCCGGGCTGAGTGTTGTGTACCACTTTTGCTCACGACTGTATATTTCACGGTTTAAGTACGCCGAAAAGCTTGTGGGATGGACATGATTCAGTGTGATTAGACGCGTGGTGCACCGGCCATTCCCGGAGGTTCATTGATGCTTGCCCTCTTCCTCAATGCATATAATAATTCCTCACTGCAGCTTACTCCGCACCTACAAAGGAGAAAGTGCTCTGGGCTGGCAGGGCCGCACATAAAGTCACAACATGGGTGATTTTGGAATCGGCCGTTACTAACCCCCGTCCTCAGAGTAACGCTACATCGTTTATAGCCGTGAGGCTGGCCTAAGGCCGCTTCCCCAGTAGTCTTCGGAGCTTGGCTAGGCTACTATTGAAATTCCCCTCGAGTACCTGACATCTCCGTCGCCAGAAACCGCAGCATTGGTTTCCGGGAGTTACACCTGCATGTATAGAAGGGATATTGCGGCGTATTTACAAATTTTTCACATTTTTGTACCTTCCTCGGCCTAATTTCATGGGTCCAATCTGAGTTTAACTCTGGCCTGATACCGCTCATGCATCTAACATCATGGGGTTGCGTGGAATTCTCAGTGGTCTCTCACGGGGCTTGCAGCCCCTGTAGATAGGCCCTGGCAGAGCCCTTCAAGGAGTCTTGTCTCGGCCATGCCCACACTCACCGCTTCCGTTGCAACTGGACAATTCCTGGCATCCGAAACCATCTGAATCCCTCTAGCTGGTAGAGGAGACATCGAGGCGACGCCTGTTCAGGCCTGTCAATGTCGTACAAACACTCTCTTGACTCCACGGAAAGGCGATTTTTAATGCACGTCGTACATGTCGTAATATGTCTTCCGCCACATAGGCGATGCAACAAGGGCATAAATGTATTTTTAATCAACACTTTATCCGCGTCGTTCCTTGCATTCGCATGGAATTGAAGTGCAGTAATGCAGGAATTTCTGCAGTGGAGAAATCCGGCCGCGGCACAGATTAGATCGCATACATGTAATTAGAGGACATACCGTCGGAGTGGTGAGATGGTCACTTGAGCATGCCGCTCCCAAATGATTGACACCAATATGTTAAAAAATGAAAATACCTCACCAGCCATTGCTGGATCTCACTTTAAATTATGGCTTCCTGTAATTTTCTTTCTCACTTCTTTTGCCAACTCTCCCGGACTCCAATTGCAAGAGGTCCTAATTTAATAAAATACAACGTGCCATATAATAGCGGGGATTAAAAATGTCATTTGTCCTTCCGTTCTTCTCTTTCCCCCGAAATGATAGAAAATCGCCTAGAGTTTTAGAGGATTGAGGTGCGGGATAGTTGGTTGCTCATGCTTGATGAAATGATGAAACAGCGTAATGAAGAAGGAATGTAAACAGATAGGACAAATAGAGCTGTTTTAATTGTACTTCAGGGACACCTGTAACAACATATTGCTGTTTTTGATGCCGCATATGAGGTGCAGAGTTATATGATAAAAAAGAAATCTATGCAGGAAGGAAATGAGCCTTTTGAAATCCTTTTTTTTTTCATTAAAAAAAAAAAGAAACAAACTGATCACATCGGTCGGCTTGGTACCGACTTCTAGCTCCGGGCTTTCTTGAATAACATATGACTCAATCCTTCTAAGAGGGCGCCAGTGTCCGGCACTTGGTCGCAGTGTAATCGAGACTACGACACATGCGAGTCGAAGAGCGGATATGAGGAACTTGGCTTCAGACGAGGAGGTTTTGCAGAGAAAAGCAATGAAGAAAGGCACACAACTGCGCACCCACGTGGCTCAGTCTGCCAGCCTTTATTCGGGCTGAGGGAAAGGAGAAAATTTTGAAATGCGTTCTTCCGTCGCAGTAGACCTGAAACCACCGCAAAGATTGACAGCATTTTCGTAGCTCGTCTAAATCTGGCGGTGATGAGTTCAATGCCACCTTGTGTTTTTTTTTCTCTGTGAAGGCTCTTAAAATGGTTAAACGTGGTAAGCACCGCGTAGAGCACACATGCCAGTTCGTGGGTGTTTGGGCGTTGAACACGCGCACACGAGGACGTGGATGAAACCACGGTCGTTACAGTTTCTTTTCTGTGCTCTGATCGGTCGCTGTGCTCGTATTGTGCAGCGCCGAAAGTGCTTTACCGGCGGATGGAGAACTCGGCACGTGCTCAGCAAACGGTTTACTCAGCCATATCAGGAAGGTGCGCAGCCGTATGTTGCACCGGACGGAGATCACTTGCACTCCGCCACATTGACCCTGTCTGCTCGCAGATTGTCCTAGTTGCGGGTAGGCAGCATGTTGCGATTGAAGCTTAACCACAGTGAGCAAAAAGAGAAGTGCTGCTTTACGAAGCGCACGAGTTGAAGGACAAGTTTAGTTTATAAAAAATACAGAAGTGGACTTTATTTTTTACCAGGTTTTGTTTCACTTGCAGCGGAAGCTTTAAATTACGCAGAGAAGAACGCAGGGTTACCGAACCCCGGTACCGGACAGGATGCGTTTAAAGCAGCTTGTAGAATGCTCAACAGCTGACCAATTTGTTGTTGCGAAGAAATCAAATCAAAGGAAATTCCAGCAAGAACCAGTATCTACACTGACGACATGCTGCTTCTAGTCCAAAAAGAAAGT
>NC_139347.1:48339615-48364615 GCF_055883805.1 Amblyomma maculatum | reverse complement strand
GATTAGAACTTTTGAATTTAATATTTTTACCTTCGTATTCTTCAGCCGGAAAGAGCCAGTTTTGGGGGTGGTGCAAAACCTTCTTCTTCGTCAGAAATTTCTTTACTGACCGAAATTCATTGAGTATGACCATGCCGGCTATGCCAGTCTTTATTCTAAACGGTAATCGGAGAAGGAATAGTAAAGGGTAGCTAGACGTTTTCCAGGAATATATTTTGCAGCCAGTGAAGTAATTAAATTAAAGCATGAAACCATTGTTTCTCCTACAAGGCATGGTAACATAAAATGCCAGAACAGGTAGCTACGAGAAAATTTAGGCCAGATAGTGAAAGTAATCATAAACCTTGTTCAAAAATTTATACTCTGCTTCAGTTTTATCCATTATTATGATTTAATCTCAACTTAGTATGGAATAGTCTCTACCTTCGAACAGGGCTAAAAGGGATGCTGCATAAAATTTCAGACATCAACTTCTGCAGTGCAATGAAAGCTGACGTTCATAAGTTAGCTAAAACCGCAGCGATTCGTCAGCGGAATGCACCCATTTTCCCGAATTTTTTTCTTGAACTCTTGGACCAGGCGACGTCACTTGGAACTGCTGCTCCTCGGAAGCTGTGACGTCACATGTCTACCTGCGTCCGCGCTCAGCCTGGCCCCGTGTCTGTCTGCCTGCTACGGCACGTTTCTGCTCCAGCTGTACACGCGTTAAACGTTAGGTAGGGGACACGCTAGGAGTGCTGGCGCTTTTTGTATTTGCTTGTGCCCGGAGCCTTTTCAGCTCTAAACCGATCCATGCAGCTGCTGGTAGAGATGAGGTTGACCAGCAGCTGCATTGTTTCGTCAACCAAAATTTTCGTCAATATTCGTAATAGGGGTAGTGGTCAAAGTTCCAACATTATTGCCGTGCGGGGAAGGATATATTTTGTCATACAATTCAGAAATATGCTAAGCATCGAAAAATATAAATGCGTGCGTCGCGGATATGAGAGATCTGCCAAGTTTGATTTTTATCGGGACAATTTCGACCTCAGTAACTACGAAGCAAGCTTTACTTTGCTGCTAATAGTTAGCATAATGTCCGCGGTTGAAACCTGGCGCTCGTCAGCACACATACCCCGGAAAGCACAAGAAGCTCGATAATAATGCCTTAGGAAAAGAGGGGACTTGAATATATGAAAATTGCCCGTGGCATAAACGACAAAAAAAGGACGCAAAAAAGAGCGGGTACTTTTTGGCATTTGTTGAATGTATAATATAATTAAATATGAAGGATAAAAACGTGCGTACGTTTGTAACATGTGCATTTTCCATGTGAAGTCAGATTTCGGAAGTATTCTTATTATTGTGAATATATGTACCAAATTCAAATGACTTTCTACGGAAAAGAATCTGCGATGAGAAGCGAAACACAACTGAAATGGGAACAGACTCGTCTTATTTGATCTTAATTTGCGTCAAATTAGTTAAGTTGTGAGAAGACACTATACATGCGTACTTGAACTGGCAGAAGAATAAATAGGCAGCTTGCTAGAGTTTATTTTCACGTCAGAATGTACAGATATGACAAAACAAACCGGAGAGCTTCTTGGCTCGGAGCCTAGATGTCCAATATATTAACACCGGCAGCGGTTTTTGAATAGCAGCGGTAGCAATTTCCTAGCATGGCCCCTGCCAACAGGGAAAGTGCCTCAAGGTGCCGTTAATGGGAGCAACATGAAAGTCTGATGGGGTGGTAACAATTCTTCAATAGCAAAAGCTGTTTTATATTTATTGCTAATGGTTTTGAAATCCGGTTTTTAATATCGAACACTCCACTGTTTGCGTGGTTTATATCATGTAAAACTTTCTATTGTTCCTCCTCCCTACGCCGCTACTGCTCTTCAGTGGATGAAACGATTAATGAGGGCGCTGCCTTAATCAGAAAGGAAATGTTTTGATTTTTTTTTCGGGAAAGCTTGTCGGGGGCATACCAAACAGATAATACAATATGTACATCTATTGCTCTGCCTGAGGGCGAAGCTCATTTACTCTTTGTTGCTCTATGAGACGATTGGATCGCAGCCGTATGATTTATATAGTCTTGTACCGACACTTCTACGTTTTGGCTGTCGATTTATGGTATCTTTCCATGCTGCCATCTGCGCAAAAGTAAATGAACTAAATGTTTCTGGTCTTGATATAACCGCAAATCCTAAACTCAGGTCCCGCGATTCCACAAAAAGTTGCAATTTCCCAGTAGTATACCTTGATGTTTTTAGCCCCCATGACTGTTAGTACATGTACCAAATAACATTGGGACAGAAACGTGCTCTGAAATGTCACTACGTATAATAGAAGAGCAGCGTTAGCTCATATTACGCAATTACCTTTGATGCTTCTCTGGCTTGCGATAAGCATCGGATGACGTTCGCCGAGTTCGTGTCGCCAAGAAGGGCGTTCCTAGCTCTCAGACTGTTCAAGACATCACGATAAGCATCGAAGTTGGTCGTATAGCGGCAACAGGAAAATGTTGCTGTTGTTTTTCCACTAATTTTACGCGACTATAGCATCTCCTTTCGCGTAACGTTGTTAGGAAAGTACGTGGAGTCCTTGGATTCGAGGGCTGATGCAACCACTACTAAATACTCATCTTCATATTTTCGCTTTCTTGTCTTAAAATCCGCATTTCTGCATTTTTCAGAGAAGTGATAGTTCGATTAAAGCTTTTATATGCCCACATCAAGCGTTGAAAAGGAGGTCTCGTCTGACGTGAACAAAGATGGCCGAAAAATGAAACCCGAAGTGCAGCTCGTAGCATATTGACGCAAAGGATATGTGCTACTATTCGTCTCAATTCCGCCGTAACGCACTGTTCTATGTTTGTTCGTGGCGCAAGATTCGCCGAGATTTCTCTCTAATGATCGCAGCCACGCGTGACTGTTTCCGCATTGCTTCATAATTTACTTCTTCCCAGCTTTCTATCTCGACGTTTCCTTGCAATCTTTGAACTGAGCGCTGCTGGGAGCCGTAGGCATTCTGCGGTTTGATGACTGCCGAGCACGTCTCTGTTATCATTGCCGCCGAAATGTTCTTTCTTTTGTTGGGGCAAGTCATTCCATTTAAGCACTTCTTTAGGAAGGGCATCGTTGCCTTTCTGAGTGCTTTACTGCCGCCACGACTGCGTGTCAGTATATGTGAACTTGTGTAATGTTAGAGAGCTCTACAAGACCCACGCTAGGTTTCGCAAAAGGTGCGTTACGTTCATGATACTAGAACTAATCTAGACTAGAAGCCTAATCATGGAGCTACACGCGAGTGAAAGGGGTTTCTGATCGGGCGACATTCATTTGTTGCCTAATCTGCTTGATAAATGGGTAGGACCCGTGGCCGTTAGGGCAATGTGGTTATACATAATTTGCACCTCGAGAAACGTTTCGTGACCGTGGGTCCACCACAACGTAAGACACTACAAGAAAAGGAAAAGAAGAGACACATACGGGGATAGGCAAAAAGACAATTTCTCGTTTTTCGTATAATTCAGTATTGTAAGGAATATCAATTTGTTATAAGTGAACGTGTTGAAGCGATAGTGTTAAACACTTCCGGCTTCGGTGTCGGCGTTGCAAGCGCAATATCACGAGTATGCATGCGCTGGCACGTGGTAACTGGCAGCTGACATGCTTCAGCACTGGCTTTTTGACGGCTAGTGCGACCTAACGAGACCACATGTTATCACAAAGTACGGAAGAACTGCCAACTCGTGTTCCCCATTTGAGGTGGGAAGGTGGATCAAGAATCAACTTTCCAGTGCTCTTGGATGCCAGTTCAGGGACCCTATACTCCAAGGACACGCAGGAACGTTCATGCGGCTTGGTTAAAACGGAGCTTTATATTTTGAATGAATGAATGAATGAATGAATGAATGGATGAATGAATGAAAAACTTTATTCAGACAAAGGGCATCCACACCGGGAGAATTCCCTTTATATTTCGAGTGGTCGCATACGCTATCGCGTCATACCCTTAAAGATTGAGCTCAAGTGTCAACAATAACCTCTTTTAATGCCATATTGACCTCTTCTTTACCAAGTTGCCGTTAAGGTCCTAATATTTTTATCTTCGTTCAGTAACATTTGATTTTCACATTCTTCATTTACAATATGTGCAAAGTTTAATGGCTGTCACTTTATAATGATATGCTCTGCTGTTAACTGCATCACTGAAGATGTTTCTTAGGTGACTGGCTGGGCGTATAATCATCGTGACTGTTCACACTGCAATTATCCCCGGGCACATCACTAGAATGAAATACCATAAGCTTTCAGTGCTTTTCAGAACACCGCAGTCGCCGTATCTGCCACTTTTGAACAGACCTTGACTCAAGAGGGCTCGGTTTTTAAACTTCACCAGAACAGGCAAGATCGACAAAAACAAGTTGAGAAAAAAACACACTGCGGTCCCGAATTCACGGCGTCCAACAAAGTGTCTCCATGCTAAGCAGAGCTTTCTCGAGTATCACTTTTGACAGCATATTTAAACCTAGCTAAATTTTTGAATGTTACCAACATTACAATTTTTCTCTGTTATCAAGATATCAAGTGGCACATCGACTGTGAAACGTCCTGATTGTTGATTGTTTTCTGTTTTGAGCTGAGCTCAACGGCTGCAGCCCAACTCATTATTGGCGCATCAGTCGAGATTCGAAGCTTCCAGGGTAACATATAAGTGACCTATGGGTGCAAGATAGCCATTATTTTAGACGAGTCCGAGCTCTTGTAGTAAATTCGCTGCATACATTGCTTCACGCGGACATTGTATGGATTTCGTAATTAATTTTCAACGTTAAACTATAATGTCGGTAACGTTGCGGCAAAGGGCTTATTCTCCTCGTGTGAAGTTGGCCTGTTAAGTTAAAATCAAGGTAAAAGCATCTACGTGGTAGGTGTATTAGCTTAAGAATGTACGATAAGAATTATGTGTGAGATAATAGAGACGAAAATTAAGGAATAGGGGCGTGCACCAGGATCTGAAAGAGAAGCCATGGGCAGGAGCCTTAACGTTATCACGTCGTACTTCTGAATGTACTTAAATATAGTACTTAAATATGCACTTAAATATAGTAAAATATATAATAAAGTGTTATTTGTATTTTGTCAGTAACATGCGAGCTGAGTAGGTGCCAGTATATTTAATGATTGTATACGTTACTGTTCAGATACTCTCTAGACGGATGCTACTGTACACAACGCTAGGTGACAAATGTCACTGTACACAACGTTTGCAGATTCATAAAAGATTATGGCACCTTGCTGGCACCTTATACAGCCAAGATTTCCCTATCTTTAGGTTTAAACAAGAAAAGAACTAAGATTGCTGAGTTACTGATGTAAGTGTGATTATAAAAAATAGAAACAAAAAAGGGGAACATGGCAGTTCTGAACCATGCCTGTAGTGCCATCGAGCATAGAGGCCCAAACTCATTGATACCGATATGAGTGATTGATTCCTAAAACACTTATGACATCTCTACAGGGATCGATTCAATGCGGGTTGCCTGGAGCTCTGTGATAGACAGATCAAGTTAACCTAAGTCGGACACCTTGCTAGAGAGTAAATACAGGGTTCTTCTTTTTAACGCCGGCTATTTATTTTTAAAACGGTGAGAGATCTGAATGTGGTTTGTGCTGGTGGATTACGCAGCAATGTTGATGTCTCACATAGTGTTCCAAATTATTGAATATAACGTTTTCTTTGAGAACGCGTAAGGATATCTTGGTGCGATCAGTTAAGGCGGCTTGTGTGGCAAGACAGACTTTATAAAGGACTTATAGCAAATAGCTATAACTGGACTACCCTTTCATTTTTTGATATCAGGGCACAATATTATATTGCGAAATTGAAGGCCTTCAACACAGAAGATCAGCCGAGTTCACAAAATTGCTGAATTGGCATTCGGTTGGAGTTATCAAACGTGATGAATGCGCTTAGATATTGCGCTGACTTTCCTCTTCCGCAGTTCACATGGTTAAAATGTCATCCATGTGCCTGAAATCGGCATGAGAATCACGTGCCTCTATTTAATGTCACAATGAACGTAAGATACATTCACTTTCATTCAAATGGCTCCATTTTGAGCGTGTAAACGGCGAGGACCAACTAGAAGTGCTTCGAAAGTCGTTTTCTTTCTTCTAACGTCTTAATACTGCGAATCATGGTAGAAACAATCTGGGCTTGCCATTGATTTTTGCAGACCTCAATTTTGGAGATTATTCGTGTGCCCTAAACCAATAATAAGGAAGTTGATGAGACAAGATACCATTTTATTAATTATTTGTCTTCCCCGCTGCACTGCCTTAAATAAATACAGTTAAACTGTTCCGATGTGTATTGCACGAATGTGAAGACAAATTTGCGTTGCATAACATGAAACAACTGGTACTAACAATTTTTCATTTTAATATTAAGGGCAATTATGAAGGCCGTGAACATTTTAGACGAGCCCAGTTTCTAAGTATTCTTGGATGGCCATATGGCTAGAGAAATGTCAAACAAAATATATACATTTAAAAGCTTGTGGTATTGGAATTTCTACGCTGTTAACTTTTAAAGCGGCGTTCTGGAACTTTTAATGCAGAATATGTTTGCGGTATTATGATACTTGGAAGGAGTTCACATGTTTTCGGCAAAAATATTACGAGGCAATTGAACTATTATTCAAATGGGCAACGTGAGAAAGCCAAAACATGCAGTTTTAGAAGCTAAAAAGTTTATGAGAAAACTGTATAGCTTTTCTTTGTAGCAAGTTTGTGGATGTGGCAATTATTCCCTTAATACAAAGCAGTTTTATAATGCATGTTTTAATTGGTGAACATTAATTGCCTCAGTGAGCCTTAGTAGTGCGGTGTGAGTGTGGTCGCAACCAGCTGTATCGCTCGAGGAGAAGAGAAGAGAAGAGGACAGCCGATCCTGAGAGAAGGGGCTCTGACCTTGAAACAAATAAAACAGATATTACAGAGGTAGCCTGCGGCACAAACCGTGACCTGGAAATAAATAAACATGACCGACGAGGCAAGCGGTTGACAACTCGAATTTCGCCCTCGAAACGGGAGGGCGAGATTGAAATCCAGGCTTCCAGAATCGTTGTACCCCAAGTTAGGCGTGTTGCCCATAAGAGATGTGGACACAGTCGTACGGCTTGGTTATAGCGGGAGTTGATATATACGCCTGTGGCTTATCATATAATATGATATCTTATGGCGGCATGCTTAAGTGTTTATGGTATATTAGTGGGTCAGCTGAAATATTACCCTTAGGTGAGTAACAAAATGCACGGACGTGAACGAGGATGAGCCGGTAAAAGGAAGCCATTAACACTTCCGCGTTATATTCTTGTAAGGCTTTATGAACATTTTGAGTTCATAATCGCATTGAATTTCTAGGAGCCCCATCTTTCTGGCACACTTCTTTTCAATGTATCAAGTATACGTATTTTAAAAGAGCGAAACCGGGAAATCGACACTTAAAGTACGTTTCCACCAACTTGTGACGTGGCAATAGACCAACCTATGATGTTCCTGATATGGCCACAGGACCGATCATGTGTCCGTTGATTAGATAGACTGACTACTGCAAGTTACAGGGAGAGTCAGTGTTTCCCTGAAACGACAAAAAACAAGGTCAAACGTTTGTACTGCAGTAAACGCAGAGCGAATAGAGAAGGAACTATATCCGGTAACGTCGTGCATCCTCAGTTGTCCGTGGAAATCTCTCCAATTGAGACCACCAAATGGAAAATTATGAAATTGATTTGCGCAGCAAGAAAGCAGCGAAAAGGCGAAATTTGTTACAAATGACCTGCAAAACAAGAATGGGGCATTGCGAAAGTTCTAGCATAATCCGGGAGATCGAAAACATTCCATAGCTGCCGTTTAAAGGTGAAGTTTCTTTTGCTGTTTTATAGGTCGCTCTAGAGCTGCCTACCACCAGTGCTCTGGCAATTTGAAGTGTATGATGCAAAACGAGCGAAAAGGACGAACAATAAAGTTAAGGGTACACACATGAGCGCTTTCTCATAACTGCATTTTATTGCGAAACCAGTAAAATCTAGTTGTGTACGTCGGTCACTCTTTCTCCGCTATTTCCTACCGTGCATCCGCTAAAACAAGCCCAATTTTCGTCCTTGTGCAGATGAAGTTTTCGCCACGTCAAGCGATCTCATGACGTCACAGGACTCGGCAACCAATCAGCGCCTGTCCACATCACCTGGCAACTTCCACCTTTCAGAGCGCCTGCCAACTCGGTCCTGTCACGTGAGTTCGTGACGTCACTCACCTCGATCACCATAGCGCACACGGTTATCGGGTCATGCTACTTGATCGCTGGACGCTGATTGAAAGGCTGATAGCATCCCCATGTCGTGTGATCTCTCTCTACCAATACGGTAATTTGATTGCCGAGAACAGGAGGGTTCTGGCGTGAAGAGAAATCTAACAATCTGGCGATAATAAATTAACGATGTTAATAAATGTATAATTTAAACTGCCTCAGAATACTGCGGCTGCGATAACAAGATTTCCAGAGGTTTTTTGCAGCAACTTGTGCGGATGAGGCTCCAAGACGATGCAATAACGTTGTTCACTGATCCATGCTAAAAAGACGCACATAAAATACGAAGACACAGAAAAGAACGTCATCGATAGGAGCTCACTGACGACGAGAATAAAGCGAGCACTGAACGTATTGAATCGAATGAAGTTTCCGATAGCCTGCGCTGGTCCGAGCTCAAAATACCTGCTTCTGCTTGCTGGAGGCGTGGTATGAACCCTCAGGGTCGAGGAGAAAAAGTTGTGTTTTAATGATTCCTGCAGATAGAATAGTGGTCTGAAGGGGGCAACATGCAGTGTGAACTTAGCTGGAAATTATTAAAAAAAAGAGACAAGAATGCGAAATAGAATCCCGGCCGTAGGAGGCGAAAAGCAAGGCGCCCGTGTTCTGTGCTCTGACAGTGCACGTTGAAGAGCCGCGGGGCCTAGAAATTTCCAGAGCCCTGCACTGCGGCGTCTCTCACAATCTGAGTCTTTTTGCAACATTGAACCTTGTCAGCCAAACCTAGCCACCATTAAAAAAAAAAACAAAAACGAAGACTGTGAAAGACTACGTAACATGTTCGTAGACCAGCTGACTCTGCTGCGAAATCGGAACCTATATACGACTCTTCCAAGTTCGGGGGCCAGCCAAGCTGAGCAAACAGAAACCACCAAACACTGTTTCAAGTGGGAGTTTTGTTACGTTAACTGGAATTGACTGATGTTCATCGTCAGGACGTACTAGCGCCCACAAAATAAATCGGAGTTCGGGTTTGGGGGAAAAGCGGTCTCCTTCATCCGGGCTGCTGATGAGGCGAATACTAAAAGTGTGAAGTTGAACATCCTGGTGACCCACATGCATCCAAGCTATAGACATACGCACCCGTTTGCAGGGCGCGCCGCGAAACGAAATTTTGTTCGTTCGTGTGCTCCGGTTTACATGGGGGGGGGGGGGGGGGGGGGGCACTAGTACAGCAGATGTTTTAGCAGGACGTAGCAACACAAGACTCACAGGCGCTGGTGTGGTTGTGTGTCTCCGTGTTCCGTTTTTGTGTTGCTACGCTCCACTAAAAAGCTTAATCATAATAAATCTAATAAAACCTATTGCGATATAAGGCGTTTTCTATAGTCCCGCAATTAACCCTGCTGGTTGAAGTGTATTGGCTGAAAAAAGACTGTGGAATGCCAGCTTGTTAGACAACTGTGCATAACTTAAATAGCAGTCACAAACGCACTCACATAGAAGCGTTTTCACATCTCGCCCATAAAATGTGCTCCGCGGGGTCGCCACGTAAGTAGCTGAACAGCCAAATGCTCCACGTTACCTCCCGCAGCATAAGTGACTCACATTTCCGGTATACTTTTGTTGAGAACCGTTGCACGTGGAAAAAAACGCTTGGGTGACGTTATTTAAGATCCGTAAGGCGCTGTACATGAGCCGCTTCTGAGAAAAAAACTCCCAGAGAATTGTTTCCTTAAATGATATCTCATCAACAATGAGGTATGTTTGTGAGTTTGCACAAGGATAGCGTCATCCGACGCAGCTGGAAGAGATGTTGGAGATACCAACAGCTTTTACGTGGTGGTTTTGTTCGCGAGTGTCCATGGTCATCTTCCCTTTACTCATCGTCTCAATAGCACATTCCTCTTTGATAGGTGTTCCATCATGAATATGCACTTGGAACTTGCGAACAACCCTGCGGCACAGTAAGGTGAAAACCACACGATGGTGCATAAACCGAGGGCTACAACAGTTAAAACGGCTCAAAATAGCCAATCAGGCTTTGATTGTAAAATAATGAAGAATGAAATTATAAGGAGCCTTGCGTTTATAAGATCTAGTACATGGGGCACGCTTTAAAGGCGGAGCAAAAAAATTTAGAGGTGGGGAAGGGGGGCGGGAACAAAAGGAAACAAAATGTTACATATCGCCAATATTCGCATTGAGAAAGGATGAATTCAAAGTTAACTGACGTTGTGGTTTAGATTACGCCGTGTTCATCGCTAAACATCTATAGTTTGCGTTTTGATTTGTCACATTGTATGTTGTAAGTAGACCACATCTTTAGATAAGATGTCATTTTTGTGCTCGTGCGCGATGAGATGCCAGCGCTGCGCGAACATAAATACAGTGAAGAAATCTGTATTTCAATCATCTGCTGCACTGCAAAGTGAGCAGTCGCGTCATTCAATCTCAATTTTGAATATTGTTTTTTTTTCTTCTTTTTTTACTATTCGCGATATATCGTCGACCCAAAGTTCCTGGGCGGATTGTTTCAACAGGTTAAATAAAAGATTGTTGACTTGCTTGCCAAACATATGGAATGAGAAATGAATTTGATTCGGCGAGTAGGTTTTTGCATCGCCCAGAATCGTTTTGCGAGCTGAACGCAAAATATAGGTTTTATTAGTCCAATGTATTTTAGCAGCATATTAGGATATTGCGATGCCAAAAATCTTCTCTGCGATTTTTTGCACTGAATGAGTGATTCTTGCTTTATGAGATATGTTTGCTTTACTCGAGTCAAGGGAAGGAGTATTTTAAGTAAGGGAACAAAATTAATTTCCTCTGTGAGGCAGTGGTGCTCCCAGCCCAAAAGCCATTTGAGAGCTTCAAATATTTACATTCACCGTAATATCAATTCGAGCATGATGGAGGTTTCTCGACAGAGATGAAATTTCTTATAGCTGGGGACATAAAGCGCCCTAATACATTACATTGAGCCAAAAATGGTAGAGTACAGGAAAGAGATTGAATTTGCAAGGCTGAACGCCATAGGCAAAGGAGCTTGTGCAAACCACCAAATTACGTAATATCGTATCACTGGGCCCGTTAGATCCAGTTTTGCATAGTCGAGATATTACTTACTGGCTTCTCAAAGTTGTGGAGTCAGGCGCGGTGGAGTCAATTTCAGCAATGAAAAATCACTGTTAATACCCCTCGGACTGGAGGCGCTCGCGGGTCCGTTTTTTTTTTTTTTTTTTTTTTTGTGATTGGTGAGCTTGTGTGCAGCCAGACGCAGTTATGACGGCGCTGAGTTGAGTACTTCGGTAAAACATAGGACGTAAGCACATATGACGTCCCACATTCTAGTCACAGTAATATTGAAAACGCTGACGTGTTAGGGTCATCGAACGATATCGGGTCTTAAATAAATTTTATTTTTAGCTAAGCCTTTTGCCACCCCTTCTTTTCGACACTATGAATTACGTCGATATATCAGCGGTACGGAGGGACCTTTTCTGTGCGTCTCACTCCGCGTTCTTATCCATTTAATCTGTTCAGCAATAAATGTTTCAAGGGGTTGAAGTCCATGTCTTTAGCTGCCACAGTATCCAGAATAAAAAAAAAAAAAAAAGGCATGACACAAAATTAGGAAAAGAAAACATTCAAATTGCGAACTTGTGCCTACAAACGAAAGCCAACATCGGAATTGCGTAATCTGGCACCTATGTCGCACAGCACCAAGTCGGAGTAGCGAAGGCGTAGATAAATGTACATGGTAGACTGTAATGACGAATACACTGCCAAACTATAACGGCAACGTTAAGCAACTGCGAGAACGGGAATGAAAGCAGAGATGAGCAATAGCATGAAAATGTAGACAGATGGGGTCCGTTGAAAATGTTTGCTATTGTACGCAGTATGATATAAATGGTGCAGTCGAGCATTTTTAATATGTGCTACACCCAGCAGGGATTTCTCTACTTTAGGCGGATTCATCCTCCTTCACACCATAAAGGGAGCACTTTATGTTGCCAACAGGGGCATGAGTCAAATATATTTCTAAACACAGTGACATTCTAAAAACAGTGCGCTTGATAGCCCTTTCGCCTTCATGCTAACATGGTAGCGTTAAAGAACCATTCTGCAGGAAGTCCTTAGACTATTGTCAGTGTTTCTGGCATTGTAAGCGAAACATCAGGGCATGGCTTTGGCAGGAGGTAGTGGGTGAGTTACATATCCGGATACTGATTCGTTTCGGGTCGTGCAAAGCCACAGGATGTCGTGACATATAAAAGGGGTTGCTAACCCAGACTTCTCTGATATGGGAGGGTAAGATGGGAAAGGAACGCTGTGGGGCACTTGTATCTTAGATTTGCTCTCTATTCCAAGGCAACACAGAAACGTTGCTAAGGCTTGAATAAAGCAGGGCTTTCTTTTTTTCTATGTCCGGTGGACTTTCTGATAATGAGGAAGCTTACGCCTTTATGGTAATATGCATGTTCGAGAAAACAGAGAAATAAATTAGGGGTCAATGATTTAGAGGTTAGCGATTTACTATCACTAGGTGACAAAACAACTGCAGTCGTGCAAAACATAAAAGGCTTAAGCGTAACCTTCGCAGAACGTCTCGCTCGGGACGAGCATGTCAACCCTGTTCGTAAACAAATAAGTCGCGTAAATGGTCTTATTTTTCAGCACGGCACATATTTCCAACTCGAGTAAAAGTCCTCATTTATCCAGAATTCCTTCTCCAATCACTGACTTCTTGCCTCACAGCTTGGGGAACAACGATCCAACACAACGTATCCAAACTACTAATATCACAAAAGCGAGCAGTTCAGCTAATAGCAAATGTATGATGTAATATCCACACATGCTCATACTTAACTAAATTTGGCATTCTAAAGATAACTTTATTGTTTCCTTTCAGGATATTATCGCTGTACAAAACTGCGGTTATTACCAACAACGAAAACACTTTCTCAATTCTAAAAATTATCTCGCTATTTAATTGTCTGTGGCACCCGCTCCCATGTTCAATTGGTCTTCACTCCTATGTCGCACCATATACGGGATATGCAATCATTGTCTTTCATTCTTCCAAAATAGACAAACGTTATAGAAAACAACAACATATCGCTAAGAGGGATGACAAGGAAGAGCCTGAAAACCATCTTGTACCTTTTTGAAGACGCTTAAATGAAACTTGCTCTGAACTACGACTAAAACTACAACCCGAGTAACTTCTGCTAATGTTGTACACTTGGATGATGTAATGATGTTGTTTTATTTATCTATACTTTTATGTTACTGTGATCACTGAGCATTGGAATAGTACTCTTGTTTTTGCGGCTGCTTTATCTGCAGCTGTCTCATGAACAGCTGAGTCAATAGGTTGCCTCAGCAAGCGGACGTAGGGTGTCTCTCAAGCTGCATTCAAGCTGTCGTTTCCCTTGTGTCATCTCTCTCTCTCTCTTCAATACTTTGAACCACTAAGAGAAAGAAATAATACCTTCAATTTTAAAACATGATTAATCTTGATCCGCAAGGAGAGCCGGCATGCAGGAGCCATTAAAGCAGTCGCATAGTAAGCTTAAAAGCCTACCTACCGCTCTTCCCATTTTTCAATGCGCATATCTGTGTACCAAAAATAATATCACATCTTTGTTTTGAGCTTTAAGTTGAAACAGGACATTTTTACGGTCCCTTATATTTTATTTGCATATGCTGACATTTAGATGTCCCATACTTTCAGGCACAGTGACAAGTTGTTCGAAATTCTGTAGGTGCCTTTGCAAGAACCAATCGTTGCTAAGTACTATGCAGTGGAAAGCAACATAATTGGCATCTTTTAGTGTGTATATGCTACTTATGCAGAAAAATAAACATTCTGAATAAAAGATTATGAGCGATAGCTAAAAGGTTTACGCCAGAAGAGGTGCATCTCACTGTAGCGTCATGTGTCCCTCAGCACTCTCTGCTGTCGCATTTTGAATCATGAAATTATTTTTGTCCCTTTAATGTTTTTGAAAAACGCACGCGTTCATCGTCCAGAAGTCCATGAACGACCAGATGTCCACACGTTTTCTTTTTGACTGGATTTTAACGTGTTCTAGCTTTTTATTACAACAACGACCTGTTTCAGCGAGACAACTGAAGCGCTGCGAATGTTACTATTATTTTCGGAAGCGATAAGTGCTGACAGTCAGGTTCTGGCACCATTAGACTTCCTAGTTAATTTAGTGGTCTGCTAGAAGAATTCTAACCTGAGTCACTTAACTGAAGGACTAAGTAATAAGAAGGTTTGGCGGGGATAGTTGGCGCATGCAACGTGTTAACGTTTATGAACGACTGCCGCTTGGCCGTAACGCAAAAATGATTAAGAGTGGTTTAGATCAGATCCGATTGTAATGCAAACGACCCGTTGACACACACTAAGCATATGAATAATTGTTTGCTCCATTTCGTTCCCCTTTACATCTCCAATGCTTGCAAGTGAAAGAAAACCTATTAAACCGAGGGTCCACGAGTATTTTTTGGTGCTAGGGACCTGCAGCTTCAATGCCTGAGGGCCTATAGGTTTCCCCAGGAGTGGTTTCTTGAACCTCAAGAGATGCAGCTTGTGTTGCAAATCAATATCAGCGCTGCATTAGGCTGTAAGTGCATGTTATCACAGGCGCGAGTGCCGTCAAATGGTTGTTGTCCTCGATAATAACCTCTTGACATCCTCATCGCCTAGGGAATTGCTGAAGCTCAGAAGGGTAGATGCTCAGGGATAGTAAGATCAGTCAAGAATACTTCACGGGGTGAACGGCAAACAAACTATAGAAAAAAAATTATGCACACATACATCTACCTCTGCTACGCCTCAAGGCTACTGATAGAGCGGATAAAACTCGTCGCTCTCACGAGTCTTGACATCGGCGTATATAGAACACCAGCTGTGCGCGCCGCTGAGCTTGAGGCAGATGGGTGGATTATGCAAGGAGGAGATCCAGTTGTCGACGGGGCCACCCAGCAACAATAGCAGTTTATGGTGACAACGCATAAAGAGCGTACCTTCAACCATCGGAAGTTCGGTCTCGGATGAAGTCCGGATGAATCGAGAGCATAGGGATCGACAATGTGACGCAAGCGCCACAACCAGTCGCCGACTCGCCCTTATTGCTTAAAAAGGCCGTTGTCAGATTAGACAATATTTTTACGTCGTTATGCGCAGCACATCCCTAGCCGTGGCATCGATTATGTCTTGCAAGGACGCCGATCAAAGCCACCTATAAAAAATGAAGAAACATGACCCCATGTAGTTGTATGACATGAGAACGTTATTGACTCCCTTCTGCGGCTCCCCTTGCCGTGCACGCACGCACTTTGCCACTAGCTTAGGAATTCATTTTTGGTCGTTATTATTTGACAAATACATATAATGATGCAGTCATAAGACAGGACACAGTGTTAATGGTCAGCCGGCATAGTTATAAAGCCCCATTTTAAAAAGAGTGAACGCACCTGCGTGGCCTGGGGGTAGCGTGTCCTCTATGTACACCCGGAAGTTTAGGTCCGGCGTTAACGTCATCTCAACACCATTCCAACCTTTCCCCATATCAAATGAGGTACTCGAGTTGGAAGGAGCTGCAAATTCGGCTACCTTTAGGAGCAGAAGCTGCCAACTCGGCCATTTCATGTGGGGTCATGTCGTCATACAACTCATGGGCCATGCAGTAGACGGCCATATGCCATCCGCTAACCACCACCGGCGAGAGGCATGGCCATCATTTCTATCTGACAACGCAAACGCCGGGTTTTCTAAACAATCGCGGCTCAACTGAATTGAGCCTATATATGCGTAGCGAAAGCTACCAAACTGATTTTTCACAAACTCCGACTCGAACGTTCTCGTCCCTGATGATGCACTGGCTGCAAACCGTATGGTATGATTGGCAATTCGGCGCGTATTCTTGGCGTCTTCTGAATCTTTTTGATCAATTCGACGGGCATCTTCTTGTCCTCCCTCATCTCTCTTTTCTCGTCTTCTTATTCCCATCTTCTGTCTTCTTGGCGTCTTCCCAATCTTCTCTCTCCATTCGATCGGCTTCTTCTTCTCCCTCTTCTCTCTTCCCTTCTTTCGTGGCACAGAGCAACAAGTTGCCATGGCTATGACGCATGCGCAGTAGTGACTAGCAACGCTTGCCTGAAACGCGTCGCTGACTACACTAATGCAGCTTTCGCTACAAAACCGTAAAAGGACCTTTTACGTTTTCGCGTTAAAGAAGCTTTAAGTAAGGTAAAAGAACGGGAATGGGCGGCAATGACAGATAGGGGAAGCAGTGGGAGATGGAAAGACACAGTCATGGACAGAGAGGTATAAAGAAGAAGAAAAGGAAAATGAAACGGCGCTGCGGCTTTCCCTCATGTTGCTTTTTCCCCTCCCCATAGGCGCTGCGTCGAGTTTGTAGATAGGCTACCGCTGGCAAGACTGCCACCAGACGTTTTATTCCTGAGCTATCGTGCTCCAACCTTTGGGTCTTATTCTCTTCATCGCCTTCGTGAGCGGCAGCAGCTGAGGAGCTTGTGCATGGCAACAGCTTGTGCTTGCCTTGCGTACGGTTGAGAGAAAAAAAAAAACTAAAAAAAAAACATACGTGTGCGGATGGCGCACTTGCAAACGAGTCGTATTGCTACTGCTGTTGCCGATGGAGCTCGCGGGCCTCGCGATACCGTTCGGCGATGTAGCAAGACAGATGTGCGTAAAGTGTGCGGTGGGGGTCAAAGGCCTCGTGGTAGCAAAATGGGGGGCCGCCAATGCATAGGAAGAGCGGACCTTGAACTTTCGAAAAGGCCGTTTCTAATGAAGTTTTTGGTTGTTTTATAGCGCGGGAGTGAGAAGCGTAGGAAACAGCAGCGTGAAGGAGCCCCTCCCCTCCCCCCCTCCCTCCCTCTCCCCGTCTCCTCATCAGCCAACGGCTCACTCCGACTGTAACTGAGCCATGCCTACCTTAGCCATTCGGTTTATAATTTACGAATTCATTACATCGATGTAGACCGGCTTGCGAAACACACAGTCTGCTTCTAGGTCTTCTTAAATAATCGATCAGACTGAATTCTTTACGAGAAAGCCAGCGTTCGCTACCTGTGAGCTTTGAATTGTAGAATACGACAGGTGCGGGGTGATTGTGAATTTCAGCAACTTGCCTTCAAATAGAACGTTATAGATACCAAGTGAATGGGAAAAGGACGCAAAGCTTTATTTATGCGGCTCAGTGCACTAGGTTTCGTATGGGTAGAGGAAAGAGAGATCAGCTTCAAGTGCACGCTCTTGTCGCTTGCAGCTCTGACATGACTGCCCCGAAAGACCGCATTTGCAAATTCTCTTGTGACAGCTCGCCGACAGGTGACGGCAGTGGGTCCAATGCGGAAGGCACTTGCACGGTGGATGCTCAACTCAGCACTTGCTCGGTAAACAGCTGAGTCAGTCGCACCGGTAACCTGTATAGTTGACTGACCAAGCGCACAGAATTCACTAGCACACCGCCACAAAGGCTCTGACTGTTCGGAGATTGTCCGAGTAGCAGTGCCGCAGACTACCCTCTGCTTCACAAATAACGTGCCCATAACTTGAACAGGTTGATCGATTTTTTTAAGTTGTTTCGCTTCGATCACTTGTGTATGATTTCGGCTGCCGCACCCCTTGGATGGTGCTGAGTGTAATGCTGTTGGATGACTGTCATGTATGCCACGCGAAAATGTCTGACGATGATGTGCACCTATCTAGCGCATAGTGTGATTCTATTACATTGGACATGTGCTCAGGAGTTAGCAAGAACAACTATAAGAAAAAACTGGAGACTGCAAAAGAAAAGAAGGATTGAATTGTGCTACTTGCTAAACCGCGCAAGACCGCAGTAGTCAGGGCACAACAAAACAGAGAGAGCCTAGCCACGACATGGCAAAGTAAACGGCTTACAGAGCGAGCTTGTTATGGGGCTGAAGATGAATTCGAGAATACATAACATTGAAACTAGTGTAACCACCGTTGGCTGCATTGAAAGCTGTGTACAAGCTATGTGTGATAAATGCGGCGAAGTCCTTGACCGCATGGAAGCTCAAAAGGCGGACAATTGACTTAAAAGAAGTGCATTGAAAAACGTGACGCAACAGTTAAGGATGAAGATATATAGAAACTTAGCAAGAAAAAAAGAACAATTTCGAACAATATAGCAGGCGTCAAAATATGAAAATACATTCATGGATTGCCTCAGTATACTGATGAAAAGGTTCTGGAAAAAATTAACCTTCTCGCTGACGAAATTCATATTTCCCGCTTTTCTGAGGCCGACATTGCGGCAGTACATCGACTTCCTCTAAGAAGCGATAAAGACACTTCCTGCAGGATCACCTTTGAGCTAGTTCGCTTTTCATCTCGTGCGACCAGGGCCAAGTGGCTAAGCAAAACGAGTCACCTAAACGAAAAAAGAATTTAACATATATACTAACGAGAACCTCACAGTTAAGAATTAGGCACTACTGTGGCCAAAAATGTCACATGCAATTTTTGTTTTGTTTTCGGAGTTTAACTTCCGAAAGCGACTCGGGCTGTGAGAGACGCCGTAGGGGAGGACTCCGGAAATTTCGCCCATCTGGGGTTCTGTAATTTGCGCCGACATCACACAGCACATGGGCGCCTAGCTTTTCGCCTCCACCGAAAGCAGCCGCCGCGACCGGAATTGAATTCCGCAACCTTGGGCACAGTAGTCGAGCACCTTAACATTGCACCACAATGGCTTCTTTTTCTTTATTGCAGTGCACCACCATGGCGGGGCAAATGAATCGGAAGTTGCTTGGGTAAGAACGGAAAGCGGTTCGCGGGCCGCGATCATCGTAGCTGGATTATCACGATTGATTTTTTTCTACGACGTGAAAAAATAAGATACACCTTTAAAAGTGCCAAGCAGATGTGGCTGTCACGAACTGTACTTCTAAATGTAGCTGCCAGACAAGCCTCCTTGTCGAAACGTTGACTTGGCTTGCGAAAGGCGGCTCCCCCTCAACCTTTGTTCAGTTATCTTTTATTCTGCGTGGCATCTTCGTTTTCTTGTTATATCATGACCTTGATACTTTCCGGGAATATAGAGTGTGTTTGATGAACTTCCCGTGTGCCACTTCTACGCATAAAGCCTCGGTAAAATAATAATTGAATATAACTTTAAACTCGCTAAAGCATCAGTCTTACTTTTTGGCTTTTACCAAAACCTGGTTTTCTAATGTAAATATATTGTTGAATTTAGGGAATACAAACATGTATCATTGTTCCGTAATGCTATGAGGGGTATATGTAAACACAGTATGTAAACACAGTATATGTAAACAAAACCTTGAGCTTTAGTGTTGTTTCAGACTATTGCCAAATATGTCCTCATTATAAAACCGCTAACACAAAGTGAGAGAGCATAGTATGTGCAGTATTGTATCGGCTTTCTCCTAAAGCGTTATCTGTGTTCCTTGAATTTGTTCAAGGAATGCTGGGATCCTGCTTGCAATGTACTTCATCAGTTGTCGTTGGTGATTTTGACGTGGACGTTCTTTGCCCTTACCTGAATAAGCAAAATCTTATCCATGTATCTCTTTCATACGGTTATAAAACTGTTATACGTATGCCAACAAGGGTAACAGGCGATCTGGAACTTGGCTAGATCATTGCTTGACGAGTTGTAACTTTGTTAATATAGGGTCTCATGCGCACGTGAGTGACCGTTTATCGATATTGCTCATTCTAACGCGTTTTACTCAACGCGGTGTGCGAATCTCACACCAGCGGATGGAGTACACAGTAAATAATGAAGAAACAACTCAGTTTTAAATCAAAGAATGACATCAGAAACAAATTGGAGCTTGTTTATTGCTTAGGGAATCCAGTCGCGGCATATGATTCATTAGTCGAGAAAATTTACAGCACTTACAGCCATTTCTAGGAATTGAATTTAAGAAAAACAGAAAGGCACTTTTCAAGAAAAAAAAAAGGGACATGGTAGACTTTTTCGATTTTATGAAGACTAGAATTTTGGATTACATAAACGAACATATAAAAGAGCTGAAAAAAAAAAAAAAACAAGCTGGTATATGACATTAGAAAAGAGCTCAATTTATATTGAGAATGCAAGTTTCAAGTACGAGGAACAATTCAAGGAACTTTTTATATGCTTGAGCCAGTGGCTCGAATAATTCTACCCTTGATTGCAATTTATATTAGAGCTAGGTAATCGCGGGCCCAGTTTACCTTACTAATACTACAAATTAGAAATCTATACCAAACGCTAAATAAAAGTAGTGCTGGCAGAGGATCGACTGAGAGCGCTACCCATCAAGCCAGTTGTGCACATCATTATGCACCCATTAGAACATATATGTAACCTAATTGTAATTGACGGGATTCTTTCTGATTAATACAAGGTTACAAGAGTAGGTGTAGTTTATATAGTTAGGGATAAAACTAACATGAACCACTATAGACTTATTTCTGTATCGCCAATTTTTTCGAACATAATAGAACAACTTACCAATATTCGTTTTCTAATTACTGCCAGCGAAACAACGTCCTAGTAGAAGGCCAGTACGGCTTGCGAAAGTCAAAATTACCGTAAACGGGCTTGCTAAATATTAAAGATAAAATAACCGACAACTGCGAGCATAATTTATGAACGATTGGGCTGTTTCTCAATTGCAAGAGGCATTTGACACTAAACATGAATTCTTACTGCAAAAATGACAACACTGCAGAATTGGAGAGGCTGATCTAGAATTATTTACAAGCAATGAAGAGTGGTAAACCAAGCGTAATCCGGTATTGGTGCATTCTTTTATGGGATACATAAAACGTCAATACTTGGTCCGTTGTTTTTCTTCTTTGCATTTGTGATATCGTGTTTATGCGCGAACACCAGATATTGTTCTAAATTCTGATGACACTAGTTTTTTTTTTTTCCAGCAGCAGATATAGGAGATATTGAGTGACAAACAAATTTCTGGCTTTATAACCTTATGCGTTAGTGAATTAGCACTTAACACGAAAGGTAGAAAATACATTGTGTTCCGACCAGAAAATGAATGTATTACAGACCTCTCCATTCGTTTTGTTGATGAACCTGTCAAATGCGTTAAACCCCATAAGTGATTTGGTGATAGGTTTTCAGGAGCGCTTAAATTGACGTGCACATGTTGCAACAACCCAAACAGATATATTAAGGACGATCGGAATCACTTACAAATTAGAAGCTCTGTTACCACCCTGTTAAATAACAATTACACTTTAGTACACTCCAGACTGCACTACTGTCTTCTTGATTAGGGTACGACCACGGAAACAAATTTGGAAAACTTAATTGTGTTGTAAAAAAAAAAAAAAATGTGTGAAATACAAACTGCCCCGCGTTTGCCCATTCTGCCCGATTATTTCAAAAGCACCGAGTGCTGACTATCAGAAACATATTTTATGAGAAATTAGCAATAGATATTTATTATCAAATGGAACAGAATGCACTACTGTGGTTAGCGATATATATCCATAAACGAGACCTATGACATCAAACATACCGCTTATAACAAAGATTAGATTTGCACGAACTGCGAAACGGAAAAGTTCACATACGAGGTTTTCGAGTTCGTGAATAAACACTGCAGGGCTGTGATTACCATCACAGAAAGTACCTCATTGCAGGCTTTTAATAATAAACCTACCTCCTGTGCATAAAAGTTTCAGCATTTTTCTCTTTTCTTTTATTCAGAGTGCCAAGACTGCGCCTAATAAGCTCATTATGAATGCGTCAATCTGGTTACCACCTATCTTCCTGTCTTCATATGTAAATGTAATTTTTCGTGGCTTTGCATCTCTCATGCTTTATTTCTAATATTTCACAGCTGTGCATTTCTTGTGTTACTGTTAGAAGTTTTCACTGTTTTGTATTAATGTAATGTAAATGATGTGTTTGCATGTGGGAAGGGGCCGACACTATGTCTGGAATTTACTGCCTTTGCTCCTTTGGCAACCTCTGCTACCCGGATAAAACACTTTCGCAACTGACTTTTCACTTCTCAGATTCTATAACTGCCATACGTGCACAAACTTAACTAGGCTGCTGTGAAGTGTTTTATGGGATTTTCCAACATTTAAAACTTATTTATTGCAAGCTCTTACCTGTAAAGACAAAACGAAGCAAAACAAGAAAGCGCCCACAAAGGACTAGGTAAAAGCAACGAGCATACATTTTGCTCACGAATCTTGGACACATCTACCTCGGTGTAAACCTCAGCTTGTATCGGTTGAATTCAACCAGGGGAATATCTATAGAGTCGAGATCATGTATCTTCCCTTCTTCAGGGAGAATGCGGTACTTCTGAAGAAGGCATGTGATGTAGAGGAAAATCTCTACGGATGCCAGGATCTCTCCAGGGCACATTCGTTTTCCTGTTGCAAAATAGAAACACAACGAAGCAAAGAATCAGAGCTGATTTTATGACCCACTGCATCTGAAGCCCATGCAAAATTTGTAGCAGCTGCACATAATTATTACTGAGGCAATATCTGGAAATAATTTAATTAAAAAAAATGACACCGAAGACAAACAGAAATCGGCCTGCATTGGCTGATTACCGAATTCTACAGGGCTTCTTAGCGCCTTAACAGAATTATTTCCATTGCTTTCTAGGGCTTTCACTAAAGGTGGATAGGTGGAGCGTGTGTCACAGGCTCGAATTCGTCGGATAACTTAGGCCAGGTGTCACTGTTACCGGTCGTTTTTGCAGCCAAATTGCGCTGAAGTAGTTAGTTTTTGGTGCGAGGAACGAGGCCAGTTTTTAACCTAGCCTGCACCGTTATTCGCCTTATATAGATGAGTGCATGGTGTATTTCTCGTTCTTTACGTCTAGTCTGAATAGAGCTATAGTTTACAACTATTTTTTTTTTTTTGGCTACATCTTCTTATGCTCAAACATATTCGCAGTGAACGAAGGCCCAGAAACTACTCTTCTTGAGTTTTTTTTCGCGCTCATAAGTTATATTGACCAGTAACTGATTTTGATATGAATGCACATTTTAACCATTTGCACAATTTGTATTACGATAGCAGATCGTCTTTTTTTGCGCACTAGTTTATCAGAACAACTACCCTTGCGCTGTCTGTTTCTAAGCAGCAAATTGAAGACACATGATAAACGTAACAAATTTACAATCTTTTCAGCCAATTCCGTTCGAGTGATACCGTTGGCTCGCCTGAATGTACAAGTGCAATCGCAGTGAAGGCAACAACAGAGTGCGCGCCAATCCTTCTTTGACGAAATCGCTGCGTCGTGGCAGCATAGTGTCAATTTCGTAAAACAAAACACTATCTTTTTCTTTAATAGACTTGAATAAACATGTGACCGGTATACGCGCCATGGGGTTCATATCTTAGCGTAGACATATCTATTATTAAGATGCGTAAGAAATGGAGGCGCCGAAGAAGTGCAGATGTGACACAGGACCTTGTTGGGGTCTATCTTTCCCATGATGTACTACGCCTAAGACTTCGCTCACGTCAAGAGCAAGCCGCTAACAGATTGGCTGTAAACGTATTCGGGCACAATTTAGCAACCGCCTTTGTCGGAAATCATCTTTGAGAGAGAAAGAAAGAAAGAGCGAGAAGAAAGCAGATAGATTAGCCAGGAACCGTCCAGAGCACAGCAGAGTACTCGTCACTCGTCGCCAACCTCGTGGTACTCCCACATAAAATGTTCCACCTGCTGCTCTTAGGCACACATGCCCCCCAAAAAGTAATCGGCCATGCCTATGACGGCACAGATGGCAAAACAATGGTGGTGGATGAAAAAATGAAAGCATCACTGACATATGTTTAGAACCATATGGCTGGTGAAGGCATAGTGAATAGTTGCTACGGGGCATGGACTTGATCTAGCACTTGTTTGAAAAAAAAAAAAAAATCCACGAGTTCTTACTCTACATGTCTTTTTGTAGGGATATGCGGGATCTATTTATAAAAAAAAATGAAGCTACACAAGTGTCAGAGTTCTGCAGACCGGATGCTCTCTTCAGCTCACACACATTCAAAATGAACGATGAAAATTAGAACTTTCAGGAAACTGGGTCAGGTTAAAAGGGGGCACAAGGCAGAGGGTGTCACTTGTATGGAGGGATGTCTGACTGCTTATTGTGAAGAATATTTTCCCGTGAAAAGTAAATCATTCGATGCTTCGCATAAATTGAACTAAAAAAGTTAATTCAAGTGGCTTTGCGCTTTCAATGAATAGCAAAAAAAATTCACGCCTCCTATGCCCTCTGCCTAAAGAACGTGCTCTACTCAGTACTGAGAGCACTCCTGTTTCTGAAGTAAGGCGGCGAGCATTACTCTCCATGTGGACTAGGTTGGTAGAGAAAGACACCACATTTAGCTTTCATTTTTTTTTGTTGCTCGCTGCTGTCCAGATAGCTTGCTTCAGTCCACAGTTCTCTTGGATCCATCCTCACTGCTTCGATTTAAAATTACCAATTGACCAATCGAAAACACCGGACCATGCGGATTGTGGTCTGAGGCTATATTCGCCACACTGTTCTCATGCAAGTGCTTTCGCAGTTGTTCAGCAAAAGTTTTCATCGTAATCTTCATTAGTTTAGGGTGCCTTAAGTTGTCCCGCATTACCAGCGCTTGGCTTGGGCTAATCA
>NC_139347.1:48297115-48334615 GCF_055883805.1 Amblyomma maculatum | reverse complement strand
TAAATGTGTAGAGTAAGTTGGCTCTTGTGTTTCCTGTTCACTTGATGTTTCCCTGTTTTGAACATCCACATATTTGACGCTGATTCGTTTGCCGACTCACCCCCTGGGTACGCCGAGAGACGACACACCCTTCCACCGGTACATCTCCCAGATGCAGGCCATCGTGTAGGGCATCTTGTTCCTGTCCTCCCAAGTGGGCTGCCGCTCTCTACCCACCACTTCATCGATTTCCCGCTGCACCCTGGCCTGCACTGTGTCGGGGTTGTTCGCGAAGTTCAGCATGTGCCAATGGATGGTCACGGCCACCGTGTTGGAGCCGGCGAGGAAGAAGCTCAGCACATTGCCCATCAGGAAACGGGCTGCGCAGAACGCGTTTTTGAGTCCGGGCGCTTAAAAGACGCTGAACAAAAACTAAAGTTAGCCTGTATCGATAGATGCCGCGGTATAACGAACTGAAAATGAAACGTTTACATGCCACCAGCCCAAAAATAAAATACGGCTGCCATAAATTTCGGCGAGTCCACACATTTCGATATGGAAACTTTCGAGTTTCCATATCTGCTTCTTATTCCACAGCTGCTTTCTATTCGTGGATCCCAGAGCCCTGGTTGCGTCTCTATATATATGAAAACGAAAATAATAAAGTTCTTATAGAGGTGGCGTGAGTGGTTGGACTGATGCGGTGAGAAAAATTTTAAATTGAGTTTCTCAAAGGAACTTTTGTGCTTTTCGCTCCCTAAATTTATTCAACACAACCACTGAATTTATCTTTACTGAAAGAACATGGAACTACAGCTGTCCTAAATGTCATTGAGTGATCTCTTTTATACAAAACTCCTTGTTTGTCGGAATACAACCTCGAAATTCGTAACAGTTTTCTCTTCGCACACAACAAGGAATTTGGTTCAACAGCGGGGAAAAAGAGGCATACACACACCGATGGACGCGCTGTCCAGAGCTGGCTTCTGGTGAAAAAAAAAAAGAGCAATTTGATTTTCGCGCGAAACGATGTACGACGAATAAAATGACGCCTCGGCTTGATCACCAGGGCGCAAGCATGAAAAACCTGCAGCCAATGGCACAGCGCTGTGAAACGTAATGGAAACCTGTGACATGCTGTTCGGTGGTGGCATAGAGCGGAGCGCTGCGTGTCGTAAGGGCTTCACGATGACTTGTGGCATCCTTGTATGCTCAGAAACTTAGGCGAACTGCTCTTGAGAGACGGAAGCGCGACTGTCAAGACGAGTGCTGTTGTAGGATTTTGAGTGTACAGACGTCAGCACGCTTAACAGGATCACTCGATAGCGTAACTTCAATTGACGCCAGCGTCGCGAAGCCTTGGTCGCTGGTGCGGAGGCAACAGCCTCGGTAGGTTTGCGGTTGCTGACGATAGATGGAGCGCAGTTTGATTAATCTTGTCTTTCGCCGTTAAGGCAAGCGCGCTTTTGATGGGCCCATGTCGCCACTTTGCGCTCTAGGCTGATGTGAAACACGCAAAAAAAACATATTGCAGTTTGTTTACCACGGCAAGTCGACGTAGCGTGCGACTGTTCACGCGCCGGGTAGTTAACGTTAAGGAAATGTTACTTTTACGCCCCAAATTACGGTTCATCTGGAGACAAGTTATGTCAGTGGTGATCAGACGGTCGAGAAGGCTGTCTTTATTTACTGAACCTGCAGTTTCACCGAATACTGAACCTACTTTCGGCTGCGAAGTGGATCCACGTGCTGTATCAATTGTAAGGATCATTGGTATTTCTGATTTTCATAGACGCCTGTGTTGCGTCCTGCTTATTTGTAGTTGATAGGTCACTGAAGCCATGATGACAAATTTAGAGGGCGGGTTTTCAAGCCAGGCCACAACGTTTTGGGTCTCATCTTCATCGAATAATGTTTTTCGCCCCTACTCTACACAACGGATTTTTGCTACGCTTATGATGAAGTATAATAGACAGTTCTCATGTAGGTTTACTCCTTCTTTTCTTTTTCAGCCAATGACTGATTGCTGGTGGGTGAAAAGCTTGATCACCGCAATCCAATTACCAAGGAAAATCAATACCACGTGGGCGGAGGGTGGATATCCGAGAAAAAGACACGTGCGGAGCCTCTGACAGCAGCGATTAGCGGATGATTTATTCGTTGCAAGGAGAGCTCAGCCGTAGAGGCTCGTACGGAGGAGCGTTTGGAGAGCGGTGAAATCCGACGACTAGTTTCGGCACGGAAACCCTTTAGTTCTGCCTGTTAACAGGACTTGAAGGCGGCTTGCTGGCTATCCACTTTACTTGATCGACGTTGGATTAAGGGTGGTTGCTTATCACAAGAAATAGGAATGACGTAACTGTTTCCTTTTGTTCCTTACTATTACAGTCTTGTATATTCTCCTCCTGCACAAGCTACAAACTGCCAGCCTGGTTACAACAGTGAATGAACGTGGAAGTTTCAATTATTATGTAGAAGTGCTTTCTTAAGGCATGCCAGCTTTAAGAAGGATATTTTAGTGCTAGACGAGCCAAGTCGAGCCCACTTCAATGACGCACTGACTACGAACGCTCGCTTATTACGAGTGACGGTGGACTCACCTTCAAGGTACACATTACAGCTATAGAACTGCGTCTCACATAAAACGACCGACTATGGCCTCACCACTCTATCACTCACAACGAGCAACGAAGTGCCGTAAACTCACCCCCGCAGTGGAAACATTTATGTCACCGTAGACCCTGAAAATTGTCTGCCAGTTCTAGCAACCCCACCAAAAAAAAAAACAAAAACAAAAACAAAAACAAACAAACAAAAAAAAAACGCCGAAGCCTTAAAATACAATAAATAATAGAGATATTCAAGATGCAGTTTACCATCAGTCTAGCGCACCTCGAAAGGCTACAAGCCCAACCAATGTGTAGGATAGTGCCGGTTGGCAAAGCACCTGAAGTGAAAGCAGACACTAGGTAACGGCGAGACGACAAAAAAAAAAAATAAAAAAATAAAAGAGCCACGAAAACTAAACTACTGTGCAGGCCTTGCGATCAATGGCAGCGATTTGATAAGTTCCGATACCGACGGTCGTGAACTGGCCCAACCTGTCAAGTGGAGTGCGTCCCTTGCTAATCAAATCGCGGCCTTTTGCTCTGCTGTGGCGTAAAGGCAGTCAGACTGCGCATGGCAGTCTGCATCACCATCTGTGCACGTTAACCACTGAAAATGAAAACCCGACAGTAGTCAATGATTTTGAGGTAAAATTGTAGTTCACGCCTAGTTTGTAGATTCCTAAAGCTCGAATTCAGGACAGAACGTTGACTTATAGCCTAACTGTTGCTTAAAGTTGTCGTTTTATTTGGAACCTGATGTGCTGAACAAGTCCCTTACACAGGGTACGTAGTACATTATGCTCTCGCATGCGCTGCAATCTTGGTCGCAGCGTCCGGAACTTTATGAAGGATCTAAAACGAGGATGACGACCTGCCACCAGGTGCCGTGAAGGCCTCGACAGGTGTCGGTATCATTGTTTCTGAATTGAGTCACAAGCCAATGACAGCGCTGCAGAGCTTAGAAAGCAGTTGATTAAGTCCGTTAAGAGAAACAAGATAAGCGCAGCATTCTTTGCAAATAAATAAACACTCTCTTTGTAAGCGAGTATGTTGTTTAAGCATCGTCTCCTCTGACTTAAGATGCTGAAGGAATGTAAATTGACTGAAAACAATAGGCAATGTTATATCATAACCTGCATCAAGTTTCACAAAACGCCATAGGCTGTGACTTTGGTTCTTGCGGAACGCTCTTTGAAGTTCGCTGAGGCCGCACGGAATTAAAAAAATGGTGGGGACAACAGTTTAGTTACTTACGCTGAAAGTTCGGGTTTGGTTCGTTTTCGTGTTCCTTGATCTTCTTCAGATACCCATCAATGAAATCGCGGTTGAAGTGCTCATCGAGTGTTGCCTTGTGCTGTTCGACTTGTCCTCTGAAAGAGTGCGCGTAAATACGGCGTCATTTCTATTCTGATTATTGCAGACTAATTATTTCCGTTCAAAAACAGGAAAGTGTTGTACTGAAGTCAGTAATCAGAAAAATACGCATCAGAGATTTTAAAATTTACTGTTTGCATGTAAAGCCGCTTAGGCAATGGCCATCGTCGGAAAAGGACCGATTTTATATTTGAATTAATGTAGGCGCATACATTATTTCCCCTCCGCACCTGTGGATCTTACAGTTTCTTTTTGAATGCCTACAGGATGCATGTGATATTTTCTCTTACCTCTCTTTTTTTGAAATTATAGTTTTGCCCTATGGGAGAAATTGGTAATAGCGGTTAACGCTTATTCCTATACAAGGAACTTCTAAGGAAACAGAATTACACTGAATAATGACGCAACCTGCAGCCAAAAGCGCCGCCTCAATTTCGACTTCTTTAGGATTTATTCAATCCGTATCGGGTCCTCAGTATGCCATAAAGCGGACTTCTTGGCCGGTAACAAAAGCTGCCAAATCTTGCACGTGAGCTAAGTGCCGTTGCCGCACAATAGGGTGATCGATGCGGAGTCCTCACTTGGTGTACTCGATGAATTCCAAGAGCTTTGAGACGATGACTGTGCGGCGCGTGGAAGGCAGCTTAGTGACTATCTTGCGCACGAACGGAGGAAGGAACTCGACCATGGACCCAGCGCGAATGGCCTTGAACAGCTCGCTCAGCAGCTCATCCAGATAGCGGCGGCGAGGGTGCTCGAACGGGTACCGGCTGCCGTACACCAACGCTGCGATGTTGTTCGACGTACTGGGGAAGAGGTACTCCTGGATCGCGACGGGATCGCCTTTCTTCTCCGCTATCTTCTCCACCAGGCACTGACACTCTTCCTGCGGAGTCGAGAGTGTCGTCAACTCGTGTCGCCTTTTTTGCGCATAACCTTTCATTGCAATACAAAATTCACACGTGCTCCCAAATCTCGGCCGTGATTCTATATCCCCCCCGCTTCCATGTCACTTCCAAATTATGTGAGGCTATCATTAGTTGTATGAAAATTTCTCTTAGGCAGCACTCAAGTGACAAGAAACATTCTTCTTTAAGGGCGTACTTTCTTTTCGAGTTTGTTTTTTGTCGGTAACGCTCGCTGCCTACTAGTGACACGAAATTACGGTCACAAAATTGTTGGCCAGTCAAGCATTCATGTTCTGTCGTTAAAGCTTTCTCATATCACTTTAACAAGAAAAGCCGCGTAAGATGGCAGTTTAATTGTGGTGGCTTGATAGATACGCTTTCAGCACGCAGAATAAGGGGAATGGAATAGGGGAAGAAGATGTGGAAGAAGACGAGCCCTATGAGGAGTATGTAATTTACACAATAAATTTAGAGGGCGTTGGGAAATGGCTGCTTGAGAAGATTTACAGGCAAACATTCCGTTTTGTTTTTGTCGCATAGATATAGTGTTCCGCGATTATACCATCACCCATTTCACTCAAGGAAATCGCGCACTTCAAAAAAAGAAAAAAGAAAAAGAAAAAAAGGCTGCACTTGAAAAACTGGCACGTTGATTGCATTTGATGAGTTGTCAACTAAGTAAAGAAAAAACAACTAGATATGGTTCAGCAGACTTTGAATGCCATCGAGGCAGATCAGATGTCTTGCCGTGTTTTATTTGGAAGCCGCTTCTTAATGAAATATCTGGAGAAACTCAATCATCTAGTAAATAAAAGTAATCATTCCGATAACTGAAGCAGTGGTCTAGTCGTATGATTTTATCTGCCTCATATGCGAGATAAGCGAGCTTCGATCCACAGTGCCGAGGGACATTAAATGGTGATACTGTGGGCCCATAATTTCCGTTGTCCTAGTAGTAAGTTTATCTGTGGTGTGATGCTCAGGAAATTAGTATTTACATCAACTTGTGAAAAGGGCCACACTGAGCTCTAGAGTACAAGGCGGCTTTCGGTTCCTTGCAGACATTCGATCCCCATTTTTATTAGGTAGTTGTTGTTTTGTTGTTTTGTGGGGTTTAACGTCCCAAAGCGACTAAGGCTATGAGAGACGCCGCAGTGGAGGACTCCGGAAATTTCGACCACCTGGGGTTCTTTAACGTGCACTGACATCGAACAGTACACGGACGCCACTCCGTTTCGCCTCCAACGAAACGCAGCCGCCGAGGTCGGGTTCGAACCCGGGTACTCCGGCACAGCAGTCAGGCGTCTTACCACTGCACCACCCTGGCGGGGCTATTAAAGTAGTAAGCACTTATTAGTATCCACCGAAACGCAGCCATACGACTACAAAGAAAATCTATACAGCTTTCAAATAAAATTCTTAGCTAAAGATAAATTTTTTCTGGGCCGAGGTTCCAACTCAGTACCATCTTTCGTTTTAGGCAGTCACTGTTCCCACTGTGCCGATTAGGACAGCCAGTAGTTAAAACGTTAGACTGAGAGCGAGTTGATTAGGTTATTAAACCGAAAGCTTTATATGGATCACGAGACACGAAATCTGAGGCCGTAAGTTGACCGGAGCCTCTCCGCAAAATGTGTCCACGAAAACGGGTCACAGTCACGTGGTCACGTGACCAAAGAATATAAGAGTACGCGAATCGTGTCCACGCCAAGATTCGAACCACCATCTTTCCGTGCCCCAACTGAACGCGCTAACCATACTTTACGCCAGCCTCCTGAGGAGTCCATAATTCTCCTTGTTTAGCTATAAGGACGCTGGATATCATTTAAGAAAAGGAAACGAGCGACGCTAGAGAGAAGGAGAAGGAAAATTTCAGTCGGGGAGCGGGGTGGTTGTATCGCTGGAGGGTTCTACCACCCGAATTGTATAGGTCACCGCGTGGGTTGAGAGCTTCATTCCACATCGCTATGGTTGCAGGATGCACCAAACCCCAGTGGAGGACGGGGAAGACCGAGAAAGTACGCTACGATGGAAGAGATTAGAGCAGCCTGAAATGCCGCTCATCGTAACCGGCGTCAGGAAGGGGATGTGGAAGATATGTGCTGTGGTGACTGAAGTATGTACAGGGAGAGTTTGATGTCACGGACTCGCTGTCCTGATGGCTCAGTTGGTGTGACTGCCGCGGACAGGTGGTTTTCCCGGGTTTAAAGCCTCTCACCCGAACGACATTTTTTCTTTAAATGCTCAGATTCTAAGAAAACTGTATAGCTTCCCTCTTTATCCTTGTGGCTGCGCTTGGGGAAGGCTATTGAGGAATTACTCCTTTATATAAGACCACACCTTGGGGGATTCCCGTAAATATTAGGCCTGTTTCATAGTTTTGCGTCTCATCCGGGACTTAGTGAATGAGGTCTTTTGATGATGAACACCAATATACGTTTCGCCAATTAAAATTCAAGGAAATTTTGCATGTAGCGCGAAATATATTTCTGAGAATACAAAATGATTACTCTATGCCCAAGTAATTTTTTTTTTTCATTCAGCAAATTGATGACGCGATGAAGAAGTGAGCACAAAGGCCTGTTTCAGTTGCCGGGCGTGACAGGGGTTATGCGATCGGAAAGAACGCTTCACACCTGAAGGTAATTGGCGGAAATTGTCTTTATCATGGCTTTTCTTTGGCACAGAACAGGAAAAATCTATCGTCATTACTACGCTTTTAAGAAACATTTGAGTTTGGTTTTGGTTCGGTGGGGAGGGGGCGGAGGTTTCCTTAAGCGACTCAAGCTATGAGAAACGCCGTAGTTGAGGGTTCTGGAAATTTCTACCCCCTGGAGTTCTTTAACGTGCACTGACATCGTACAGCACGCGGTCGTGGGCGCCTTGCGTTTCAGTCGGAACTGCCTGGTTGAATCAACAGCTTCAAGCAGTTCAACCACAGTCAGTTGCGCATTGAACGATTTTAATAGCTCTGCAATATGACGGCCGGGTATCTATGCATATCGCTTTGTCTTATTCTTCTGGCAGCGGTATTTACGCCAGATTATTCAGGTATGAGTAGTGCTAGAAGATAAAATGCACTGGTCCTTGGTGACCATGTTTTCATCCATGTACCTTCTTCCATTTTAGTGTGGGACTAGGATCCCGGAATTTTTAACTTAGAAAAGAAGGATCTCCTTGTACAACCGACTTAGGTTCTGATAGCCTTCTCGGCATTCGCAAATCGCTCATCCATGCAGAGTGTCTAGCCGTGCAGATGGGGTCTGCGCTTAAAGGCTGCTTGCCACAATGGCACAAAGAACCACTTTAATTGGAGTACACCACGGCAATAAATATTTGCAAACAAGAGGTTAATGCACTGGTGAATTGAATGTTTTTACCAACAGCTTGCAGGGTCTGTACAGTATTATTTTGCGGCATTCAGATAACGAATTCCTACACTTTCAAAGGGGGTTACCGCAAGCCGAAATTGTTTTAAACACAACGTGGAACCTTGCTTCGGTAGATAAACACACGATACAATAATCGAAATTATGTCTTGTGTAGGGAAAGGAGTGAAGAAAAAGCAGATCTTGCCTTCACGTGTTCCTCCATGGATGTCTTGCCGAAGCCCAGATCCCGTAGGACATGCAGGCAGAACCTACGGTTGTCCATCCAGGTGTCTCCATTGAGCGTCGCCACGCCTGGTGAACAGGCAGCAATAATACTCTCACGTAGGGCTGACGGTGGCTCAACAGTCAGGAAAACAACTAAATGCTTCACAAGGAGACTCTGTATTGCACTAATTTCCTGCCCGCAAAAAGAAAGAGGAATGATTCGACGGAAACGGCATAAACAAACGTTTTTGGCAGTCGCTGATAAACATAATGCTTGCCTCTCTTGACCACACTCAGTTTTAAGCAGCAGAAAATGATTCGCTACAAGGCGCACTATGTTCACGGCAACCCAGAACAACGTAGAACCATTAAGCACAGATAAAAGCATTACGGATAAATCTGGTAGCACCTCGCGTTAGAAACAATGCAACAAAGTCGCATGCTGGCGGTTTCGAGCAGGAACAAGTAAATACCACAATACTTTGCTGTAATTCCGTGCCCGTTCCCGTGGATAACAGGAGCTTCATAGCAACGCTATGTCAGTTATAGTCATGCCTAGTCATGACAATATTTCTATAGCCATGATCAGGGTCAGTCATTGTGACCCTTGACGTGGACCATGACCTTTGACTTTGATAATCCGAAAGCTTCTGCTTCGAACAATATTTTGTCTAGCTTGTGGAGTCATGCCCGTGCATGGCAACCGCCTCATAATAACACTATAAACGTTAGGCAAGCATGACAACACTGTAAGTGTAGCGATGATCAGGATTAGTCAAAAATATTTGACCCGGATCATGCCCTTTAACCTTGACAAGTAGAACAAAATCACCTGCGATACTATCTTCGTCGCCGAGACAACCGCAAAGCCCGCAGTATGTAGCTGCAGTCGCGCATCCAATCGATAAAAGCAGAGATTGGTGACAAATGCATGTATTTTGTTTCATCCAACTATGCGAAGCTAGGGTAGACACGCAACACCTGCCGTTGTCAGATGGAAAGGGGGATTGACACCCGAAAGTGCCGTGACCCAGAGTCTCACATAACTCATCAGCCCAACATCATCCGTTGGCATTGAGCCAGCGAGGCGGACTTTCATGACCACACAACAGGTAATCAAGGACGACTGCTCCCTGGAATGAAATTATATCGACACAGAAAATATTTCACCCGTATTCGAGAAAATCACAGACGGCCGACACCAAATCTCCGAGAACCTCCGCTCGCCAAGGATGCGACGTTCCTGCAGCAAGTGGAACCAGACCTCCTTCCGTAACTTTGCTGTTACTTCATGGAGACCCGGAACCATGCTGCTGTATGCAGCCGCGCAGCGTGCCAGCCATACTTGGTACGCGCACTCCATGGGCAGGAGGATGAAAACGGCAGCGCCTGGCAACGAATTCAGGTATCGCACAGTCTAATACGGTATACCCGGAAGCTGGAAGGGGTCAGCTACACGACGGAGAAGCGCTTCGGGAAGAAGACACTGCGAAAACATCTGCACAGTGTCCTCTATACCGCCACAAACCGGACAAGTTAGTCACAAGCTGGCTCATGTAAACGCTGGAGCCTTAATTGGACATAAAGGATGCTTGGCTTGCTTCCAAAAAGTCCGCCGTGATGTACCGCCAGCTTGGCCTAACATTGAAAAGACTATACTGGCGTAGGGGAGGAGGAAGACTTGGTGTGCAGAAGCCTAACCAATTTTTTGAGGGGAGCCGAAACCATCTCTTTCGTACGATATTAAAATTTCAGCCAAAGTTTTTTATTTTTTTTTTCGGATAATCATACGATGTATGCACCGCTGTTTCCTGGCTTCACCAATTCCGGATGGAACCGACTCTACGTAATTGGTATGTTATTTCAATGATTCAACGCAATAGTGCGCAATCTGTTGCGCCAATTCCACGCGAGTCTTTATGTTCATGTAATTTCTAGAAATTTGGAATAAATACGGGCCACGACCGCCGCATTTTATGAGAGAAGGCGAACTCCAAAATGGCCTTAACTTTTCTTGAAATGGCTGTGCCCGTTAAAATACAAAATGGTTCCAAAAAGCCCACAGCCTGTTTCGTTCCTCATGGTTCACTTGCAACTTTGAGAAGTTTAACGCATCATGACATTGTAAACCAATTGACGTATGCGTGCGAACAATGTTTGGGAAAAAAAAAAAATTCGATGACTGCCTGTAAGAAACAGGGGGTAAGAAATGTTGCGAATGTTTTTTTTTTTCCTGGCAGACAAAAGCGGATGAACGCGCTGACGAGCCTTTTGGAAACGATTTAAACAAACGAAGATATTTAAGTAAATTTTCTTCGTTTAAACTAAGACGGCGTAGCGTTTCGGCGCAGGTACAATGTTGGTAATGGTGCTTGAAAATGGCCCTAATCTCAGTCAAATTATGTAAAGCTAAGTTATGATGACAAACGTCATGAGATTGTGTTGAGCATGCGCGAAATTGAAACGATCAATATGCCATCAAACAACTTCTTAGGATTCGGAAATAAGATGTGCTTTTTGATTCCAGATATTGTCACAAACTTCGTGAACCTGCAAAAATTACAAAAACGTCAGGCTGTTCTTTAAGGAGTTGACTGGAAAAGAACGCAGATTACCAAGATATCTTAAAGCGCATGGCAACAAATGATAAAAACATGAACTGAGCTAATGAGCAAAAGTTTGACTTACAAACACTTTTCTTTCATGTTGTCAATTGTTTCAAGATTTGCAGGTTGTATAAATACGCACGGCAAATGCTTTCTTTCATTCATGGTGTCCTTTTGACCTGAATTACACTATTTTGGCAGCAGGCGAGGAGCAATATACGCTGTTGTCGCCTGCTAAGGTCCTCTGATAAACAGAAGACATATAGGTGAGGAACAGAAGTGAATTCAAGTTGTTTTTATAATCGCTATACATTTTAGCGCCTCAATCTGCGAAAGTTGGCAGGTTTGTGCTTTTATCGAGCAAGACTATCTTTTGGCGTGAGAAAAGGATGCCACATTTGAACAATTGAGTGTACATTCTTACCTCCATACAGCTCACCACGGAAGAGCCAGTTTTCGGGACGGTATAAAACTTCCTTCTTTGTCAGAAATTTCTTTATTGACTGAAAGTCATTGAGAATGACCATGTCAGTTGAGCCGGTCTTTATCCTGAAATGCAATCAGGGAAGGACAAATATTATACAGCTAGAGTGTTTACCAAAATATACTTTGCTGTTGGCATACACTTTTACATAAAGCTATTACTGCTGTAGTATTACGTTGCAGTAGAAAGTAAGTCTGAACGCAAGCCTAAATAATTACTTTGTTTTAAGTTGTATTTTAATCCAATTTAACCCATTTTCATGATTTAGTTGCGGTACACTAGGATCAGTACACTAGGGAAACTGAGGCGTTCCTTCGTACTACAACATAGGGGCACTAACTAACATTAAGAAATAATCTGCTTGGAAATGCAACTCTTATCAAAGACTGTCTACGTTAAATGTTAGCATTAGCCAGCTTCCATTAGTTAACTTTGCGACTTTAATGCTTGCGAAACCCATATCATGATGCCCAACGATTTCATGGCACCCAAGAGATATTTGTGAGGCAACCACGGGATGCCGACGATGATGACACTGCTGCAGGTCTGTTACGGCTTATGTCAGGACCGCTCATGACTCATGACGCATTGTAGAGTTTAATCAGCCTTGTTTACAATGTTATTTCTTCAGATTGCGCATGTGAAAGTTATCATAGCCCATATAAAGAGCTGTTGCATTGCTACCGTTGCAGCTAACATCGAAGTACGCGATCGCCATCATTCTGAATAATAATAATAATAATAATAATAATAATAATAATAATAATAATAATAATAATAATAATAATAATAATAATAATAATAATAATAATAATAATAATAATAATAATAATAATAATAATAATAATAATAATAATAATAATAATAATAATAATAATAATCAATCAATCAATCTTTATTTAATGTGCGCAGGAACAACCATGTGGTCTTTGTGCTGCAGCACAAATAAAAAAAAAGAAACAAAAACGAAAAAGCACGAACATGTTTACACATACAGAGAGAACACAAAAAAAAAGAAATAAATAATACATGAAATGAAACTGAGACGAAAAGTATCACGGAAAGTAAGCAAACAATGAGTAGAATCACTTATATACACAGTGAGATAATTTTTGAGCACACAAAGAAAAAAAAAAAAGAAAAAAAAGAACGGTAGATAGAAGAGAAAAAAACAACAACAAATAACTGACATTGATTATAGTAATATAGAAATATACATAAAATAAACAACCATTCCAGGCGCAACAAGTGCATGGTACTTAAAACACAGGCAAGAAATACAGAATAATACAATAAAGAAGTAAAATTGAACAAGGGACAGTAACATTCGAAGATAAAGTTTAAAGTTGAAATATAAGTAAGAAACGGATAAAAAGTAGTTCAAGATAAAGACAGCATTGAACAGGAGAAAAAACAAAAAGTGAAGTAAATACAATATTAAGGCTAGAAAGTGGGAGTTATATGTGATAAAGTACTATTTATAATACAACGCTACGAACATCCAATGTAAATGAACAGAGCGAGTTTTGGAAGATGTCAAGGTGAGGACAAAAAGAGTTAAATAACCACTGCATCCTGTCCAGAGCGGAGTGGGAATGAAGAGGAGAAACCTGAAATGGTCTGAATTCCCTCATGCTCTTTCGCGGAACGCGCAGTAGGATGTACTCTAAGAGCTGAGGGCACATAATGTGGCCATGAAGGAGTTTGTACAGAAATATGATATCAAGTCTGATACGACGGCAGTGAAGAGAAGGAAGATTCAGTTGGGCGCTCCTGGTGGAGCGAGAGGGGGAAGTTGCGCAAGTAAAATAATAATAATAATAATAATAATAATAATAATAATAATAATAATAATAATAATAATAATAATAATAATAATAATAATAATAATAATAATAATAATAATAATAATAATAATAATAATAATAATAATAATAATAATAATAATAATAATAATAATAATAAAACAATAATAACAACAACAACAATAAACCTGACCAGCTTCTGATTAGCAAGCAGTGACGACCGCCATCAGAGGAAAGCCGTTGGCGTTCTGCTCAGAGATCGGCAACCTTGCCACCCACTTGAAAAGGTGCAATTTGTTTGGTACAGCAAATTAAACGCGCGTAATTAAATGTCCTGCGGAATTTTGCGCAGTTGGCAGTTTCGAAAAGCCCACCGAAGTCAAGTACGAAGATGCTGCAAGCACAATGCAACAACGTTGCTCTGAAGAGGTCAGTGGTTACCGAGTAATACCACTTCTACCGGCGGATCAAGGAAGCAAATGAAACCATATGGCATTTCCTCTCGGAATTCAACAATATGGTTGCATATGGGTGCACTCCGGGAATCTCGGAAATGAGGCTGCCAACCTTTTAGATCGAGGTTCTTTAAACCGAGCTCAGGTGGCCTCGTTCAGCGAGTTGACGCAGGCCTACAGAGCATAGCTCCAGCTGTACCCCCCACCCCACCGTTTCCCTAGACAATAAAAAAGCAACACTATGGCGCAGACTGCAAACACACACTCTTCCTTTACCCTTTACCTTTTTCCACTACCATCCCTCCTTCCACACCCCTGCGTGTGCCTTTTGCCCAGAACCCTTTCCTCTTCCCTCCACATCCTCTCCCTCTTCACGGTGGACCCTCCCCCGCGGGGCCTAGAGCACTTGAAGACCTGGGAGGACTGGGAGACCCTGCTACGTTCGGAGGACCCGGCCGTGCAGACAATCGCTAGCGGCCGGGCTGCCAGTGTTATGATCCTGAGGGACATAAACACTTGAATTTCAGTGGGGTCGTGCGGGGACCCAGGGGCCTGCGCGTCCCGAATTCCTACGTGTAATAAAAGTTTTTTCTTTCTCTCTTTCTCTCTTGCATCTTGTTGTTTTGAAAGGTTCCTTAAGGGAGATCGCACGAAATGCTTAGAGCGCCATTTTCCTGTACAGTGCAGCGTCGACCGTGGAGCAGGCCGCGCAAATAGTGCCAAAGCACCTCGAATGTTGCACATATGAGGCATGGATTGCTGCAGGAGCTTACCATTCTAGCTTCACGTATTCATTTTGCAGGCCAGTCGTTTAAACTTTTCGATGACTGCAATCCTGATTGGGCCCTTCGTTGCACCTGGGGTGCACCCCGCATAAAAAGAAAGCAACCGCGGAGCCGCTCCCGACTTAAACCGCTAGACGCGCGGCCACGAAAAAGTAAACGAATTGACCAGTGCGACGTACGGGCTGCTGTAGATCGATAATCGCTCACGTACCTGGCACAAAATGACATGCACACACTTCCAATTTGTCCGGACTGCTGTGAATGCCACGTCTCTTGATTCGTGCAAGGCACTCTCGTCTGCGACGTTCCAATCGCTCCTGGTCTTACGTCGCATTCGTGCAAGCGTACCTTTGGTATCTTGAAAAACCCGCAGTATGGACATCACCTTTTGCGATTTAGTCTGCGTTCGGCTGTTACAGCCCACGACCGCACAGTAAACCATCGCTTTGGAACTATTTGCGCGGCCCGCTCCACGATCGACTGCTGCAGGAAAATGGCGGACTTCCCCAGATTACCCAGAATGCATAGCGCTTTTAGCGTTCGTGTAAGCTCCCTATATAAGCTCTACAGGACCGGTTCCCTGCGGGGCTACTAACGGACTCCATTCTGTGTCGCCTTGATGAAGTGCTAGGCAACGAAGTGACCTGGGAAAAAGTCTATGGAGCTTGCTCTGCTATACAAACTGCAGAAAAGGATACCAAATATATTCTTCACATCAGAACCGCTGCTAGTTCAGCTAAACAACTGGCAGCCAACAGAAATGAGTGCAGACTTCGAGGAAGGCACCAAGTATAAACTGTGGGTAAAAAACTGTTCGCTGCTGTAACAGATGCGGGTGACACACAGTCGTACGATATGTCCATTTTTGAAAACAATGTCTCTCAACAGCCATATTGGCCAGAACTTTTGAAAATGCCTGTGCCCGGCCTTGCCCGACCTTCTGCTTGTGTATAAGAGCTGAGGCGTACACGCCGCTGAAGAGCAAATAGCAGGGGAGGGATTACTAATGGTTTCCTGAACGAGAAAATAAAAAAAAAAGAAAGCGCCCTTTTTGTGATTATAATGATGCTGAATGACATAGACATGTTCGTAAATTTGGACAGAGAGCCGCAGGTTTGACAATATTTGAAAGAAACGTCGGTGAAAACTGATAGTAACGAAAAAGCTAACCTGGGGATATGCAACGGCGCTTCCATGCATGTCAAAGGGATTGGCCTGCTAACGTTAAGGTCGATCTGCATGATGCTGTTTCAGGAGCGCAGGAAGTGGTGCTAGACGTCCAATATGTTGCGCCGATAAAGAGCGTGGACAACGCAAAAAGTTGAAAGAATAGCACGTTCAGCTTCTCGCGCCCCAGACGGGTGCCGCTAAGGGAATTAGGGGAAGCATTCATATGAAAGAAATGCACGCCTTGTCTTCTGCAATGCGAAACTGGCACCCATACGCCTCATGGGAGCAAACTACATACAAATCATGACCTATATCGTATTAGGCATACCACACGGGCAACGCTGCTGGTTGTCGTTCCAAAACAAAATGTAGACGAAATGAAGTTATTTTTTGGTTAGAGTGACTCTGAACAAGGGCATAAAAGTGACCCACTATTTACACTTCTTCTTAACGACACCTTTCGGTCTTTTGTAGATTGAACCATGTTTACCTTACCGCATCATTGAAAGGCCTACCTCTAGCTGAAGCTGAGCGAGCATGTTCAAGAGCTGCCCATTTTTTACCCAACTTAGTAGATGTCCTAAAATCGCCCCATCATCTTCTTAAAGCTCAGTATGAAATGAATTGCGTCACATGACGGCTGTTTTACAAATGAACGCCTTTACTAAGTCAATATAGTGTATTGGACCTGTATGGCGTAAGAAATGCAATTACTTGCGATGCCCCCCGGTATGCTTTAGGTGCGGTGTGAGCGCATGCTTTCACCGGCTAGGTGTGACCTATCCCGTTTCGCCTGTTATTGACACCGGCTGTGAAAACTACGCGCACATCGAAAACACAACACTAGCCATCTTGTTGTCATGTGAACAAGTATAGGCATAGTGTAAACATTGCAATGGACGATCAACCAGCCGTGATAATATTTGAGCCGAAACAGCAATCACGTCACAGAGAAAGAATTGTTCTGAAAACATGTTGTAACTGCGGATCGATTTCATCGATATGACGTTTATCCAGCCAGTTACCGCTTTTGCAACGTGCACGCACGTCAGGTGCGAAGATAAGCAATGGTGATGGCTTGTCATGTCTGGCTTGTCTGAAGATAGCTATGCCGCAGATGAATTTTTTACTTTTCTTCTGCCAAGGACATGCAGGTAACAGCAAGGGACATTGAGCACAAATATCACATTACAGAGCTCCGTGCGTATGACGTGAAAGAATTTGGCATATTTAGCCACGAGTGGTTGACGACAAATATCAACATCTCTGTCTTCGATGGTATAAACTATCAGTCCTCGATGGCTGCTTCGTTTGCGGAAATAAAGTGGTGATATGGGAGGCGCATTAAAAATAAATGTCACCTTTGAATGAACAGCCCACAGGAGTGACAGAAATATAAGCTGTTTTAAGGTCAACAGTAAGGTGGCTGAAATTGACAGTTGCCTGGAATGGATTCTCAGGATTGTCAGTCAGTCAGTACCGTGGGGCGGCATACACTACGCTCATTTTGGGGATATGGTGAAAATGCTTGGCAATGAACGGCCCTCACCATTGTTGAAAATGAGGGCGAAATGTTTTTGCTGACCGCTGAATTCTACTCGAAGTGAATAGAAGTAGAATTAAATGACTGGCACAATCGATCTAAAGAATGTAGAAACTTTTAGGCCATTTTCTGCAGGCTACGTTCTTCCCACGAGGTAGTTCCCGATAATGCACATGCTTCCGCGCGCATCATTTAGCTGATGCTTTGTTTACAATAGATGCCAAGTACAATTGAACTATACAGTATGATGCGCAATCTAACGTTCAGTCTGTAAAGGAGTCATTACTGAAACAGTTGTAGAGAACGAGAGAAACGAAATAGCGAGATTCTTTTGGCACAGAGTACGCAACTTCCCTTTCGCTTACAGAACTGCTTCGCATGTATTATTCGAGTAAATATCTGCCGAACTTCTTTTCGAGCGGAAATTTCTTACAGGTTTGTGCTAAAATGAAACACAGGTAGATTTCAATGGTCACTTCCGTATGGTCAAGCTCAAAGCGTTTTCTTTAGCTGACTGCGTACTCGCGTAGCCGATACGTAGAGAACATGTCAAGTAGAGTCACAGGAAGCTGTTCAAATGAAGACGGTTGTAATATAACTCGTACAGGTAAACAAACTCCACCTTGTTTCGTGCTTGGCGGTAACCTCCAGTGCTCTCCTTTCGTTCATGAAGGTACTGCTGGACTTCATGATTATGTAACAGTGTTGCCGCATGCGAGTGGTGAGTCAGATGAGCTGTGTTATGATGTATTTGAGTCGACGCCCGCGAATGACATATGGTTCGTGATCAGAGTGGTTTGCTGCTGAAAACAGCTGCATGGCCTGAGCAAAGGCGTCGCACCAGCATTCGACAGCCTCATGCTCACGATGCCGCTTCGGGAAGAGAAGCATTGTAAAAGCGCGAGAAGGGGCAAACATGGATCCACAATATGAAATTATATTACCCAGAAGAATCGCAAGGTGCACATGGCAGTATTACCAGACAAGAAAACTGCTTCGTTCAGCCAAAGACACCGTATTCAGGCAGCGACCTTAAGTGCCCCCAGTGAAGGTGCAAGTGCAGGCATGTTTTTGGCTTATAAATGTTAATGATCCACATTATTCATTCCGTGGTGAACAGCCGCATCAGTCGCCATCCCCTTGTGATGGGGCTCCGGATATGCTCCCAATGCTCTTAACTGGGCTATTTAGTTACTGGACCCTGGTAATGGTGTTAGCGCGAAAGGAACACACGCACACAGAAGGAGAGACGGCAGGACACACGCTAAACCTGCAATTGAAATATACGACGGGTACGAAGCATCTATACACTACAATGTTTTATCACTTAGAAGTCTAGCGATCGTCCTGTCGTCTCGCTTCCTAGGTGTGTGAAGTTTTTGGAACTACATCTGGAATTATGCGTGCCTATGTAACTATGTTTTGCTTCACTTTAATGCTCAATTTTTAAATAAACAAATCCCAGACTATGGAGCTGTGAAACACTCCAGAACAATTCAAAACTTAATTTTTCCATATGTTAGTCTTGTTTTCTCAGTAGTATTCCTCATATGGAAACACTTGCGTTGTGGGCACGACATAAAGTTAGTACAGTAACTCTATATGCAGCTCTATGAACACGATTACCGCGACGCTTAAGTCGCATGCAGAAAGTGTAATTAACTATACAATGCACAGAATATTTAACGCTATAACTGTGAATACCAAAATAGCTTGAAAAAGAAATATGAATAAATAAACTACATAAACCTAATCACATGTATACCGTAGATGCCAGCGACCCTTCTTGCTTATAGGAGCGCAGCTACAAGAATGGCGGCGTTTAACGCAGTTTAAAAGCGAATCAAGGTGAATTTAACTGTAATTTTCTAAAACAGAAAAAAGTAGGTTGCCATAAGTTGACATGAACACAAATACCTGCCTGTATGACGCAGTGCCATAGTCATAAAACGTAGTAAATTCACTTTAGACGCGCCAAGCAGATGAAATGCTATAGTAGCAAGAAAAGGACACGATATGGTGCCACTATTTGCTAAGACGTGACTTTTCTGATCAATTTAAGATATATATTCCGGGTTAAACTGAGAGTTCTTCCCTCGATACTGGCAGCATGTGGTAAGATCTACTTTTATACTCGTCTCCGGCAGTGACAGCTTTCACGGCTCTGGAAAAAAAAAAAAAAAAGTCAGAACAAAAATACAGGAATATTGCAAAGCTTTCGAGAATTATTGCCCGTAGTTGTCTATGGATGTGTAAAGAAATGTTTCCGATGGATAAGACCTTCCGCAACCCTGAGGTGCTCAGGGTGCTATCGTTGAATCACGCGCCTCCCGTACCGTCGGCGCCTGTGTGGCAGTCAAGTAAGTAGGTCTGCGGATTGATGACAAAGGCGCTTACCGGTAGATGGGCCCATACTTTTGCGCCCACTTCATGGCCTGGTTGCAGTGGAAGTCCTTGTGCGTAAACTGCACGTGGCCCACAAGCGGTCGACCCGGGGGACCGGGCGGGAGGCGTTTGCCCGGGGGCAGCCGCTTGGCCTGAAGCCACCGACGCAGAACGACATACAGCAGGGAGGCCACCAGAAAGCTGCTCGCAATTGTCAACCAGTCCATGTTTGTGCTGATGCTGAGTTTTGGCGGTCAGCAACCTGACGGGTGTTAAAAAGTAATACCACAGTAAAGGAAAGGAATGTTGGTCAAAGGTTGTAGTTTATCGGAGTATAGGCTGAAAGAGGTCAGCTTAAGTAGAGAGCTTAAGACAGTAAAGCGCAAGCATCTACCAAACGCTGGTCAGCACCTTAGAAAGGCGATAAGCGTGTAACACGGCGAGAGTTCGAGCACGCGCCCGAAGAGAGAGCGTCGTCTGCTAAGCCGTTCCGACTGTGAGGACACACGCTCTGCAGCAATATCTGTTCGTTGAAAAAAAAAAATACAGAAAAAAACAACAACAACATCGGCCTGTACAGCACATGTGTTTTGCTTGGTGCCTGCTTTATCATGTTCCCATCTAAAAGAGGGCTACTTAAATCAAAACGTTCCCATTCCAGGCAGCGCTTTCAACGTGCTTAATTACTCAGTGAAGCAGCGCACCGGCACGAGGCCAAGAGGGAACAAAGCGACTAAGCACAGCGCTGAACTTAGAAAAAATATTTATTCCGGATGAATCTGCATATACACTTTAGCACCTTAGAAAAAACAAAAGAAACAGAGAACAGCGGAAAAGTTTCAAGTGGTTAAAATCCAGTCACTATGATTGGGTTTTAAACCCAGTCATAGTGACCGTGTTTGAACCCCTTAAAACTTTTCTATCCTTCTGTGTCTCTGCGCATGCAGCTGTATCGCGCGTACGTCATGTGATAGCAGATAGTTGTGCTCTTTTAACGAGATGGCAACGGAAGGGGTGCTGACACGTTTCGCACCCATGTTCATGATTTCCTTTTTTTTTTAATTTTTAATTAATCTAGCTCCGTTTCGCCATCGTGTCTTCATGTAATAGAAAAATCAGATGAAAATCGCGTCCGTTACATCTTATCCCTGCGAATGTGCTGTTGTCCGTCGGGTTTTCGCGAACAGACATTGTGACAGGGCGTGTGTCCTCGTTATTCGGAGGAGTTTAGCAGACGACGCTATTTTTAGCCGCGTTGCACGCTTATCGCAGTCATTAGGCACTGACCAGCAGTTTCATCGACGCTCGCGCTATGTTATTAAAATAATGGCGGCTGTACGTTTGAGTTATATTAAAAAAATGAGCAACGGCTAACAACGACAGCGCACATTACGTATGGTGCTACTCAACTAAAACGAATGCGACAATTCAGACGAGTATATGGGAAAACTGTTATTATCATTGTTTTCAGATACACTGTTAGATATTCCACTTTTCGGTGGAGGCGAAAAGCAAGGCGTCCGTGTGCTGTGCGATGTCAGTGCACGTTAAAGAACCCCAGGTGGTCGAAATTTCCGGAGTCCTCCATTATGGCGTCTCGCATAGCCTGAGTTGCTTTGGGACGTTAAACCCCACAAACCAACCAAACACTGTTAGTGTCATGTGAGCGTTAGTGTTATTCACCGCCCCAGCCCCAGCCCCAGCAGCTGCCGGGGCTTCTTGATCAAAATCGGAGTCGTTATTGTGAGCTGAGCCATCGTTACTGCAGGACCCTGCTTCTGGGTTCGGATGGGGTCAGGTTGGAGCCCTTAAAGTCGACCGCTTGCTCGGCGGGCTGTGTTGACGTCTCTAGGGGTGACACGAACAGGGATGTTGTCTCGGCTGGTGGGAGGAGTCCGAAGCACAAAGGCCAGCACCTCCACCAGGTGTCACGTAATGGTGACAATGCCATTGGTCACAAATGAGGATGCTTGGAATTCACTGAAATAAACTTTTTATTGGGCTGACTTGCACCCGCAAAATAACTAAGAATCACGGCGGCGTCGATAGCAGCTGTCGCGTTTGGTGGTCGTCGGTCAACGAATGCCCTTTCACTCACCAGCGCTCAATTTAAACACGGTGAAGAAACATCTAGATAAAATAGCAAACAGTGAAACCTGGAACATTACAGAAACACGCGCGCGTGTCTGGAATCCTTGGAGATACCTGTCGGAGCATCTTCCCTAATAAATGAAATAGGGCCGCGTTTATCGACAACGAGCATGAGCAAAGAGAATATAATCGATCGGTGCGCTACCGTCATAGGGATGACTTTGTTTGGCGGATGCTGTTAAAAAGACAACAAAATAGAAATTTAAATGGTACGCGAAATGGTCTGCAGTGTGGTCACTACGAGCCCTGCGTATATGCAGTCCCTTTTGACAACTAAAGCTGCGCTTCCTTGTCTACCCCAAATTGTGCTCCCTTACATGACTATTTTGCAGTACTTAAGCTTTCTGAAGATTATAGTTTACATCTGCTTCCTGCGTTGTCTGTTAATCCCCTCATTCGTGCAGTGCACTTCATCTTCTGTCACCTGAAAATCGAAGATGGCCAATCGGAGACTTTCAGAATTGCAGCTCAGTTCTTTCATGATTTGTGCGCCCCTGAGACAACAATTAAGTAATAGGGGCCATTATGAAACAACGGCCTGTATTTTATGGTAAAAGCCTTTCTTGCCTCATGCTTTGTGCGATCAGGATATGTGACCACAAAACCTCCTTCGCACCAGTAAATAATCCACTGATTACAGATAATGCAACCAATAATTTATAGTTACACGATATAATTATGATTTGATTAGTCATAGTAATAATAAAACATGATCATGGTCGTATTTAGCCATAGTTAGACATAGTCTAAGTTATGCTTACAGTGTGGGGTGATAACAGATGCATTGGAGACGGCGCAACTGCATGATTAGACGTTTCTAAACACGCCAGGTGTTGGCGGAACACTGTGTACAACACAACGCTTTATAAGTGTGGACACAGGCGCACAATTAGACAAGCAACAGGAGATCATTCTTTTGCATTGCCGCACTGAAGGAGGTGCAAGTGCCGCCGGAGTCTTTATATTCATGGCAGTAACAAGAGGAGGAAATGAGCGAGCGGAAACGGGAATGAAAATAACGGCAATAATTGAGTAAATCAATAAATTATAGTCTTTATATTTAGGCCCGTCAAAGTCATTATTGGGTGATATGCGCGCGCATAATATCTATGCGACGACAACTGTCGGTCTCGAAAAGAGTGCGCCCAGCGGTGGTATAAAGGAGAGTGAGCCAGGCTGTTGCGGCGTATTGTGAAATGTACCAGCGCTTCAAACACGCATTTAGCGAGTTCACGGAGCATCCACACTAATATAAACATCACTTAAAAATCCGCGACGTCTCAGTAAAATATCATGCAACGACGGTTTGCTACTGTGGACGGTACTGTAGGAGTTCTAAACACATGCATGAAATTTCTTAGAAGATTGAGCTGACAGCAGTACTCGATCCTTTACGTCCGTGGTCCATGCATGCATTCTAATCCAGTCACGCGAGATAAAAAAAAAAAAAACTTTTATTGTTTACAGTCACAGCGCAGTGGGAAAGAGGTAAAGAATAAACTCACGTTGAATCTTGCCAGCTGGAAAGTGATATACCTGTATGTAGTACTTACCGACTACGGGTTGGACTCCGCAGGAAGCCCTGCAATACTGGAAATATTTTGTCGTCAGTTAATATGCGTTACCTTGCAGCTGACGTCCGAAGTATGCATTGTGTAAACGTCTACAGCTGCGTTTCTGCCTCTACAAGTGAAGACAAAAAAAAAAAAAAAAGGAAACTTCTCACCTTGCAACGCATTCGGAGAACCGTATAATTGGTGTTTTTTTCCTAACATGTGTGGTGCTCGGCAGCTTTGCGGAACCGTGAGCTGGGCGAGTGGTTTATGTTCATATTGAATTAAAAAAAAAGGGCTAGCAAAAAGAAAGACACAGGGCAAGCATTCCGTGTCCTTCTTTAGTGTGGTCCGTATTGGTTTTTGCGTTGTTTCTTCTAATATACTAAAGTGTCCGCTCCGTATAGAATCGCTAAGAAGCACTGCTAGTGCACTAACGCGTAAACGCGCAAACTAAGATGATGTAATATTTTTCTATATGAACGTTTAGTTTTTCAGCTATGTAAGCAGAATAATCCTTTGTTTCAAGAGCGTCCTTCTTACAGCTCGGAATTTTGAGGTACCCTACAAAGCAGCATTAGGCAGACACACTGCTAATAAACCCGTTGTAAAATTTCAAACATTTGACTTCGACTCAAATGTAATATTTCACAGCATGTGTGTTCGTTTTCCGAAGACAATGCGTGAATATTTTTGGCCTTTGCTGCAAAAAAGCAATGTAGTCGATAAAATCGAACCTGATGGCAGCTTCCAGAGAAGACTGGCTGCTCTTTCTCAACGCACACAATGCGCTAACCATAGTGCACACAACTCGTCGCGTACACACGCAATGCCTACAGTCTCTTGAACTAGCGCGTATAAGCTTTTTAGCCGTAATATTTATACGTGGCAAGGTTAGTCCGAGAAGGGTAGTCCAAGATGACAGAGCACACAGAAACAGCAACTTAAACCTTCTCCTAGCACCAACCGTTGCTATCACTTCGCCTTCTGTCTCTGCTCGTGATCATCGCCTTCTGCATGCCTCAGAGATGACATATATGTAACACTACCCCCGCCACGAAAAGCACTGTCCCAGTGAGCACTATGTCGGAGAACTGCAGTTGGAGTAGTACGGCTTCATTCGGGCGACATGAACGATATCAGTATGCGGCAAAGCGGGCTGTTGTGGCGGATGTACAGGGGCGATCTCGTATGTCACAGGAGTGACTGGCCGTAAAACACGGTAGGGGCCTGTGTAGCGCGGCAAGAGCTTCTTACACAGCCCAACTCGACGAGCGGGAGTCCTGAGCAAGCCGAGAAAGCCCGGAGAGTAGTGGACATCCCGACGACGGGTATCATGGCGTCGTTTTTGTGCGTTTTGAGAGGAAGCCAGTTGGCGGCGGGCAATAAAACGGGCGGCGTCAGCTCGGGCGATGGCGTCACGAACGCAGGAACTGGCGTTAGCGGTGGGAGGCAGTACGCTGTCAAACGAAAGTGAAGGGTCGCGGCCGAATAGAAGATAGAAGGGGGAGTATCCCATTGCATCGTGAGGGGACAAATTATAAGCGAACGTTACAAATAGCAAAGTAATATCCCAGTCGCGGTGGTCATTCGATACGTACAGTCTGTCAAAAGTATACGGCCCAAGAGGTTCAGTTCTAAGCATTGTAACGCGGCTGCTGGCAGCAATACTAGAACATGAATGCAAGCTAAAGGAGTACCAGGGCGAGATTTCTCATCTATGGGATTTCGAACGCTATATGGTACTTTACGAGCCTGGTTGCAGGGCTTAGAACCAAAAAATTGTTTGGCTGTTTACTTTTGACAATGACTGACAATGACAATGCCCCCACCGAGTTGCTTAGTTCTTTTGCGGGCGCAAATCAGCCTAATAAAGAGTTGATTCCAGCGCTACTACGCCTGTCTCTTTACGCGCCTACGCAGTTGTCACCACTACGTGACATCAGGTGGAGGTGCTGTGTTCGTGTTCAAGTCTACCCCTACGAGCGACCTCATCCCTGTTCCTGCCCCCCTGGAGGACCAGCCAACAGGCGACCGAACCAGCCGCTGACTTAAAGGGCTCCAACCCGAACACGGTCTACTACCGGACCCTGTTCGACCCCGGAAGAAAGCCTCAACATTGACAATGGCTGAGTCTACAGTACCGGTTGTCTCCGTGCAGCCCCGGGAGCCCCAAATCTTCGAAGAACTACCCACAGAGGATGCGGAAGACTGGCTCGATCTGTTCGAACGCGTGAAAACGTTCAACGCCTGGAATGACGAAGCCAAGCTAAGGGAAGTCTACTTTGCGCTCCAGGGGTCTGCCAGAATATGGTTTAAGGATCATGAATCTTATTTGAAGGACTGAGACATATTCAAGAGGGAAATGTTGAAGGCTTTCAGGAGTACAATGAAAAAAAAAAAAGATAGCCGATCCTACTTCAATCAAGGATTCAGCTTTCTAATCAGACGGTTCCGGCTTACGTTGAAGAGGTGAAGCGTCTCTTCCGCTGCGCCGATCCCAACATGAACGAGGACACCAAAGTGAACCTGCTCATGCGCGGTGGGAAATATCAACTATTCGCAGGTCTTCTACACCAACAGCCAAAGAGAGCGGCGAAGTTTTGCCTGGAAGTTCAGGTCCGGCGTTAACTTCATCTCAACCCCCTTCCAACCTTACCCCATATCAAATGAGGTACTCGAGTTGGAAGGCGCTACCAATTCGGCTACCTCCAGGAGCAGAAGCTGCCAACTCGGCCATTTCATGTGGCGTCATGTCGTCATACAACTCACGGCCCATGTAGTAGACGGCCATATGCCATTCGCTAACCACCACCGGCGAGAGGCATGACCATCATTTCTATCTGACAACGCAAACGCCGGGTTTTCTAAGCAATGGCGGCTCAACTGAATTAAGCCTATATAATGATTGGTGACCTAGACAGGAAAAGTAGAAATGTAGGTTTGAAAATCAATATGCAGAAGACTAAGGTAATGTTCAACAGCCTCGGGAAGGAACAGCAGTTTACATTAGGTAGCGAAGTACTGGAAGTAGTAGGCGAATATGTCTACTTAGGACAGGTAGTAACCGCAGATCGGGACCATGAAAAGGAAATAACAAGAAGAATAAGATTGGGATGGAGCGCATATTTGGCAAGCACTCGCAGATTATGACTAGCAGCTTACCGATATCGCTAAAGAGGAAAGTATACAACAGTTGCATCTTGCCTGTACTCACCTATGGGGCTGAAACGTGGAGGCTAACCAAGAGAGTTCTACTTAAGTTTAGGACAACCCAGAGGGCTATGGAACGAAAAATGGTAGGGGTGACATTAAAAGATAGGAAGCGTGCAGAGTGGGTCAGAGAAATAACTCAGGTTACCGACATTCTAGTGGAAATTAAGAAGAAGAAATGGGCATGGTCAGGACATGTAGTGCGAAGAGAGGATAACCGATGGTCGCTCAGGGTAACAAACTGGATTCCAAGGGAGGGAAAGCGTAGCAGGGGGCAGCAGAAAGTTAGGTGGGCGGATGAGGTTAAGAAGTTCGCAGGGGTCAAGTGGATGCAGCAAGCACAAAACCGGGTTAAGAGGAAAAATATGGGAGAGGCCTTCGCCCTGCAGTGGGTATAGTCAGGCTGATGATGATGATGAGTAGCGAAAGCTACCAAACGGATTGTTCACAAACTCCGGCTCGAACGTTCTCGTCCCTGATAATGCACTGGCTGCAAACCGTATTTCATGATCGGCAGCTCGGCGCGCATTTTTGGCGTCTTCTGAATCTTTTTGATCAATTCGACGGGCTTCTTCTTGTTCTCCCTCATCTCTCTTTTCTCGTCTTCTCATTCCCATCTTCTGTCTTCTTCTTGGCGTCTTCCCAATCTTCTCTCTCCATTAGATCGGCTTCTTCTTCTCCTCCCTCTTCTCTCTTCCCTTCTTTCGTGGCACAGAGCAACAAGTTGCCATGGCTATGACGCATGCGCAGTAGTGACTAGCAACGTTTGCCTGAAATGCGTCGCTGACTATACCCTAATGACTCTTTCGCTACAAAACCGTAAAATGCCCTTTTACGTTTTCGCGTTAAAGAAGCTTAAAGTAAGGCAAGGAAACGGGAATGGGTGGCGATCACAGACAGAGGAAGCAGTGGGAGATGGAAAGACACAGTCATGAACAGAGAGGTATAAAGAAGAAGAAAAGGCAAATGTAACGGCGCACTGGCTTTCCCGCATCTTGCCTTTTCCCCTCCCCATAGGCGCGGCGTCGAGTTTGAAGAAACGTTACCGCTGGCAAGACTGCCACCAGACGTTTTATTCCTGAGCTATCGTGCTCCAACCTTTGGGTCTTATTCTCTTCATGGTCTCCGTGAGCGGCAGCAGCTGAGGAGCTTGTGCGTGGCAACAGCTTGTGCTTGCCTTGAGTACGGCTGAGAGAAAAAAAAAACAAAAACAAAAAAACATACGTGTGCGGATGGCGCACTTCCAAACGAGTCGTATTGCTACTGTTGTTGCCGATGGAGCTCGTGGGCCCCGCGATACCGTTCGGCGATGTAGCAAGACAGATGTGCATAAAGTGCGGGGGGGGGGGGGGGGGGGGGGGGGGGGGGGGGGGTGGGGTCAAAGGCCTCGTGGTAGCAAAATGGGGGCTGCCAATGCATAGGATGAGCGGACCATGAACTTTCGAAAAGGCTGTTTCTAATGAAATTTTTGGTTGTTGGATAGCGCGGCAGTGAGAAGCGTAGGAAGCGGCAGACCTGAGTAGTCAGGGCACAACAAAACAGAAAGAGCCTAGCCGTGACATATGGCAAAGTAAACTGTTAACAGAGCAAGCTTTTATGGGGCTGGAGATGAATTCGAGAATACATAACATTGAAACTAGTGTAACCACCGTTGGCTGCATTGAAAGCTGTTTACAAGCTATGTGTGATAAATTCGGCGAAGTCCTTGACCGCATGGAAGCTCAAAAGGCGGACAATTGACTTAAAAGAAGTGCATTGAAACACTTGACGCAACAGTTAAGGATGAAGATATATAGAAACTTAGCAAGAAAAAAAAAGAACAATTTCGAACAATATAGCAGGCGTCAAAATATGAAAATGCATTCATGGATTGCCTCAGTATACTGATGAAAAGGTTCTGGAAAAAAATTAACCTTCTCGCTGACGAAATTCATATTTCCCGCTTTTCTGAGGCCGATATTGAGGCAGTACATCGACTTCCTCTAAGAGGCGATAAAGACACTTCCTACAAGATCACCTTTGAGCTAGTTCGCTTTTTATCTCGTGCGACCAGGGGCAAGTGGCTAAGCAAAACGAGTCACCTAAACGAAAAAAGAATTTAACACAGATACAAACGAGAACCTTACAGCTAAGAATTAGGCACTACTGTGGCCAAAAATGTCACATGCAATTTTTTTTTTGTTTTCGGAGTTTAACTTCCGAAAGCGACTCGGGCTGTGAGAGACGCTGTAGGGAAGGACTCCGGAAATTTCGCCCATCAGGGGTTCTGTAATTTGCGCCGACATCACACAGCACATGGGCGCCTAGCTTTTCGCCTCCACCGAAAGCAGCCGCCGCGACCGGAATTGAATCCCGCAACCTTAAGCACAGTAGTCGAGCACCTTAACCATTGCATCATCATGGCTTCTTTTCCTTTATTGCAGTTCACCACCATGGCGGGGGCAAATGAATCGGAAGTTGCTTGGGTAAGAACGGAAAGCGGTTCGCGGGCCACGATCATCGTAGCTAGATTATCACGATTGATTTTTTCTACGACGTGAAAAAATAAGATACACCTTTAAAAGTGCCAAGCAGATGTGGCTATCACGAACTGTACTTCTAAATGTAGCTGCCAGACAAGTCTCCTTATCGAAACGTTGACTTGGCTTGCGAAATGCCCCCCCCCCCCCCCCCCCCTCAACCTTTGTTCAGTTATCTTTTATTCTGCGTGGCATCCTCGTTTTCTTGTTATATCATGACCTTGATACTTTCCGGGAATATACGGTGTGTTTGATGAACTTCCCGTGTGCCACTTCTACGCATAAAGCCTCGGTAAAATAATAATTGAATATAACTTTAAACTCGTTAAAGCATCAGTCTTACTTTTTGGCTTTTACCAAAACCTGGTTTTCTAATGTAAATATATTGTTGAATTTAGGGAATACAAACATGTATCATTGTTTCGTAATGCTATGAGGGGTATATGTAAACACAGTATGTAAACACAGTATATGTAAACAAAACCTTGAGCTGTAGTGTTGTTTCAGACTATTGCCAAATATGTCCTCATTATAAAACCGCTAACACAAAGTAAGATAGCATAGTATGCGCAGTAGTGTATCGGCTTTCTCCTAAAGTGTTACCTGTGTTTCTTGAATTTGTTCAGGGAATGCTGGGATCCTGCTTGCAATGTACTTCATCAGTTGTCGTTGGTGATTTTAAGGTGGACGTTCTTCGCCCTTACCTGAATAAGCAAAATCTTATCCATGTATCTCTTTCATACGGTTATAAAACTGTTATACGTATGCCAACAAGGGTAACAGGCGATCTGGAACTTGGCTAGATCATTGCTTGACGAATTGTAACTTTGTTAATATAGGGTCTGATGCCCACGTGAAGGACCGTTTACTGATATTGCTCTTTCTAACGCATTTTACTCAACGCGCTGTGCGAATCTCACGCCAGCGGATGGAGTAGACAGTAAATAATGAAGAAACAACTCAGTTTTAAATCAAAGAATGACACCAGAAACAAATTGGAGCTTGTTTATTGCTTAGGGAATCCAGTCGTGGCATGTGACTCATTCGTCGAGAAAATTTACAGCACTTACAACCATTTCTAGGAATTGAATTTAAGAAAAACAGAAAGGCACTTTTCAAGAAAAAAAGGGACATGGTAGACTTTTTCAATTTTGATGAAGACTAGAATTTTGGATTATATAAACGAACATATAAAGAAGGTGAAAAAAAAAAGCTGGTATATGACATTAGAAAAGTGCTCAATTTATATTGAGAATGCAAGTTTCAAGTACGAGGAACAATTCAAGGAACTTTTTATATGCTTGAGCCAGTGACTCGAATAATTCTACCCTTGATTGCAATTTATATTAGAGCTAGGTAATCGTGGGCCCAGTTTACCTTACTAATACTACAAATTAGAAATCTATACCAAACGCTAAATAAAAGTTGTGCTTGCAGAGGATCGACTGAGAGCGCTACGCATCAAGCCAGTTGCGTACATCATTAAGCACCCATTAGAACATATATGTAACCTAACTGTAAGTGACGGGATTCTTTCTGAATAATACAAGGTTACAAGAGTAGGTGTAATTTATATAGTTAGGGATAAAATTAACATGAACCACTATAGACTTATTTCTGTATCGCCAATTATTTCGAACATAATAGAACAGCTTACCAATATTCGTTTTCTAATTACTGTCAGCGAAACAACGTCCTAGTAGAACGACAGTATGGCTTGCAAAATTCAAAATTACCATAAACAGGCTTGTTTAATATTAAAGATAAGATAACCGACAACTGCGAGCATAATTTATGAACGATTGGGCTGTTTCTCAATTGCAAGAGGCCTTTGACACTAAACATGAATTTCTACTGCAAAACTGACAAAACTGCAGAATTGGAGAGGCGGATCTAGAATTATTTACAGGTTATTTGACAAAAAGACTACGATGTAAAGTGGTAAACCAAGCGTAATCCGGTATTGGTGCATTCTTTTTTGGGATACATCAAACGTCAATACTTGGTCCGTTGTTTTTCTTTTTTGCATTTGTGATATCGCATTTTTACGCGAACACCAGATATTATTCTAAATGCTGATGACACTAGTCTTTTTTTTTTTCAGCAGCAGATATAGGAGATATAGAGTGACAAACAAATTTCTGGCTTTATAACCTTATGAGTTAGTGAATTATGACTTAACACGAAAGGCACAAATACATTGTGTTCCGACCAGAAAATAAATGTATTACATACCTCTCCATTCGTTTTGTCGATAACCTGTCAAACGCGTTAAATCCCATAAGTGATTTGGTGTAGGTTTTCAGGAGCGCTTAAATTGACGTGCACATGTTGCAACAACCCAAACAGATATATTAAGGACGATCGGAATCACTTAGAAATAACAATTACACTTTAGTACACTCCAGACTGCACTACTGTCTTCTTGATTAGGGTACGACCACGGAAACAAATTTGGAAAACTTAATTGTGTTGCAAAAAAAAAAAAAAAATGTGTGAAATACAAACTGCCCCGCGTTTGCCCATTCTGCCTGATTATTTCAAAAGCACCGAGTGCTGACTATCAGATACATATTTTATGAGAAATTTGCAATAACTATTCATTCTCAAATGGAACAGAATGCACTACTGTGGTTAGCGATATATATTCATAAACGAGACCTATGACATCAAACATACGGCTTACAACAAAGATAAGATTTGTAGGAACTGCGAAACGGAAAAGTTCACATACGAGGTTTTCGAGTTCGTGAATAAACACTGCAGGGCTGTGATTACCATCACAGAAAGTACCTAATTGCAGGCTTTTAATAATAAACCTACCTCCTGTGCATAAACGTTACAGCACTTTTCTCTTTTCTTTTCTTCAGAGTGCCAAGACTGCACCTAATAAGCTCATTAGGAATGCGTCAATCTCGTTACCACCTATCTTCCTGCCTTCATATCTAAATGTAATTTTTCGTGGCTTTGCATCTGTCATGCTTTATTTGTAATATTTCACAGCTGTGCATTTCTTGTGCTACTGTTAGAAGTTTTCACTGTCTTGTATTATTGTAATGCAAATGAAGTGTTTGCATGTGGGAAGGGGCCGACAATATGTCGGGAATTTATTGCCTTTGTTCCTTGGCAACCTCTGCTACCTGGATAAAACACTTTCGCAACTGACTTTTCACTTCCCAGATTCTATAACTGCCATACGTGCACAAACTTAACTAGGCTGCTGTGAAGTGTTTTATGGGATTTTCCAACATTTAAAATTTATTTATTGCAAGCTCTTAGCTGTAAAGACAAAGCGAAGCAAAACAAGAAAGCGCCCACAAAGGACTAGGTAAAAGCAACGAGCATACATTTTGCTCACGAATCTTGGACACATCTACCTCGGTGTAAACCTCAGCTTGTATCGGTTGAGTTCAACCAGGGGAATATCTATAGAGTCGAGATCATGTATCTTCCCTTCTTCAGGGAGAATGCGGTACTTCTGAAGAAGGCATGTGATGTAGAGGAAAATCTCTACGGATGCCAGGATCTCTCCAGGGCACATTCGTTTTCCTGTTGCAAAATAGAAACACAACGAAGCAAAGAATCAGAGCTGATTGTATGACCCACTGCATCTGAAGCCCATGCAAAATTTGTAGCAGCTGCACATAATTATTACTGAGGTAATATCTGGAAATAATTTAATTAAAAAAAATGACACCGAAGACAAACAGAAATCGGCCTGCATTGGCTGATTACAGAATTCTACAGGGCTTCTTAGCGCCTTAACAGAATTATTTCCATTGCTTTCTAGGGCTTTCACTAAAGGTGGATAGGTGGAGCGTGTGTCACAGGCTCGAATTCGTCGGATAACTTAGGCCAGGTGTCGCTGTTGCCGGTCGTTTTTGCAGCCAAATTGCGCTGAAGTAGTTAGTTTTTGGTGCGAGGAACGAGGCCAGTTTTTAACCTAGCCTGCATCATTATTCAACTTAAATCGATGAGCGCATGGTGTATTTCTCGTTCTTTACGTCTAGTCTGAATAGAGCTATAGTTTAAAACTATTTTTTTTTTGGCTACAACTTCTTATGCTCAAACATATTCGCAGTGAACGAAGGCCCAGAAACTACTCTTCTTGAGCTCTTTTTCGCACTCATAAATTATATTGACCAGTAACTGATTTTGATATGAATGTACATTTTAGTCATTCGCACAATTGGTATTACGGTAGCAGATCGTCTTTTTTTTGCGCACTAGTTTATCAGAACAGCTACCCTAGCGCTGACTGTTTCTAAGCAGCAAATTGAAGATACATGATAAACGTAACAGATTTACAATATTTTCCGCCAATTCCGTTCGAGTGATACCGTCTGCTCGCCTCAATGTACGAGTGCAATCGCAGTGAAGGGAACAACAGTGTGCGCGCCAATCCTTCTTAGACGAAATCGCTGCGTCGTGGCAGCATAGTGTCAATTTTGTAAAACAAAACACTATTTTTTTCTCTAATAGACTTGAATAAACGTGTGACCGGTATACGCGACATGGGGTTCATATCTTAACGTAGACATATCTAGTATTAAGAAGCGTAAGAAATGGAGGCGCCGAAGAAGTGTAGATATGACACAGGACCTTGTTGTGGTCTATCTTTCCCATGATGTATACTACGTCTAAGACGTCGCTCACGTCAAGAGCAAGCCGCTAACAGATTGGCTGTAAACGTATTCGGGCACAATTTAGCAACCGCCTTTGTCGGATATCATCTTTGAGAGAGAAAGAAAGAAAGAGCGAGAAGAAAGCAGATTGATTAGCCAGGAACCGTCCAGAGCACAGCAGAGTACTCGCAACTCGTCGCCAACCTCGTGGTACTCCCACATCAAACGTTCCACCTGCTGCTCTTAGGCGCACATGCGCCCCAAAAAGTAATTGGCCATGCCTGTGACGGCACAGCTGGCAAAACAATGGTGGCGGATGAAAAAATGAAAGCATCACTGACATATGTTTAGAACCATATGGCTGGTGAAGGCATAGTGAACAGTTGCTACGGGGCATGGATTTGATCTAGCACTTGTTTGAAAAAAAAAATCTATAAGTCCTTACTCTTCATGTCTTTTGTAGGGCTATGCGGATACTCTTTATCGCAAAATGAAGCTACACAAGTGTCAGAGCTCTGCAGACTGGATGCTCCCTTCAGCCCACACACGTTCAAAATGAACGATGAAAACTTGAACTTTCAGGAAACTGCGACTGGCTAAAATGGGGCACAAGGCAGAGGGTGTCCCTTGTATGGAAGGATGTCTGACTGCTTATTGTGAAGAATATTTTCCCGTGAAAAGTAAATCATTCGATTCTTCGCATAAATTGAACTAAAAAGGTTAATTCAAGTGGCTTTGTGCTTTCAATGAATAGAAAAAAAAAATCACGCCTCCTATGCCCTCTGCCTAAAGAACGTGCTCTACTCAGTACTGAGAGTACTCCTGTTTCTCAAGTAAGGCGGCGAGCATTACTCTCCATGTGGACTAGGGTGGTAGAGAAAGACACCACATTTAGCTTTCATTTTTTTTTTGTTGCTCGCTGCTGTCCAGATAGCTTGCTTCAGTCCACAGTTCTCTTGGATCCATCCTCACTGCTTCGATTTAAAATTACCAATTGACCAATCGGAAACACCGGACCAGGCGGATTGTGGTCTGAGGCTATATTCGCCACACTGTATTCATGCAAGTGCTTTCGCGGTTGTTCAGCAAAAGTTTTCATCGTAATCTTCATTAGTTTAGGGTGCCTTAAGTTGTCCCGCATTACCAGCGCTTGGCTTGGGCTAATCATGCAATCAGTCGTCTTAGAAGGATTCTGAACGTGGCCGGGGAAAAAATACGCCCTGCAAGGCAGGCCTTACCGATGGAGAAAGGGATCAGGTACTCAGGTTTCGGCTGTACCAGGGAGCCATCCTCTTTAAAGAAGCGACTCGGGTCGAATTTGGATGGTTCCTTCCATAGATTCGGGTCGTTGTGCACCGCCCAGACGTTGGGGATTATTGTAGTTCCCTTTGGGATGAAGTAGTCATCGAAGAAGGTGTCCTCTCCAGCCCTGAAGTCGAGATTTTAAACAAACGAATAAAGGAAGTGTGTCAATTGTGATCTACTGGTTCGCCTTTCAGGAATCGATAGTTTTCTAGTACGCATTTTAGTTATATCCTAATTAGGCTTCCACCGCTGTCAGCAAGCCAGTGAATCGCATGCGGGTAGCGTCTGCCGCCACTTCCCATCTGGCCCTATGCGCTTTACCACCATGCTAGTTTGGTTTGGTTTAGGGTTTTTAGCGTCCCAAAGCGACTCAGGCTGGGGTTCTGACATCGAAAAGCTCACGGACGCCTTTTCGTCTCCTTCGAAAAGTTGCTGGCGGAAAAGCGCTGGTGTCATGGTAACGTAGGTCGTGTGTGCTATTCATTCGTCATGATATGTTCATTCTGCCTTTTATGAAGCAAAGGATCATGTTGTAGATTTATTGGCAGCTCGAAAATCATTAAAACTCTTTAAGGTCGCAATCCTTCCCTGCGCCTTCATTCGTGAACAGCGACAGAAGCGGATAATGCCGGCTAAAGGAGTAAAATAAAAATAACCACATTGTGTGGCACAAAAAAAAAGTAGTGCTTAAAGTCCTTCTTCGTTTCTTATCACCCTCCATATTCGGCTCTCGTTTTCGCAAGTGGTCGCCTTGATTATGGTTCGCAAAGTGTATACAGGAGCGCTGTGTTCAAATGCGACAGTTTATCCGTCCTCTCACCTCCTTGCGTGTGCTTCCCCAATTGTGGTGTTTATTTTTCTCCCGTACGCGAGCGGGACGTTCGCTCGCTACGGCGGTGTTATATGAGTATTGTGTTTGCCGTGTACCCGAGCTCAATAAACTCTGGTCGAGTACGTAACTCGGTGTTTGTCCCCTCTGAGTTGCTTTGGGACGTTAAACCCCACTAACCAAACCAAACCGACCAAACGTAAAAACCAGCAGTGCGAGAACAGGCTCTTTTTCCATTCGAAATCGGTACAGAGCCCACTGAAGAGCAAGAAGCTTGGCGCAGACAGGACGGCTGCTACTGAAGTGTTGCAGTGTCTACGGCACCAAATTCAAACTCTCTACTGTGCCGTGTCATGTCCATTATTTTGTTCCGTCGCTCACAAAAACAATGACCACGCAGATGGCAATGATAACACTTTTTCTTTCAGCAAGCCACGAAACAAAATATTATAGTAGTTATAGTAGTAAAACACTTTATAACGCACCATCAGCGGATGCAGCATCTGCACAGTGCTTCCTGCGTGTCTGATAAGCCCAGTTTCGGCTTTTTGCGGAAAAAGCACCAGAGATGCTCGCGTTCCTGGCCTTTAGAAAATGAGTTTTTCGTTGTTTTAAAACCTGATATGGTACCGTTTTGTCCCGGCATTAAAACTCCTCATTGGCAATAACAACCAAACTGCGCTAACGAAATTAGCGAGTTTAAGGTAGTTAGCTGCAAGATTAGCAGCGTTTTGCAGTGAACTGTGTTGGCCAGGGCTGAGAGTTTGTTCTTTCGAATATTAAGGCAAAAGCCTTTAATGGCTCATGCTGTTGTGGACAAAATGTGTCCCGCTTCGGCGGCTCTGATTGGCCGAGGCGGGATGACGCCATGGAAGTATCGACCAATCACAGAGAACCACCACAGTATGTGCGAATGCGTGCCTTATATGGCCATATGTCAATCAATGACCAATTACCATTTAATGACAAACTAATTAATTAATCGATTACTAATTAACGTCTAATGTAGTAAGTCATAATCTAAGTAATTAATAATTAAACAATAATTGCATACTGCATACCTAATTAATTAGTTCTTTAGGTAATAATAATTAATTAGTATCAGTTGCGTAGCAGAATGCGATACTCAGGCTTTCGCCTTTCACTACTTTAGTCGCTAAATTCCCTCGTAATTCTTTTGTTTCTCTTTTGAACTCCTGATGTGAAGGATATTTTCTTCTGGTTCTCCGGAGTATCATTTTATCACTGAGCTTGCTAATGATCACCCAAGAATTACAGTATTGCAATGATTTACACTCTTTTGCTGTTTATTTATTTATTTATTGTTTCCTCAAGGGTCCACAGGGGACATTACATGAGGGGTGGGCAAACAAAAAGTTAATACGAACACAGATGGTCTTCAATGGCGGTTTTGAATAGAACACGATTGGTGATGGCCGCCACTTCGGATGGAAGGTCATTCCAGTCATTGGCTGTTCGAAGAAAAAATGACATTTTATATGTTTCGGTGCGGGCCCGTTCAGGGTAGACGGCGTTAGGGTGACTATGACGAGAAAAGCGATGAGCGCGTGTTATCGGGGCAGTTTCATGATCGGAAGTGTGATAA
>NC_139347.1:48262115-48292115 GCF_055883805.1 Amblyomma maculatum | reverse complement strand
TAAAATGGCGTCTCGGCTTGAAACACCAGGGCGCAAGCATGAAAAACCTGCAGCCAATGGCACAGCGCTGTGAAACGTAATGGAAACCTGTGACATGCTGTTCGGTGGCGGCATAGAGCGGAGCGCTGCGTGTCGTAAGGGCTTCACGATGATTTGCGGCATCCTTGTATGCTCAGAAACTTAGGCGAACTGCTCTTGAGAGACGGAAGCGCGACTGTCAAGACGAGTGCTGTTGTAGGATTTTGAGTGTACAGACGTCAGCACGCTTAACAGGATCACTCGATAGCGTAACTTCAATTGACGCCAGCGTCGCGAAGCCTTGGTCGCTGGTGCGGAGGCAACAGCCTCGGTAGGTTTGCGGTTGCTGACGATAGATGGAGCGCAGTTTGATTAATCTTGTCTTTCGCCGTTAAGGCAAGCGCGCTTTTGATGGGCCCATGTCGCCACTTTGCGCTCTAGGCTGATGTGAAACACGCAAAAAAAAAAAAAAGAAACATGTTGCAGTTTGCTTACCACGGCAAGCCGACATAGCGTGCCACTGTTCACGCGCCGGGCAGTTAACGTTAAGGAAATGTTAATTTTACGCCCCAAATTACGGTTCATCTGGAGACAAGTTATGTCAGTGGTGATCAGACGATCGAGAAGGCTGTCTTTTTTTGCGGGTTTTCAAGCCAGGCCACAACGTTTTGGGTCTCAACTTCTTGGTATGTTGTGGACTTTGCTTCATCAAATAATGTTTTTCGCCCCTAGTCTACAGAACAAATTTTTGTTACGCTTATGACGAAGTACTATAATAGATAGACAGTTCTCATATAGGTTTACTCCTCGTTTCCTTTTTCAGTCAATGACTGATTGCTGGTGAGTGAAAAGCTTGATCACCGCAATCCAATTACCAAGGAAAATCAATACCACGTGGGCGGAGGGTGGATATCCGAGAAAAAGACACGTGCGGAGCCGCTGACAGCGGCGATTAGCGGATGATTTATTCGTTGCAAGGAGAGCTCAGCCGTAGAGGCTCGTACGGAGGAGCGTTTGGAGAGCGGTGAAATCCGACGACGAGTCCTCCTGCACAAACTACAAACTGCCAGCCTGGTTACAACAGCGAATGAACGTGGAAATGTCAATTATTATGTAGAAGTGCTTTCTTAAGGCATGCTAGCTTCAAGAAGGATGTTTTAGTGCTAGACGAGCCAAGTCGAGCCCACATCAATGACGCATTGACTACGAGCGCTCGCTTATTACGAATGACGGTGGACTCACCTTCAAGGTACACATTACAGCTATAGAACTGCGTCTCAGATAAAATGACCAACTATGGCCTCACTACTCTATCTCTCAAAACGAACAACGAGGTGCCGTAAACTCACCCCCGCAGTGGAAACATTTATCTGGTACGTCACCGTGGACCCTGAAAAATGTCTGCCAGTTCTAGCGATCCCACCAAAAAAACGCCGAAACCTTAAAATACAATAAAAAGAGAGAGATTCAAGATTCAGTTTACCATCAGTCTAGCGCACCTCGAAAGGCTACAAGCCCAATCAATGTGTATTATATTTCCGGCTGGCAAAGCACCTGAAGTGAAAGCAGACCCTAGGTATGGGCGAGACGACAAAAAAAGCCTTGAAAAATAAACTACTGTGCAGGCCTTGCGATCAATGACAGCGATTTGATAAGTTCCGATACCGACGGTCGTGAACTGGCCCAACCTGTCAAGTGAAGTGCGTCCCTTGCTAATCGAATCGCGGCCTTCTTCTCTGCTGTGGCATAAAGACAGTCAGGCTGCGCATGGCAGTCTGCGTCACCATCTGTGAGCGTAAACCACTGAAAATGAAACTCCGACAGTAGTCAATAATTTTGAGGTAAAGTTGTAGTTCACGCCTAGTGTGTAGGTTCCTACAGCTCTAATTCAGGACAGAACGTTGGGTTATAACGTAACTGTTGCTTAAAGTTGTCGTATTATTTGGAACCTGATGTGCTGCTCGAGTCCCTTACACAGGGATACGTAGTACATTATGCTCTCGCATGCGCTGCAATGGCTTGGTCGCAGCGTCCGGAACTTTATGAAGGATACAAAACGAGGATGACGACCTGCCACCAGGTGCCGTGAAGGCCTCGACAGCTGTCGGTATCATTGTTTCTGAATTGGGTCACAAGCCAATGACAGCGCTGCAGAGCTTAGAAAGCGGTTGATTAAGTCCGTTAAGAGAAACAAGATAAGGGCAGCATTCTTTGCAAATAAACACTCTCTTTGTAAGCGAGTATGTTGTTTAAGCATCGTCTCCTCTGACTTATGATGCTGAATGAATGTAAATTGACTGACAACAATAGGCAATGTTATATCATAACCTGCATCAAGTTTCACAAAACGCCGTAGGCTGTGACTTTGGTTCTTGCGGAACGCTCTTTGAAGTTCGCTGAGGCCACACGGAATTAAAAAAAAGGTGGGAACAACAGTTTAGTTACTTACGCTGAAAGTTCGGGTTTGGTTCGTTTTCGTGTTCCTTGATCTTCTTCAGATACCCATCAATGAAATCGCGGTTGAAGTGCTCATCGAGTGTTGCCTTGTGCTGTTCGACTTGTCCTCTGAAAGAGTGCGCGTAAATACGGCGTCATTTCTATTCTGATTATTGCAGACTAATTATTTCCGTTCAAAAACAGGAAAGTGTTGTACTGAAGTCCGTAATCAGAAAAATACGCATCAGAGATTTTAAAATTTACTGTTTGCATGTAAAGCCGTTTAGGCAATGGCCATCGTCGTAAAAGGACCGATTTTATATTTGAATTAATGTAGGCGCATACATTATTTCCCCTCCGCACCTGTGGATCTTACAGTTTCTTTTTGTATGCCTACAAGATGCATGTAATATTTTCTCTTACCTCTCTTTTTCTGAAATTATAGTTTTACCTTATGGGTGAAATTGGTAATAGCGGTTAACGCTTATTCCTATACAAGGATCTTCTAAGGAAACAGAATTACACTGAATAATGACGCAACCTGCAGCCAAAAGCGCCGCCTCAATTTCGACCTCTTTAGGAGTTATTCAATCTGTATCGGGTCCTCAGTATGCCATAAAGCGGACTTCTTGGCCGGTAACAAAATCTGTCAAATCTTGCACGTGAGCCAAGTGCCGTTGTCGCACAATAGGGGTGATCGATGCGGAGTCCTCACTTGGTGTACTCGATGAATTCCATGAGCTTTGAGACGATGACTGTGCGGCGCGTGGAAGGCAGCTTAGTGATTATCTTGCGCACGAACGGAGGAAGGAACTCGACCATGGACCCAGCGCGAATGGCCTTGAACAGCTCGCTCAGTAGCTCATCCAGGTAGCGGCGGCGAGGGTGCTCGAACGGGTACCGGCTACCGTACACCAGCGCTGCGATGTTGTTCGACGTGCTGGGGAAGATGTACTCCTGGATCGCGACGGGATCACCTTTCTTCTCCGCTATCTTCTCCACCAGGCACTGACACTCTTCCTGCGGAGTCGAGAGTGTCGTCAACTCGTGTCGCCTTCTTTGCGCATAACCTTTCATTGCAATACAAGACTCACACGTGCTCTCTATCTCAGGCCGTTACTGGGATCGCGAATTTAGTGTTCTAGAAACGTGCTTTATCCCCCCCCCCCCCCCTCCCCCCACCCTCCCTTCCATGTCACTTCCAAATTATGCAAGGCTATCATTAGTTGTATGAAAATTTCTCTTAGGCTGCACTCAAGTGACAAGAAAACATTCTTCCTTAAGGGCGTACTTTCTTTTCGTAGTTTGATTTTTGTCGGTAACGCTCGTTGCCTACTAGCGACACGAAATTACGGACACAAAGTTGCTGGCCTTTCAAGCATTCGCGTTCTATCGTTAAAGCTTTCTCATATCACTTTAACAAGAAAATTCGCGTTAGATGGCAGTTTAATTGTAGTGGTTTGACAGATATGTTTTCATCACACAAAATAAGGGGCATGGAAAAGAGGAAGATGTGGAGTAAGCAGACGAGTCATATGAGGAGCAAGTAATCTATACAATAAATTAAGAGGCTGTTGGGAAATGGCTGCATGAGAATATTTGCTGGCAAACATTCGTGTTTTGTTTTTTGTCGCATAGATATTGTGCTGCCCGACTATACCATCACTCAAATTCAATCAAGGAAATTGCCCACTTCAAATAAATAAATAAATAAATAAATAAATAAATAAATAAATAAATAAATAAATAAATAAATAAATAAATAAATAAATAAATAAATAAATAAATAAATAAATAAATAAATAAACAAATAAATAAATAAATAAATAAATAAATAAATAAATAAATAAATAAATAAATAAATAAATAAATAAATAAATAAATAAATAAAATGTTGCACTTTAGAAACTGGCACGTTGTGTGCATCTGATCAGTTTATTTGTCAACCTTGTAAGGAAAAAACAACTAGATATGGTTCTGCACACTTTGAAGGGCATTGCGGCAGAGCAGATGTCTTGACGTGTTTTATTTGGAAGCCGCTTCATTACGAAATTTGTGGAGAAAATCATTCGTCTTGTTTTATTTTCCAACAAAGATTGTGAAATTCGAAATAAAAGTAATGGCGCAGATAATTGAAGCAGCTGGTCTAGCCGTATAATTTTATCTGCCTTGTATGCGAGATAAGCGAGTTTCGATCCGCAGTGCCTAGGGATATTAACTGGTTATACTGCAGGCACATAATTTCCCTTGGCCTGGTAATAGGCTTATCTGTGGTGAAATGCTAAAAAAAAAACAGTATTTACCTCAACTTGTGAAAAGGGTCGCAATGAGCTCTAGTGTACAGGGCGGCTTTCGGTTCCTCGCAGACATTAGTAAGTACTTATTAGTATCCACCGAAAAACAGCCATACGAATATAAAGGAAAGCTATACAGGTCTCAAATAAAATTCTTAGCTAAAGAGAAATTTTTGCTGGTCCGGAGTTCGAACTCAGTACGACTTTTTGTCTTAGGCAGTCACTCTACCCACTGTGCTGACTAGGACAGCCAGTAGTTAAAATGGTTGGTTGGTTTGTGGGGTCTAACGTCCCAAAGCCACTAAGGCTATGAGAGACGCTGTAGTGGAGGACTCCGGAAATTTCGACCACCTGGGGTTCTTTAACGTGCATGTTAGAGTGAGAGCGAGTTGATCAAGTTATTAAGCAGAAAGCTTTATATGGATCACGAGACGATAAATCTGAAGCCGGAGGTTGACTGCAGCCTCTCCGCAAAATGTGTCCACGAAAACAGGTCACAGTCACGGGGTCACGTGACCAAAGAAAATAAGAGTATGCGAATAGTGCCCACGCCAGGATTCGAACCACCATCTTTCCGTGCCCCAACTGAACGCGCTAACCACACTTTACCTCAGCCTCCTGAGGAGCCCATAATCCTCCTTGTTTAGCTATAAAGACGCCGGATATCATTTAAGGAAAGGAAGCGAGCGGCGTTAGAGAGAAGGAGGAGGAAAATGTCAGTCGTGGCGCGGGGTGGTTGTACCGCTGGAGGGTTTTACCACCCGAATTGTATACGTCACCGCGTGGGTTGAGAGCTTCATTCCACATCGCTATGGTTGCAGGATGCACCAAACCCCAGTGGAGGACGGGGAAGACCGAGAAAGTACGCTACGATGGAAGAGATTAGAGCAGCCTGAAATGTCGCTCATCGTAACCAACGTCAGGAAGTGGACGTAGAAAATATGCGCTGAGGGGACTGAAGTATGTACAGGGAGAGTTTGATGTCACAGACTCGCCGTCCTGGATAGCTCACTTGGTGTGACTGCCGTGGACAGGCGGATGTCTCGGGTTTAGAGCCTCTCATCCGAACGACATTATTTCTTTAAATGCTCAGATTCTAAGAAAAATATACAGCCTCCCTCTTTATTCGTGTGGCTGCTTTCGGGCGAAGGCTATTGAAGAAAATACTCTCTTACCGAAAACCTGCCGCATTTTCGGGGAGTCCCGTAAATATTAGACCTGTTCCATAGTTTTGCGTCTCATCCGGAGCTTAGTGAATGACGTCTTTTGACTATGAACACCGGTATACTTTTCGCCAATTAAAAGAAAACTTTTCAAGAAGATTTTGCATTTAGTGCGAAATATATTTCTGAAAATTCAAAATGATTACTCTATACCCAAGCAATTTGTTTTCATTCAGCAAATAGATGACGCGATGAAGAAAGTGAGCACAAAGGCCTGCTTCAATTGCCGATCGGAAAGAACGCGTAGCTTCACACCTGAAGGTAATTGGCGGAAATTGTCTTGTATCACGGCTTTTCTTTGCCACAGCACACGGAAAATCTATCGGCATTACTACGTTTTTAAGAAATATTTGAGTTTGAGTTTGGTTCGGTTGGGGGGGGGGGGGGGGGGGGTTAACGACCCCAAGCGACTGAAGCTATGAGAAATGCCGTAGTTGAAGGCTCCGGAACTTTCTGCCCCCTGGGGTTCTTTAACGTGCACTGACATTGTACACCGTACATCGGCGCTTTACTTTTCAGTCGGATATGCCTGGCTGAATCAACAGCTTCAACCACAGTCAGCTGCGCATTAAAAGATTTTAATATCTCTGCAATATGACGGCCGGGTGTCTATATGCATATTGCTTTGCTTTATTCTTCTGGCAACGGTATTTTCGCCGAATGGGTGCTATTATTCAAGTATGAGTGGTGCTAGAAGATAAAATGCACTGTTCCTTGGCACTGTTTTCATTCATATACCCTCTTCCATTTTAGTGTGGAACTAGGATCCAGGAAGTTTTTACATGAAATTGAAGGATCTTCTTGTACAACCGATTTAAGTTCTGATAGCCTTCTCGATGTTCGCAAACCGCTCATCAACGCAGAATGTTTAGCAGTGTAGTTAGATGGGGTCTGCACTTTCAGGCTGTTGCCACAATGGCACAAATAATCACTCTTATTGGGGTACACCACGGCAAAAAATATTCGGAAGCAAGAGGTTATTGCACGGGTGAATTAACGTCATGTTTTTACCAACAGCTTGCTGGGTCTGTACAGTATTAATTTGCAGTATTCAAAAAGCGAATTCCTATACTTTCAAAGTGAATTCCCACAAGCCGGGATTGTCGTAAGCACAACGCGGAATCTTGCTTCGGCAAATAACTAGACGATACAGTAATCGAAATTCTATCTTGTGTAGAGGAAGGAGTGAAGAAGAAGCAGATCTTGCCTTCACGTGTTCCTCCATGGATGTCTTGCCAAAGCCCAGGTCACGTAGGACATGCAGGCAGAACCTACGGTTGTCCACCCATGTGTCTCCATTGAACGTCGCCACGCCTGGTGAACAGGCAGCAATAATACTGTCACCTAGGGCTGACGCCGGCTCAATAGTCAGGAAAACAACTAAATGCTTCATAAGGAGACTCTCTATTGGACTGATTTCGTGCCCGCAAAATGAAAGAGGAATGATTTGACGGAAGCGGCATCAACAAACGTTCTTCGCAGTCGCTGATAAACATAATGTTTGCCTCTCTTGACCACGCAGTATGTTCACGGCAACCTCGAACAATGTAGGACCATTAAGCACAGATAAAAGCATTGCGGATAAATCTGGTAGCACCCCGCATTAGAAACAATACAAAAAACCCGCGCGCTGGCAATTTCGAGTATGAACAAGTAAATATCACAATACTTTGCTGCAATTCTGTGTGGATAACAGTAGCTTCATAGCAACGCTATGACAGTTATAGCCAAGCCTAGTCATTACAATGTTTCTATAGCCATGATCAGGGTCAGTCATTGTGACCCTTGACGTGGACCATTGCATTTGACTTTGATAATCCAGAAGCTTGTGCTTTGAATAAACTCTTGTTTTGCTTGTGGAGTCATGGCCGTGCATGACAACCGCAGCATAAAAACACTATAAAAATTAGCCAAGCATAATAATACTGTCTGTAAACGTAACGATGATCAGGATTAGTCAAAGATTTTTGACCCCGACCATGCCCTTTAACTTTAACACCTAGAACAAAATCACCTTTGATGCTATCGTCGACGCCGACACAACAGCAAGGCCCGCAGTATGCAGCTGCAGTCGCGCAGCCAATCGATAAAAGCAGATATTGGTGAAAAATGCATGTCTTTCATGTCTTTTTTTCATCCGACTACGCAAAGCTAGGGGAGACACGCAACACCTTGCGTTGTCGGATGGGTAGGCGGATTGACACCCGAAAGTGCTGTGCCCCTGAGTCTCACATATCTCATCAGCCCAACATCATCCGTTCAACACCTGGCGGAGGTGAGGAGGAAGACTTGTAGTGAGAAGCCTAACCAATTTCTCGAGGGGAACCTAAACCACCTCTTTCGTATATATTAGAATTTCAGCCAAAATTCTTTTTATTTTTTTTTTCATTTTTTTTTAGGCAATCATACGGTGTATGCACGCTGTGATCATTTCTGGGGTCACCAATTTCGAATGGAACCGATTTCACGTGATTCGTATGTTATTTCAGTGATTCAACGCAATAGTACGCAATATGTCGCGCCAATTCCACGCGAGACTCTCTGTGCATGTAATTTCTAGTAATTTGATTCAGTCGGAACTCTCTGGTTTGGTTGAATAGCTGTTGTGTTCGTCTAGTAAGCTCAAGATTGCGGGAATGAATACGGGCCGCGACCGTCGTATTCTATGGGAAAAGGCGAACTCTAAAATAACCTTACCTTTCCTTGAAATGGCTGTGCACGTTAAAATACAAAGTGGTTCCAAAAAGCCCACAGCCTGTTTCGTTCCTCATGGTTCACTTGCAACTTTGCGAAGTTTAACGAGTCATGACATTGTAAACCAATTGACGTATGCGTGGAAAGAATGGTTGAGAAAAAAATTCGATGACCGCGTAAGAAACAGGGTGTAAGAAATGTTGCGAATGTTTTTTCTTTTTCTGGCAGACAAAAACGGATGAGCCCGCTGACGAGCCTTTTGGAGATGACTTAAACGAACGAAGATATTTGAGTAATTTTCCTTTGTTTAAACTAAGGCGGCGTAGCGTTTTGGCACAGGTACAATGTCTGATCTTGTTGAGCATGCGCGAAATTGAAACGATCAATGTGCCATCGAACAACTTCTGAGGATTTGGAAATGAGATGTGTTTTTTGATTTCACGTATTGTCACAAACTTCGTGAGTCTGCAAAAATGACAAAAAAGTCAGGCTGTTCTTTAAGGAGTTGACTGGAAAAGAACGCAGATTACCAAAATAACGCGCATGACAACAAATGATAAAAACATGAACTGAGCTAATGAGCAAAAGTTTGACTTACAAACATTTTAACTTTCATGTTGTCAATTGTCTCAAGATTTGCAGGTGGCATAAATACGCACGGCAAATGCTTTCTTTTCTTTATGGCGTCTTTTTGACCTGAATTACACAATCTTGGCAGCAGGTGAGGAGCAATACGCACTGTTGTCGCCTGCTAAGGTCCTCTGATAAATAGAAGACATATAGGTGGGGAACAGAAGTGCAATTGCGTTGTTTTTATAACCGCTATACATTTTAGCGCCTCAATCTGCGACAATTGGCAGGTTTGTGCTTTTATCGAGCTCAAATATCTTTTGGCGTGAGTCAGGGAGGCTACATTTGAACATTTGAGTGTGCATTCTTACCTCCGTACACCTCACCACGGAAGAGCCAGTTTTTGGGACGGTATAAAACTTCCTTCTTCGTCAGAAATTTCTTTATTGACTGAAAGTCATTGAGAATGACCATGTCAGTTGAGCCGGTCTTTATCCTGAAAGAAAGCCAGGGAAGGACACATAATATACAGGTATAAGTGTTTAACAAAATATACTTTGGAGTTGGCATATAGTTTTACATAATGCTATTACTGCTGTAGTATTACGTTGCGGTAAAAAGTAAGTCCGAACGTATGATTAAATAATTAATTGGTTTAAAAGTTATAGTATAATCTAATTTAAACCATTTTTGTGATTTAGTTTCAGTACACTAGGATCAGTACACTAATGAAACTGAGGCGCTTCCTTCGCACCAAACACAGGTGCACTAACTAACCTTAAGAAATGATCGAGCTCGGAAATGTTACTCTTATCAAAGACTGTCAGCGTGTAAATGTTACCATTAGCCAGCTTCCAGTTGTTAACTTTGGCCCCTTTAATGCTTGCGAAACCCATCTCATGATGTGGCACCCAAAATATATTTGTGAGGCCACCACGTGATGCCGACGGTGATGGCACTGCTGCAGATTTATTATGTCTCATTTCAGGACCGCGCATGACTCGTGCCGCATTGTGGAGTCAAATCAGCCTTGTTTACAATGTCATTTCTTGAGCTTGCGCATGTAAAAGTTATCGTAGCCCATATGAAGAGGTGTTGCATTGCTACCGTGGCAGCTAACGTCGAAGTACGCGATCGCCACCATCCTGAATAATAATAATAATAATAATAATAATAATAATAATAATAATAACAATAACAATAACAACAATAATAATAATAATAATAATAATAATAATAATAATAATAATAATAATAATAATAATAATAATAATAATAATAATAATAATAATAATAATAATAATAATAATAATAATAATAATAATAATAATAATAAATGAACAACCATATGATCTTCGTGCTGCAGCACAAAAAGAATGACAATGCACACACAAGTTTTACGCACACACAGATAGAACACAAAAGAAGAAACAAATGACACATGAAATGAAACTGAGACGAAAAGTGTCACGGAAAGAAAGAAATCAATGAGTAGCATGTCTTATATAGAACACGACACGGCGTTCTGCGCAGAGATCGACAACATTGCCACCCACTTTAAAAGGTGCAATTTCTTTGGTACAGCAAATTAAACGCGCGTACTTAAATACCCTACGAGAGTAGGCGTGCGGAATGTTGCGCAGTGGGCAGTTGCGAAAAGCCCACCGAAGTCAAGTACGAAGAGGCTGCAAGCGCAATGCAACGACGTTGCTCTGAAGAGAGGTCAGTGGTTAACGAGTAATACCACTTCTACCGGCGGATCAAGGAAGCACATGAAAGCATATGACATTTCCTCTCGGAATTCAAGAGGATGGTTGCATCTTGTTGTTTTGAAAGTTCCTATATAAGCTCTGTAGGACCGGCTCACTGCGGGGCTACTAACGGACTCCATTCTGTCTCGCCTTGATGAAGTGATAGGCAACAAATTGACATGGGAAAAGTCTAGGAAGCTTACTCTACCATATAAACTGCTGAAAAGGATACCAAATATATTCTTCACATCAGAGCCGCGCTGCTAGTAACTTGTAACGAAAAAGCTGACCTGGGCATGTGCAACGGGGCTTCCATGCGTGCAAAATGGATGGTCCTGTTAACGTTAAGGTCGATCTGCATGATGCCGTTTCAAGCTCGCAGGAAGAGGCGCTAGACGTCCAATATGTTGCGCCGATAAAGAGCGTAGACGACGCAAAAAGTTGAAAGAATATCGCGCTCAGCTTCTCGCGCCGGAGACTGGCGTTAATGAAGGATTTAGGGGAAGCATCCGTATGAAACAAATGCATGCCTCGTTGTACCCAGAAATGTGGCGCAGCAAATACAATCACATGAGAAGAAACACAACACAGGCGCACACTATCAACTATAATATAGATCTGAGTACACACTTCCTCTTCGCCACTCATCCTCTTCTGCACCCAAGTTCTTCTACGCACCAAGTTGTCAGTGTGCGCCTGCGCTGTGTTTCTTCTTATGTGATTGTGTTTGTTGCGCCTCATTTCTGGGTACTATGCAGCACCAACTTGTCCCTCAAGCTGTTATTTTGCATGCCTCGTTTTCTGCAATACGAAATAGGCATCCATACGCCTTGTAGGAACAAGTTTGACGAACTACAAACAAATCATACCCCATATCGTTATAGTCATATACCGCACGGTATATGAGTGATATGAATAAATAAACTACATAAACCTAATTACATCTACCGTAGATACCAACGACCCTTTTTGCTTATATAGAAGTGCAGCTACAAGAAGGGCGGCGTCTTAGGCTGCGTGGGTTTTGGTTTCAAACGCAGTTTAAAAGCGAATCAAGGTAAAATTAGCTGTAATTTTTTAAACAGAAAAAGTAGGCTTCCTTAAATTGACATGAAGGCAAATACCTGTCTGTATGACGCAGTGCCATATTCATAAAGTGTAGTATATTCACTTTAGACGCACCAAGCAGATGAAATTTTATAGTAGCAAGAAAAGGACGCGATATGGCACAACTATCAGCTGAAACGTGACTTTTCTGATCAATTTAAGACATATATTTCGGGTTAAACTGCAAGTTCTTCCCTCGATACTGGCACCATGAGGTAAGATCTACTTTTGTACTCGTCTCCGGCAGTAACAGCGTTCATAGCTCTGCAAAAAAAAAAAAACAACAAAAAAATAATCAAAAATCAAAAATAACAAAAACAAAACAAAAATAAAAGAAATATTTCAACGCTTTCGAGAATTTCTGCCCGTAGTTGTCTATGGGTGTGTAAAGAAACGTTTTCAAATGAAATGTTGACTTAAAATTAAATGCAAGGTTATTTCAGTATGCTGATGATACGGCATTAGTAATATCCCATGAATCAAGCCCACAGGCACTGAAACTACTTCAGTACGATGTCAAAAAAATAGTAGATTGGTTTTCTGGAAATCAAATATACATAAACAAAAAGAAAACTGCGTTGATATGTTTCCGAAATCCGCACAAGAATGTTAATCTTTCCGCGTCGATTCTTTTGCATGGTAGTGACTGTGCCAATTGTGACTGTTCGCTGCTGCCCTACTCGAACAGTGTTAAATATCTCGGCCTGTATCTTGATTCTAATATGTATTGGTCGTCTCAAATTGACCACTTATTAAAGCGAATGCGTTCCCTTTCTGTGCAGCTGTATCGTATAAGATACACTGCACCTGTAAAGTTGCGTCAGACTGTGTATAAATCTTTGGGAGAATCTATGCTTAGATACAGCATTTCTGTCTATGGATCGTGTGCGCCCTGTAAGATTAGGAAGGTTGATGAGTTGTTGCGCAGAATCTCCACTAATTTGCTGTATGGAACTGTTTATGAGAAGGCTGACTACAACACCAGGATGGCTGAAGCAGGTGTTAGTCCCCTGCATGATTTGTACGTGCAAGTGGTAATTCTAAGAAATTACTTTTCAAACCAGTTAAAACAACCAGATAAAAAACCAGAGTCCCTTAGGCACATAACACGTTACAAGGTACCAAGGGTTTATACCAATTATGGCAAAAAGACACGACAGTTTTATATTCCTTACTATTTCAACAAACTACCAGCACATGTGTTGCGTTGCGATTCTATGAAGGCTACTAAATCTGCACTGAAAGCGTGGATTGCAGGTCGCGAAGAAAGCTATTAAGCTTCTTTGTAATTTATGTTCGTTTTTTTCTTTTTTTTTTGCCGATTTCATTACGTTTACTGACTATAGGTTTCAGTGTCTTTTAGCTATTGATTGTACTGAGAAAACTATATATGCATTGTACCAGTTTTTGTTTGTTTTGCTTTTTTTGACTGACTGTGTACTATCAGCGTTTTTATATTGAATGCATACCGCTGTGACTGCCGTTGCCCGCCCACAAGCGCTTGCGCTTCTGCGGGCACCCGCTATTTTTTTTGCATGTATATTTCTTGCAATAAAGTTCATGTATGTATATATATATATATATATATATATATATATATATATATATATATATATGTATATATGTATATATGTATATATGTATATATGTATATATGTATATATGTATATATGTATATATGTATATATATATGTATGTATGTATGTATGTATGTATGTATGTATGTATGTATGTATGTATGTATGTATGTATGTATGTATGTATGTATGTATGTATGTATGTATGTATGTATGTATGTATGTATGTATGTATGTATGTATGTATGTATGTATGTATGTATGTATGTATGTATGTATGTATGTATGTATGTATGTATGTATGTATGTATGTATGTATGTATGTATGTATGTATGTATGTATGTATGTATGTATGTATGTATGTATGTATGTATGTATGTATGTATGTATGTATGTATGTATGTATGAAACCTTCCGCAACCCTAATACCGTCTTTACACGGCCGGCTTAACCACGGTTACGCTTAACCGAGGTTACCGAACTTAACCACGGTTACCCGCCAGTCGCAGTTAGCTGTGCTTACACAGCTCGCCGCCGTTCTCGGTTACGGCCGCCATTGCCCATAAAGTACAACCGAAGCGACGCGGTGATCTGCGGAACGAAGCAGCATTTACAAATATTTTATTTATAATATTGTTTCCGGAGTGCCGTCCGGCAAGGCGTCAAAAACGCGGTGAAGCCCCGCACGATGGCAGCACCTCATCGACCATCGTAAACATCGTCGCGTTGGCCCCTCCTCCCGCAGACCGTACGCGAACGACACGGCGGTTCGCTAGCGCCGACGTCAGAAACAAAGCGTGCTAAATTTATTGGCATCTGGAATACTGAGCCGAATATCAGAATTGAATCACTCCTGATCACTGACCAGCGGCAAATTGCTGGCAAGACCGATAACCGCGATACTATCAAGTTTCTGTTCAAGACAGCTGCCGCCGCTACATTGCGGCTCACCGTTCTGCTTATACTAGCTCTGCGATTAATGTATCGGCAAAGTTTATCATATCGTTATTTTACGGCGGCAGAATAGGATTCACAATAAGGATGTTTCATGAGTACAGTCGAGCGCGATTTGAAGGTTATCGCGCGAGCGTCGACCAGCCTAGCACTCCAGGCACCTGGCGGCCAGGTTCGGAACAGAAAAATCATGATTTCGCACTCTTCTCTCCCTCGTTTGCTGTTCCAAACAACAATATTCACCCCGCGACAAACTCACCGCCCTTTCTATCTATTCTAAGCTTTCCATTTATTGCGATAAAGTGTCCAATTTCAGATACTAATACCAAAGAATACGTCATGCGCACTAGGATCCCTGCCTGTTCGCAGAATAAAAAAAAGAATGAAACTGATAGCCCAACAGGGGGTGACGGCTGCTGAAGGAACAGCAAAAAGACTAAGGGAAGCTGGCCTGATACCTCTCTCGCCTCGGCAGAGAATTCTGGGCCATGGCGCTGTTCATGTTTTCAGTCGACGCTCGCGCGATAACCTTCAAATCGCGCTCGACTGTACACCATTTCGACAGCGTTGATCAGTTCCAAAGCGCCGATCGCCGCGGCTTCGAAGAGAAATAATTTAGGCCTATCGACGACTAGGGGGTTACGCACCCCGCCGTAGTTCGCCGCGCTCGCTCGCTTCACCGCCGCGGTAAGTGTAACGTACCTCAGCCTGCTCGCAGCATCCCGCACTGCAAGCGTTGCGAACTTGTGCACTTTCATTATAAAGCTAAGACCGCGCATTTTTTGATGTTCCGCGCTCAGCACCAAGCCGCACAAACGGTACTGCAAACGCAGGACGGGGCTTCAGTACGCAGACGCTTGGCTGTAGGCCGTAACCGAAGACGCCGGGCGGCACAGTAGACACCGGCTATTCAATACGGGCAAACGAGTACACTGCTGAAGCAGACACGCTCGTACGCTTCGCGCACTCGAGTGCCGACGAGCAGCCTCCGTCAACAGACGCCGCCATAACCTCGGTTAACGATGCAAACCGAGGTCGCCAAACTCGGTTTGCGATAACCACGGTTAGGGGTGTAACTGTGGTTTGGTCTGCCGTGTAAATGGGCTAACCACGGTTTCGCGTAACCGCAGTTACGCTAACCGTGGTTAACTCTGCCCGTGTAAAGAGGGTATAAAGTCTTCAGGGTATCATCGCTGAATCACGCGTCTCCCGTATTGACGCCTATGTTGCAGCCCAGTAAGTAGGTATCCTGATTGATGACAAAAGCGCTCACCGGTAGATGGGCCCATACTGTTGCGCCCACTTCATGGCTTGGTTGCAGTGGAAGTCCTTGTGCGTAAACTGCACGTGGCCCACAAGCGGTCGACCCGGAGGACCGGGTGGGAGGCGTTTGCCCGGTGGTAGCCGCTTGGCCTGAAGCCACCGACGCAGAACCACATACAGCAGGGAGGCCACCAGCAAGCTGCTCGCAATTGCCAACCAGTCCATGTTTGTGCTGATGCTGAGTTTTGACGGTCAGCAACCTGACGGGTGTTAAAAAGTAATACCACAGTAAAGGAAAGGAATGTTGATCAAAGGTTGTAGTCATAAATCTTATGGCGTTCCGGCTTTTGTACGGAACCTTGTTCATCGGAGGCTGAAAGAGGTGAGCTTAAGTAGAGTCTTCCAGAATTTTAACAATAAAGCGCGAGCATCTACCAAATGTCTGGTCAGCACCTTAAAACGGCGATAAGCGTGTAACAAGACGAGAGTTCGAGCACGCGCACGAAGAGAGAGCGTCGTCTGCTAAGCTGTTCCGACTGTGAGGACACACGCTCTGCCGCAATATCTGTTCGTTGAAAAAAAAAAAAAATACAGAAAAAAACTAAAAAATTTCGGCAAGTCCAACACGTGTGTTTTGCTTAGTGCCTGCTTTATCATGTTCCCATCTAAAAGAGGGCTGCTGAAATCAAAACGTTGCCATTCCAGGCAGCGCTTTCAACGTGCTTAATTACTCAGTGAAGCAGCGCACCGGCACGAGGCCAAGAGGGAACAAAGCGACTAAGCACAGCGCTGAACTTAGAAAAAATATTTATTCCGGTTCAAACCCAGTCATAGTGACTGGGTTTGAACCACTTAAATATTTTCTATGTTTCTGTGTCTCTGCGCATGCAGCTGTATCGCGCGTACGTCATGTGATAGCACATAGTTGTGCTCTTTTAATGAGATGGCAACGGAAGGGGTGCTGACACGTTTCGCACCCAGCTTCTAGATTTCCTTTTTTAATTTTTAATTACTTTAGCTCCGTTTCGCCATTGTGTCCTCATGTAATAGAAGAATCAGAGGAAAATCGCGTCCGTTACATCTTATTCCTGCGAATGTGCTGTTGTCCGTCGGGTTTTCGCGAACAGACATTGTGACAGGGCGTGTGTCCTCGTTATTAGGAGGAGTTTAGCAGACGACGCTATTTTTAACCGCGTTCCACGCTTATCGCAGTCATAAGGCACTGACCAGCAGTTTCATCGACGCTCGCGCTATGTTATTAAAATAATGGTGGCTGTACATTTGAGTTATATTAAGGAAATGAGCAAGGGTAACAACGACAGCACATTACATATGGTGTTACTCAACTAAAACGTGTGCGACAGCTACAATTCAGACGAGTATATGGGAAAACTGTTATTATCATTGTTTTCAGATACACTGTTAGATATTCCATTTTTCGGTGGAGGCGAAAAGCAAGGCGTCCGTGTGCTGTGCGATGTCAGTGCACGTTAAAGAACCCCAGGTGGTCGAAATTTCCGGAGTCCTCCATTATGGCGTCTCGCATAGCCTGAGTTGCTTTGGGACGTTAAACCCCACAAACCAACCAACCACTGTTAGTGTCATGTGAGCGTAAGTGTTATTCACCGCCCCAGCCCCAGCCCCAGCAGCTGCCGGGGCTTCTTGATCAAAATCGGAGTCGTTATTGTGAGCTGAGCCATCGTTACTGCAGGACCCTCCTTCTGGGTTCGGATGGGGTCAGGTTGGAGCCCTTAAAGTCGACGGCTTGCTCGGTGGGCTGTGTTGACGTCTCTAGGGGTGACACGAACAGGGTGTTGTCTCGGCTGGTGGGAGGAGTCCGAAACACAAAGGCCAGCACCTCCACCAGGTGTCACGTAATGGTGATAATGCCATTGGCCACAAATGAGGAGGCTTGGAATTCACTGAAATAAGCTTTTTATTGGGCTTACTTGCACCCGCAAAATAACTAAGAATCACTGCGGCGTCGATAGCAGCTGTCGCGTTTGGTGGTCGTCGGTCAACGAATGCCCTTTCACTCGTCAGCGCTCAGTTTAAATACGGTGAAGAATCATCTAGATAAAATAGCAAACAGTGAAACCTGGAACATTACAGAAACACTCGCGCGTGTCAGGAATCTTTGGAGATACCTGTCGGAGCATCTTCCGCAACAAATAAAATTGGGCCGCATGTAGCGACAACGAGCATGAGCAAAGAGTACATAATCGATTGATGTGCTACAGTCATAGCGATAACTTTGAATGGCGGATGCTGTTAAAAAGACAACAAAATAGAGATGCAAATGGTGCGCGAAATGGTCTGCAATGTGATCCCTACGAGCCCTATAAAGGAGAGTGAGCCAGGCTGTTGCGGCGTACTGTGAAATGTACCAGCGCTTCAAACACGCATTTAGCGAGTTCGCGGAGCATCCACACTAATATAAACATCACTTAAAAATCCGCGCCGTCTCAGTAAAATATCATGCAACGGCGGTTTGTTACTGTGGTCGGTACTGTAGGAGTTCTAAACACATGCATGAAATTTCTTAGAAGATTGAGCTGACAGCAGTACTCGATCCTTTACGTCCGTGGTCCATGCATATATTCTAATCCAGTCACGTGAGATAAAAAAAAAAAGCTTTTATTGTTTACAGTCACAGCGCAGTGGGAAAGAGCTAAAGAATAAACTCACGTTGAGTCTTGCCAGCTGGAAAGCGATATGCCCTGCAATACCGGCAATATTTTGTCGTCAGTTACTATGCATTACCTTGACATCTGACATCCGAAGAATGCGTTGTGCAAACGTCTACATCTGTGTTCCTGCCTCTACAAGTGAAGACAAAACAAAACAAAACAAAATAAAAATAAAAATCAGGAAACTTTATCGTCTTGCAACGCATTCGCAGAACCGTATAATTGGTGTTTTTCTCCTAACATGTGTGGTGCTTGGGAGCTTTGTAGAATCCTGAGCTGGGCGAGTCGTTTATGTTCATAATGAATTAAAAAAAAAGGACTAGAAAAAAGAAAGACACAGGTCAAGCGTTCCGTGTCCTTCTTTACTGTGGTCCCTATTGGTTCTTGCGCTGTTTCTTCTAATATACTAAAGTGTCCGCTCCGTATAGAATCGCTATGTGCGAAGCACTGCAAGTGCACTAATGCGTAAACGCGCAAACTAAGACTATGTAATATTTTTCTATATGAACGTTTAGTTTTTCAGTTATGTAAGCAGAATAATCCTTTGTTTCAAGAGGTGCCCTTCTTGCAGCTCGGAATTTTGAGGTACCCTACAGAGCAGCATTAGGCAGACACACTGCTGATAAACCCGTTGTAAAATTTCAAACATTTGACTTCGACTCAAATGTATTATTTCTCAGCATGTGTGTTCGTTTTCCGAAGACAATGCGTGAATATTTTTGGCCTTTGCTGCAAAAAAGCAAAGTAGTCGATAAGGTCGAACCTGATGGCAGGTTCCAGAGAAGACGGGGTGCTCTTTCTGAACGCACACAATGCGCTAACCACAATGCACACAACTCGTCGCGTACACACGAAATGCCTACACCCTCTTGAACCAGCGCGTATAAGCTTTTTAGCCGTAATATTTATACGTGGCAAGGTTAGTCCAAGAAGGTTAGTCCAAGATGACAGAGCACACAAAAACAAAGCAACGTCAACCTTCTCCTAGCACCAACCGTTGCTGTCACTTCACCTTCTGTCTCTCTTCGTGATCTTCGCCTCCTGCATGCCTTCAGAGATGGCATATATGTAACACTACCTCCGCCGCAAAAAGCACAGTCCCGGTGCCTACTATGTCGGAGAACTGCAGTTGGAGTAGTACGGCTTCATTCGGGCGGCATGAACGATATCAGTACGCGGTAAAGCGGACTGTTGTGGCGTATGCACAGTGGTGATCTCGTATGCCACGGAAGTGACTGGCCGTAAAACACGGTAGGGGCCTGTGTAGCGCAGTAAGAGCTTCTCACACAGCCCAACTCGACGAGCGGGAGTCCTGAGCAAGACAAGAAAGCCCGGAGAGTAGTGGACATCCAGATGACGGGTATCATGGCGTCGTTTTTGTGCGTTTTGAGAGGAAGCCAGTTGGCGGCGAGCAATAACACGGGCGGCGTCAGCTCGGGAGATGGCGTCACGAACGTAGGAACTGGCGTTAGCGGTGGGAGGTAGTACGCTGTCAAACGGAAGTGAAGGGTCGCGACCGAATAGAAGATAGAAGGGGGAGTAGCCCATTGTATCGTGACGGGATGAATTATAAGCGAACGTTACAAATAGCAAAGTAATATCCCAGTCGCGGTGGTCATTTGATACTTACAGTCTTTGTCAAAAGTATACGGCCCAAGATGTTAGGTTCTAAGCATTGTAACGCGGCTGCTGGCAGCAATACTAGAATATGAATGTAAGCTAAAAAAGTATGAGGGCGAGATTTGTTATCTATGAGATTTCGAACACTATAGTTACTTTATGAGCCTCGTTGCTGGGCTTAGAACAAAAATTGGCTGTTTACTATTGAGAATGACTGTACATTGATAGCATGTCCGTGAGGGTTCGGTTTATCTTGCAGACTTTCAGTACAGTGTTGGACTTCTCTGGGTTGTCTCAGGCCCACTGCCTTTCAATATTTACGTCAACGAGCTGGGTTATGTAGTATTGAAATTAAGTCTTATTTTTTTTGTATAGGGTTGGCACAGCCCTCTAGACCACAGTGAAAAGTATAATGAATGAGGCCATATTATTCAACAAGGTATATCTCTCGTGATAGACTTGTTGTCACGAATGCGGTATTTATGCGCGCGCCTCTGTGCAGGAAAATAGTGCAATCATTGTGAATGAACGTCGTTTTCAACTGAACGTCATCATCGTCGGTCTTATGGTCATGGGAAGAATGCGAAATGTGGATGAACTGTGTCTAGTTTATAGCTGCTGATTCGGCAGAGCTGGCAAGATAAAGGCGAACCTGCGGGTGATTCCTCATGTCTCACAATAGTTATGTCGCAAGATGGTGCGGGCAGGGCAATTTACTTTATATAGCCCAAAATAATTAATGCCTCACAACAGTATAAGAATCCTTGGGCGAATCGCGCAGCATATATGGTATTCTAATTTGAGGCTTTCCGTTTTCATCGAAATTAATTATACTGAATCTATTCTTCACATAATGCAGTAATTTTTCTTACGAAATAGTTATCATGGTGAGCAATTCCTGAGTTTTGTCGCAAACTATTCAAATTATTATTTGTTTTTGTTTTTCGGCAGCCGCTGGCACGGGACCTTATGACTCTGATTCCTGCACGAGGATCGCTTCGGTATTCTTTGCTTGTTCATGTTCGTTGTTGCGAGATCAGTTTCTTTGTCGCGTAAGATGCGCCGAGACGTGTCTCGAAGATTCCGACCACTCGCGTGTGTTTCTGAAATGTTATTGGTTGTGCTAGTCACCTTTTGCAGCTTTATCTAGATGTTTCCTCGCCGCCTTTAAACTGAGTGCTTGTCGGTGTGACGACATTCTTTGTTCGATGACTGACGAGCACATTTGCTGTTATCGCCGCCACCGAGTTGCTTAGTCATTTTGCGGGCGCAAATAAGCCTAATAACGAATTGATTCCAGTGCTACTACGCTTGCCTCTTTACGCGCCTACAACCTGCCACCACTGGGTGATATCTGGTGGAGGTGCTGCATTCGTGTTCGCGTCTATCCCTACGAGTGACTACATCCCTGTTCCTGCCACTCTGGAGGACCAGCCAACAGGCGGCCGAACCAGCCGCTGACTTAAAAGGCTCCAACCACCGGACCCCGTTCGACCCCGGAAGAAGCCTCAACATTGACAATGGCTGAGTCTACAGTACCGGCTGTCTCTGTGCAGCCCCGGGAGCCCCAAATCTTCGAAGGATTACCCACAGAGGACGCGGAAGACTGGCCCGATCTGTTCGAACGCGTGGAAACGTTCCACGCCTGGAATGACAAATCCTAGCTAAGTGAAGTCTACTTTGCGCTCCGGGGGCTGCCCGAATATGGTTTGAGGATCATGAATCTTATTTGAAGGATTGGGACATATTCGAGACGGGAATGTTGAAGGCTTTAAGGAGTACAATGAGAAAAAAAAAAAAAGATAGCCGATCCTACTTCAATCAAGGATTCAGCTTTCTAATGAGACGGTTCCGGCTTACGTTGAAGAGGTAAAGCGTCTCTTCCGCTGCGCCGATCCCAACTTGAACGAGGACACCAAAGTGAACCTGCTCATGCGCGGTGGGAAATATCAACTATTCGCAGGTCTTCTACACAAACAGCCAAAGAGAGCGGCGAAGTTTCGCCTGGAAGCAGCAACAATGAGAAGATTTTGGACACTAGGATGCGCCAGTAAAACCGGCCACTCCACATGCTCACTGCAGGTCAATTCGACACTGCAGCTGCAAGCGCAGATAGCCTGCAAGGCCTTATACGCAAAGTCGTCCGTGAAGAGCTTTGCCGGCTGCTTCCACCACCTCAACAGCCCCAAGTAGCGGTTCTCATGGACATCGTCCACGAAGAGGTACAGCAAGCCCTTGGTACACCAACCCAGACGGCCGCTCCTGAGCAACCACTAGCCGTGAGCTACGCCGGCGTGCTACGTAGCTCCTCTCCACGATGTGCGACGCCAAGCCTCTATCGCTTCCATTCTGTTTCCGAACGATGCCCCTTGTCCCCCGCCCGCCAAGGCTACGAGTAACACCGAACCCCCAGGAAATGCGACGCCTGGAGGACTTCGAACAACCGCCCACTATGCTTTCATTGCGGTGAGGCTGGTCATATCCTTCGGCATTGCCCTTACAGACGCATCGGCCTGCGCGGCTTCGCCATCGATGCCCAACGGCCACGTCCTGGCGAACGACCGAAAGAAATCGAGAACTACTTGCGGAGGGCAGAGTCACCAAGCCACCGGTACCACTCTCCATCGGCGTACACCGCCCGATTGGCTTAGTTGGGCCAGAGCTGCATGGGAGGGAGGTTCCCTAGCCCCTGTAGGGGAAACTAAAGGCAGCAGCCTTTGGAGGTGAGATTACTAGAAGGTGAACTAACGAAGATCCTCCGCCGCCGACGATGAATAACGACGGTGCAACATTTACACTACCGCTACGCACGACGACCACGACAATACTTTCAGACTCCAGGCTTACACCGCCGCCCTGCGAAGTGACAACGGTGCGCCCTAGCCACGACCTCAGTATACGAAGGAGGCGAGATCGGGCACTCAGGCCGATGCGCACTGCAAGAACACGAATAAGTGACCTTGAAGTGTATATAAACGGCCACACGGTTACTGCCTTAGTGGACACCGGAGCTGACTATTCTGTCATCAGTGGGCCGTTTGCCACCTAGCTCACTAAAGTGACGACCACTTGGGAAGGCTGGCTAATCCGTACCGCTGGCGATAACCTTCTTACGCCGTCAGAGAGATGCACCACAAGGGTTGCAGTAAGTGGACGTATTTACCCTACCAGCTTTGTCGTCCTACAGCAATGTTCACACGACGTTATCCTAGGTATGAATTTCCTCAGTGAACGTTGGGCGATCATCGACCTTCGATCTAAGCTTATCAAGCTTTGGACGGCCAAAGCTATACCTACTACGACGACTTCGACGCAACCTGTAGCACTAAATGTCCTCGACGAAGAATTTACCGCGCCGCCTCGACCAAGCGTCGTAGTCTGAGGGGGTAGCGCAGACATTAAATCCACCGAAAGCGTCGTTGAAGGAAACACACAGTTGCTCTTGGAACGAGGTCTCGGCATCGCAAGAGGCATAGCCAATTTCCGAGGAGTATAATCTCAGGTGCTGGTGACGAACTTCAGAGACGTATATACCGGCACCTTAATAAGGGAACGACGATCGCTTTCCTCGATGCGCTAGCTAATACCCGAGATGTCTTCGCCCTAACAAATCAACTCGAAGACGATGCAGCTGCTCGAAGAAATATGCCCACGTTCGATGTGAATCCCGCACTGCTCTAAAGCAGGTAAGACCAGATACGGACCGTTGCCCAGGATTACAGCGAATTCTTTTCGTCAGCTTTGAAAGTGCGACCAATTCCTTTGGCCAAGCGTCGCATCCTCACGGATGAACACGCCAGACCTCTTCGCCAAAGTCCCTACAATGTATCCTCACGAGAACGCCAAGTAATCCGCGCTCAAGTACAAGCAATGCTTCGGGACGACGTTAAACAGCCATCGAAGAGCTCCTGGGCGGCGCCAGTCGTGAAGAAAAACGGCACCTTTCGCTTCTGCATCGATCACCGCCGCTTGAATAGCATAACGAAGAAAGACGTCTACCCCATCCCCCGCCTCGACGACACACTAAATACTTCACGTAGATTGACCTGAATAGCCGGTATTGGCAAATTGAGGTCAATGGAAGAGATCGCGAGAAGACGGCATTTATTACACCGGGCGGCCTTTTTGAATTCAAGGCGATGCCTTCCGGCCTCTGCTCCGCCCCAGCGACGTTTCAAAGTTTAATATGGACCCTGTGCTGGCGGGCTTGAAGTGGCAGATTTGCCTGGTATACTTTGGCGATGTCGCTGTCTACTCGTCAAGCTTTGAAGACCACCTGAAAAGGCTTCGGACAGTGCTATAAGCGAAGAAGTCATCATAGCTAACGTTGAAACCAGAGAAATGCCACTTTGCCTACGAGGAACTGCGGTTTCTAGGTCACGTCGTTAGTAATTAGGGGTTTGTCTAGATCCAGAGAAAACAGCTGCTATCGCACAGTTTCCACCACCCGCCGACAAAACTGTGCGTAGATTCACTGGGTTGTGTGCTTATTATCGACGATTTGACAGGAACTTTCGCGCATCGCCGAACCGTTGACGCAACTACAAAGACTGACGTACCTTTTAAACGCGAAGCGTCGCAAGCAGAAGACTTTGACAAACTTAAGCACTGCCTAGAGTCCCCTCCTGTCCTGGGTCACTTTGATGAAAACGTCGAGCCCGAAATTCACATCGACGCGAGCAGCGTTGGCCTATACGCCATTCTCGTTCAAAAAACTGACGGACAGGAACAAGTTATTGCGTACGCTAGTCGTTATCTGTCGGAAACTGAAGCCAACTATTCGACTACAGAGAATGAATGTCTCGCTATCATTCGGGCAACATCGAAATTTCGCCCCATTTGTTGTAAGTGATCACCATGCTGTGTGCTGGCTCGCCAACTTAATATATCCTTGTCGCCGCCTTGTGCGATGGAGTCCGCGCCTTCAAGAATTCGACATTACAGTCGTCTAGAAGTCTGGCCTCAAGCATTCCGATGCAGACTGCTTGTCTCGGACTCCCGTTGACGCACCGCCAATAGATGACGAAGACGCCTTCTTGGGACCGGTAAGCGCCAGCACTTTTGCACAGCAGCAGCGATCGGATCCCTGAGTTGAAAGACATACCTGACTACCTCGAAAGAAAGATCGCATCTCCTCCTGCTATATTCAGGAGTAATTTATCGTCATTTGCCTTAAACAATGACGGCGTCATGAAGAACTCCGCAGCCAACAGAACCATGCAGCTTCTTGTTGTGCCCAAAAACCTCAGACAGGAGATTTTGCAGGCGCTGCACGATGAGCCGACAGCAGGGCATTTCGGGTTTGCACGCACGTTGCACAGGACACAAGATGAATATTACTTGGCATGGTTACCTGCCGACGTTGCTCATTATGTGAAAACATGTCATGAGTGTCAGCGAGGCAAGATGCCCCAATCAGATCAGCTTTTCTATTGCACCCAATACCGCTCCTATTACGCCCTTTCAACAAATTGGGATGGACCTCCTTGGCCCCTTCCCAACTTCGTCAGCGGGGAACAATTGGGCCACCGTAGCAACCGATTACATAACCCGTTACGCAGAAGCGAAATCCATGACCTACGGTACCGCAGCAGAAGTTGCGAAGTTTTTCGCCGAACGAATTCTCTTGCGACACGGTGCTCCTGAAGTCCTCATCACGGACAGAGGAACCGCATTTACGGCGTAGCTCACGCAGGTCATCCTGCAATACAGTCCAACAAGCCACCGGACCATCCCCTAACCAACGGACTTAGAGAGCGGCTCAACAAATCGATCGCAGACATGATCGCCATGTACGTCGACACCTAACACAAGACCTGGGACGCAATCCGGCCGTACGTGATCTTCGCGTAAAACATGGCTGTCCAGGAGACAACCAGAGCGAACCCATTCAAGCTTGTCTATTTCAGGGAGTCAACGACAACGCTTGACTCGATGCTGCCGCACGTAACAGAAGAAGACAAACTCGACGTCAACGCCTACCTGCAGCGTGCATAGGAAGCCCGACGGCTCGCACTGCTGCGTACTAAAGACCACCAGCGTACCACACCCGGCGATACAGCTTATGACGACGCCATGCAGAGTACAAGCCAGGAGGCCAAGTGCGAGTATGGACTCCTATTCGCCGTCGTGGACTAAGTGAAAAGTTACTACACCGATACTTCATACAGAGTCCTTATACGCATAGGACAGCTTGACAACGAAGTCATCCCCGATGGCACGATGACATCCCAGCGGCGCCGGGCGCGCTCAGAAATTGTCCTAGTGGTGCGCCTGAAGCCTTATTTTGCATGCTAAAGGACAGTTACTTTAATTTCTAGTATTTTGTTTACCTTTCTGTGTTTATTTTGTAAGCATCGAGGCGATGCCTTTTAAGGGGGGAGGAATTCCGCAAATCATTCAAATCTTTATTTGTTCTTTTTTCGGCAGCCGCCGGCATGCTGCCTTGTCACTGATTCTGGCACGCGGATCAATTTTGTATTATTTGTTTGTTCATGATCGTTGTCGCGAGCTGCAGCCTTATCAGTTTCTTTGCCGCGCAAGATGCGCCGAGAAGTGTCTCGAAGATTCAGAAAACTCGCGTATGTTTCTGCAGTGTTCTAGGTTGTGCCTAGTCACCATTTGCGGCTTTATCTAGATGTTTCCTCGCCGCCTTTAAATTTAGCGTTTGCCGGTGTGACGGCATTCTTTGTTCGACGATCGACGAGCCCATTTGCTGATATCGCCGCCGCCGAGTTGCTTAGTTCTTTTGCGGGCGCAAGTCAGCCCAATAAAGAGTGATTCCAGTGCTCATGCAACTCAACAAGGGATCAACAACAACTTAACTCGATGACGATGTATATGGAATCGGTATGTGCTGCGACTAATGCTGCCTCTTTTATTTGTGGGACGTTCGAATTTCTAGCCCCGCTACCGTATGACATAGAAGAGTGACGGCTGGTGTGTGGTGCCTTCGCAGGGACACGCAGGATCTGCAAGGAATGCTCCTTTTTCCTTGGAGTAGTTCTTATCCATCGTCCTGGCTCTTGCTTTGCACCGTGCTTCGTAATATTCGGGATGCATATTACGTGGTAGGGGCATGATGTGGGGTTTGTCCCTCCATTCATATGGTATGTCCTGTCTCTGCTGCTTGGTGCTTGGAAGGCTAATGCCGAAATGTTCAAATACTTCCCGTCTAGTGGCTGTACTAGAGAGGCGGAACATGCGTTACAAGGTGAACCTCTATGAGTTCGCCGATGATATTGTGGATGCCAAGTTTAAGGGGCCGGTTTGTAAACTTGGTGAGGGTTAGCCCTGGCTCCCGCTTGTGGGCCATGCGAAGAACGGTATCGAGTTGCTTGAGGTCGTTCTTTCGTAGCCTGAGGTACGAGGTTACGTAGGTTATGCGGCTGACGCAAATGCCTGGATTAGTCACAGCCTGTTACTCTCTCTCTCTCTTTCTCATACCATTCTTGGTCACAATACGTGAGATTATTCTGCTGACTTGTTCATGCGTTGTCCGGAGCCAAGCGATAGTTGTCGCGTTGACCCCTTTGTAGCTAATATACAGGCCGATGATGCGAATGGTGTCTGCTTTGGGAATGGGTGTATCGTGGGTCTTTATTTGGATCGGTTCGTTGCCGCCACGGGGGCGAATGACCAGAAGGTCTGACTTGGTAGAAGAGCAGGTGAGTCAGCAGTCGGTGACGTAGCTCTGCACAGTGTTGGCGGCTTCCTGTAGTGCATCCTCGATTTTTCCTGCGTTACCTCTTGTTGCCCAATGGTGATGTCATCTGCCTAAAGGGCATGGTGTATGAGTTCTATGGCCTTGAGTTGGTCCGGTAGGTGCAAAAGGGCGAGGTTCAAAAGAGGCGGGGAGAGCACCGCTTTCTGTATTGTGTCATTGTGCCCATGTGGAGGGGGTTTTATCTTGTATCGACCACTTTGATGTGTACATGACGATTTTGCAGGAATTCCTTGAATTTAGTTATAGATGCGGACTCCGCCGAGCATGCTTTGAAGATTGTCCAAAATTCTGGTGTGCTTGACGTTATCCAATGCTCCCTATAAGTCGAGTACCAAAATGGCGAGTAAGCCTCACTTACGTGCAGGGTCGATGACCTCATGCTGCGGAAGCAGGTTGCTGTCCTTGGTATAGTGTTGAAATCGAGCCTCAGCGAGGAACTCATGCGACTTGCCGAGGCGCAATATCAGCGAAATGAGTCTGGTGTGGTTATATACTTTATATATGTTCGAGCGCAGGCTTCTTTCATATTTTGGAAATGGCGATGACTGCGATGTGTTTCCACTCCAAGAGGGCCTGATTTTAGCCCCTTAGCTTTCCCGTTACATATCAGATGAGGCCCTGAAATGTCTTCCAGATTGTTTTTGCAAAGGTTGAGCTGGTATAGTTTCTTTCGATTGTGAAGGGTACGCATTATTTTCAAAAATAAAAGAGCAGCAGAAGAAAACAGTAATGATGTTGGGCAAAACCCTTGGTCGGATATGATGAGCCAAATTTTCTGCCCTTATCGTAGATGGTCTGAGTGATTATTCTTTGTCTGATATTGTTGTGATAGTGAACAGATACTCGCTATTAGAAGGCATTCTTATATCTATATTCCGCAATCTGGCTAGGGGAAGCACATTTGGCAAGAACTGGCTAATCATGCCTAGCAGGTCACCATTATTCTTCAAGGGGAAAGTATATAACTTATTTATTTTACCGGTACTCACGTACAGGGCAGAGACGTAGGGGCTAACAAAAATCCTTCTACTTAATTGAGGAGAACGGAGAGAGCTATGAGTTGGGAACTGATAGGATAGCGTTAAAGAGCAGAACTATGCATAGTGGGTCACGGAATAAACTCGTGTTATAGATATTCCCGTAAACTTATGTAAAGCGCAACAGAGGCGCCACAATCAGAAAAGAGAGACAGGGCAGGGCGCTACTTGCAGCTTGCAAGAGTTGCAAGCAGCGCCCTGTTCTGTCTCTCTTGTCTGATTGTGGCGTCTCTGTTGCGCCTGACATAAGTTTACGAGCATGAACAAACTAGCCCAGCACCGCAATTTACTGGAGCTTTATAGATATCCCAGTTCAAATCAAGAAAAGAAATTGGTGTGGGAAGAATATGTAATGTGAATGGAATATAACCAACGGTCGCGAAGGTTAGCAAATTGATTCCAAGGCGAACGGAAGCGCAGATCGGGGCGGCAGAAAGTTAGATGGGCGGATGATATTACGAAGTTTGGGCGAGGCTGGTGCGTGCAGATAGCGCAGGACCGGGTTACTGGCAGAGATACAGAAGATGCCTTCGTACTCCAGTGGGTATATTCCCGGCTGAGATGATGATGATGATGATGATGGCACGCTTGTTGGTGTGATAAATGCGAAGCAAACCATCTTTTGCTCAAATGTGGGGAGGACGCAGCAGCTGCAACACTATTATGATTTCGAACCATTGTTTCAAAGAACCTGTCGAGAATTGGAGCTGAAAATTGGAGCATGATTGAAATAAAAAGAGCTGTTCTGTTCCAAATGCAGCATGGCTGAATTCTTCTAGCATGTTTGGAAGGCAGACCTCACGTCTTTAAATGTTATTTAAGGCTGTTTGTATACAGACTGCTCTTTATACAATTTTTTTAGTTCCTTTCCTGGCCTCATTTGCAGCGATTACACAGATTTTGGGGCCGAAAAATAATCACAGCACGTAGCGTGGATCTGTTAGTGCAGAGGCGGAAGCTGAGAAGCACTCACCGCTTATTGAATTGCAGCCCGCTCAAGTCCAGGTAGAAAAGGTCGGCCGCTCTCTGAACGACGAGC
>NC_139347.1:48054615-48257115 GCF_055883805.1 Amblyomma maculatum | reverse complement strand
GACTGATGTTGTCATATGCCTTTTCAACGTCCATTGCTAATATGATACGTACACTGCGGCTGCAGGTAGATGACAGAACTGCTGATGCCAAGACCGCCAGCCCGTCCTCTGTACCTATGTATGGACAAAATCCAATTTGAGCGGTGTGGTAAAAACCATGCTGTTCAAACCGGCACGAAAGCCGTGTGGCTAGCATTTTTTTTTTGTACAAGCTTGAGCAACGTTTGTGTTAAGGAGATTGGTCGTAAGTTGGTAATGTTACTCTATGCTAAAACTTTGGACGGGAGCGATAGACAGGAAGCTCAAGAAAATCTTAGCCGATGAAAATCTAGAGCGAAATCTGCCCATAATATTTTGAAAAACGGAGCCATTCAGCATCCGCAGCTGAGATGACGGAATTATTTTCTGGAGACATTTTCATCAGCTCAGCGCGAAAAATCGGAAACTGATGGTTCTTTCAGTCCACCTTTTGAAACAACCAGCAACGGAAGTCCAAAGACACAACTGTGATCATCAGTATTGGTTTTGAGCATTTCACGTCCTGCGGGCAAGTAACTGGAAATTGGTGAAAATGGCATGACAACGAGCCCGGCGTACTGCTTGCAAGGGGCCTGACGTACGTAGAACACTGGTGAAATATATTATCAGGTGTGGTCAGTATGCACAGTGTACACTACATATGTTTTCATACAGAGTATGTCTTGCCCGAGGCTGTGCGTCCGGCATCACGCGAAGCAATCCTAGTCACGCCACAGCTCTCGGATAAGTCGCAGCTTGTTGTCCCCTTCCCCCTATCCTTGCCTAGACGGGGCCCCTGAGTGAATTACCCAGCTCACCCAATGCTTCGCCAAAAGCTATTTCACGGCTGCAAACATCGGACGACTGAAATAGATCCCACCTATAGGAAAAAATACAAAGACATCCATCCGGGTCTTCACCGCGCGTCCTACTGAGAGCCCATTATGCGCTTGGACCCCCAATACAATATATATATATATATATATATATATATATATATATATATATATATATATATATATATATATATATATTGTGAGACAGCACTTGCACAAAACGTCTGTTCTATTCCAGAACCAGCTGGCACACAGCGCGCGACGCTCCGAGCAGCAGTCAGCGATGATGATGATGATGATAATGATGATGGATCTATACAGATGAAAGAGGTGAAAGTTCACGCGTTGCGCTCACACAAATCCCCCCGACAAAAGAGCGGCCACCCTGGTCGCTGATTACAGGGATGAGGGACGACGGGCATAGGGCTTCATGCGCGAGACGTGAACGATCTCTTTGGAGCGACGACGTCGATCTGCGACGGTGTGCGAGGGAATAACGCGATAGTTCACCAGAGACGTTTGTTGGAGTACTGTATAAGGACCAATGTAACGATGGAGAAACTTCTCACACAGGCCAGGAATGCGGATTGGTGTCCACAGGAGAACTTCATCACCGGGGTAAAAGGAGGGAGTTCGATGGCGTTGATCATACAGGGCTTTGCGTTCTTGTTGAGCATCTTCAGTGTTCAAACGGGCAAGTTGGCGACACTGGGCCATACGAGTGGCAAACTCTTCGCCCAGACATTCAGACGTAGAGGGAGCAGAGAAGAAAGTAGTGTCCAGTACTGTCGATGGTTGACGGCCATAAACTAAAAAGAAAGGGCTATAACCAGTAGTGCGCTGAACAGCGGAATTGTAGGCGTAGGTGACGAAAGGTAAAACGTTGTCCCAGTTCCGGTGATCAGGAGCGATATACATGGATATCATGTCGGACAAAGTGCGATGAAACCGCTCGATGAGTCCGTTGGTCTGAGGGTGGTAGCTAGAAGAAGTCTTATGGACGGTGTTGGCTGCGCGCAGTACTTCCTCAAGGACTTGAGAAAGAAATGTCTTTCCACGGTCGCTAATGAGAATACGAGGAGCACCATGACGCACAACTATCGCACGCAGGAAAAACTCGGCGACTTCAGAGGCGGCACCGGAGCGAAGAGGTGCGGTTTCAGCGTACCGCGTTAGATGGTGGAATTTAAGTGGAAGCAAGAATTTTGTTTATCGCAAACTAAGCAGCATTTTCGGCCAGGAGAAGGTCCCTACACGCCAATCGTTTCAAGGTTCTGTGGTCCACGTGGCGAGAACATTGCTTAGTCTCTCCTATATGTCTACTGTATTTTCACGGAGAAGCAATCGAAACTCACTCGTGTCAAGATTTCAGCGACCAACCTAATTTTGTTCGTTGTGAGCACAGCCTACTTTATAGCCACTTTTTTTTATCCACACCGAACTAAATATCCTCGATGTCCATGTCAGTAAAAAAAGAAAACGATCTTACGTGCTGTTATTTTCGAGCGAAATCACTACTTTACGGAGAAAATAAGAAACCACGAGGTATGTGTGAAGTCCATAACCTTTGAATTTCCAGCAAAAAGACTTGCCGGTACGGATTTCAACCCAGACATATTTAAGGGAAAGGCGCCTTTTGAGTGCCGCCTTCTCGAAATGTGTTGTTGTTGTTGGCCTCTTGAAAAAGGGCACTCATGTGAATTGCGTGTCATCGTCTTTGTAAACTTCCATCTGTGCACGACAGATCCAAACATACGTGTAACGCACTGCTTCCCTGTTGAATCGCATTAGGCGGCCCCCAAAAGTTTAGAAAACACTACTACTCAGGCCCCCGTCACCGAAACCGGCGATCTTTGCCTGAAGCGTAACACGGAAGCCCTAACCTCGAGCCAAAAGCGAAATGAAACGTGATGTGCTTGGGCACGTTTTTCGCGACAGATCAACCTGACCTAACCAGACGAAACTTTTTATTTTTTGTTATTTTTCAACCAGTGCAATGATACCTCAATTGCTAGATTGCGCAGAACTGCTTTTCCTGCCTTCGCTAACTCTGTTAGTGTCAGTCCAAGCAACTCAGCTCTCGTGGAAATGAGAGCCCTGCCCCATTTAGCCCTGTTTCAAACATTTCTTAACTCGAGTTCGAATAGTTCTGGAGCCATTCACTAGAAGGAGCATCACTCCCAGCGCTGGTAACCGTGACGGCGCGTAAACACTTTTAGCCAGTCAATATTGCTGCTGATGCTATATTCTGCTGCTGTCATGCTGCTCACGTCACCACTGACGTTAATGCAAAGTAACTGCCGGCGAAAAGTTCCCGCCGAGGCATTAACCTCCCCGTCAACATGGTCAGCCGAAAGCACTGGATCAGTAGATTTACAGAGAATAGCGAAACAGGCTGCGGGTCGAGGCTGACTGAGCGGTCCTTAGTTCGTTACATAATCCTTCATTTTATGAGCATAAAGTAAGGCACAGCTGGGAACGGCACCTTGACGCACGAAATGACAATCGATTCGATTATGGTGTCGGAAATACACACCTTAAAGGATGAAAACGTTGAGCACGGCCTGACCGTTTCCAATAATGCAAGCAAGCCGGTTCAGCTGACAAAAAAACATACAATTTTTTTTTTCGGCCAGCTGTACGCGCAGAAAAATGTGTAATTTTTGCGAAATCTCCTTTCACTCTTTAGGGGGTTCGTTCTCGCCCCCCTGGTCTAAGAACAATGACTATGTCAGAGGATGGTTGTGCAGAGCCTACGACGCAGTATCGATGGGGGAGGTTTGATGTAATGCGCATACATTTACTGTTCGTGGAGTAATGTTTTGAGCAAACGAGGGTATCTTGGGGCAGTGAAGTTTAATGCACACGGTTTTGTTTTGGCGCTTAGTGTTCCAGCCATCGTTTTCGAGCTTACGGTTTTTCTTACAATGATACGGCGCAAAAGAACATTTACCAGGGCAATTTTCCATCCATTAGGTCAGGCAACGACGTTTGGAGGGTAGGGTGGCGGAGTCAGAAAACGGGGAGGCACCATTAAATCGTAAAGTGTGAATAGCTTGGAATGGCACTGCGCGTGGGAGCCCGGGGGTCATGTATTGCGCTAGCAGCGAAGCTAAGAGCGGCAAACTACGGGAAAGAGCTGCACCTGCAAATTGCAGAGGCACTGAAGGCAGCCGTAAAGAGAGTTTGTACTAACGCATCTATCCGACCAATTAGGGCAAAGTAAGCTAAGATACCATTGTTGATACCATCGGTAATATACTTGCCTCATTTTGTATAACAATATTCCGAACGAAGAGAAATATTGCAAGGCATTACGAAATATCGCTAAATATTTATGAACAGCAGTAGCTATGGTAGTCTAACAATCAAAATAATTCTTACATGCACGATTATGAGTGAATAAACCTGGCAAGCTCATAGGATGAAGCTAGAAAGTCATAAGGTCTAGAGATCCCGAGAAAATCAAATGAGTCTGGAGCTTTGGAGCTTGTATAAATAAGTTGATTCAATTCAATACGAATCTTATGGCGCACAGTTAACGTTGTGTTGCATGACTATCTCAACTGAGCGAAATTAAGGTGTCCCATATCTGAGTGCGCTGACCTGCAGCCCAGTGAAGTTCGCCTTCGTTCAGGTCATGAGGCGAAGCAGTGAATGCGATACCACGTGACCTTCCTTATATCACTGCCACTGACGTAGTGCAATCTCGTACACCCATTGCTGCACAGATCTCCTCATCACCGCCCTGTACAGTAACACTGTGTAAGCTACCCCTTTTTAGGATGTGTTATTCTAAACATCGAGCATTATTTTCTTGTCAAAGGCTGCATACTGCCATGCCGTCCCTCGCTTAGGAACTGTCACCAGGAAGGGCTGACAAGGGCGAAAAGGTTTCGCTGAATACGTCACATGATCAACGTAGGAATCTTTGGGCTGTGACCAAAAAGAAAATAAAGACCGATAAAAGTATGCTGTATTCAGAATGCTAATTTTAGGTTTTGAAGAAAACGGCCAGCACCCATAGTATACACGACGCAGCTAGTTATTTATTCTGCAGATGATACTTACAGGTAGAGGCGAAAACTGACTAAGTGCGCAAATCAGAAACGTGATGAGATGATGCTGCTTTGGCGTAAGCCGCGAATGCCTACGTATCGAAGTATTGTTCGACTAGCTTGCACGCGTGTCAACATCGGGAAGCTCTTTCTCAACTTCAAGTTCACAAAGAGAGAGAGAGAGAGAGAGAGAGAGAGAGAGAGAGAGAGAGAGAGAGAGAGAGAGAGAGAGGTTTCGGACAGACATCGGCGAAATCCATGATTGCGGCTAATAATGCTACGCACTAGAAAACTTAGGGACATAGTATGTTAAAAAAAATGCACATCACATCAAAAAAAAAAAAAAAACAATTCCCGATAAAAATGCCCAACTGCCAGGAACTGCACATGATCATCAAAGTATAATGTGGTAATTAAAAACCGATAAAATGTATTATTAGTATCTACACGTGACCGACTAGAAAACCCAGTTCCTGGTCGCTAAGGTTTATCGACGACGTGCTTATGTACATGAGCCCAGATGTCTGTATACGATAAGCCCCAATTATTTCTAGCTTTGAGCCAAGACGGTCGAGCTTATCTCCTAGGCGACAGGTTGTTCAGAATGAAAGTAGTGCATGACCTCTGAAGTGAGTGGTAACATTAACCACAGATAAATAAATTATTACACCTACACGGCATTAGCGTTCTTCTTTCCAGTAGCATCCATGAACATAAAGCTTGACTCGCATTCCAAAACTATCAAGATAAGTAAAAACGAAGCCAGTTGCTTTATTTAGGCCATAAAACAAGCCAGTTCACTTTTGTAATAATATCGTGCAAGAGAGGCTTTCTACGGGTACTGTTGATCCTTCCCAACACTTTTCTGTGGTATCTTCTACTCACCTGTCCTGGGAAATTATCTACTGGTACGGGCATCAGTAAATGAGATGCGGTTTTCTGTTTTAAGCGACGTAACCCCCCTCATAGCAGAAACCAGCCCACATTAGGCACACGCCATAATCTACATCGGTTTCCTTTCAGCGTAGCATACCAGAGGGTGCTTCGTTTAGCTTTCGCCCCACCTAGACACCTGGTATTAAATATGGTGGCTGAATATTAAGTATTATCGGCCGCTTTATATTTTTCTTTTCTGTACAAATTCATCAAGTGGACCAAAATTCTCTTTCCACTGGCATTCGAATTGTTTTGAATTTGTTTCGGATATTTCCTGCGACATTTAAGAATTATTGAATTGATCAGGTTTACGGACCAAAATTTATAGCCTATACAAGTTTTGATAAAACAATCGTTTCGTCAACCCGCCGGGGTGGCGCAGTGGTTTCGGCGCTCGACTACTGCTCCCAAGTAAGCGGGATCGAATCCGGCCTCGGCGTCCGCTTTTCGATATAGGCGAAAGGCAAGGAGCCCGTGTGCTGTGCGTTGTCAGTGCACGTTAAAGAACCCCAGGTGGTCGATATTTCAGGAGTCCTCCGCTACGGCGTCTTTAATAGCCTGAGTCGCTTTGGGACGTTAAACCCCACAAACCAACCAAACCAACCAAACCGACCAACCAATTATTTCGTCACCTTTAAAATAGTATTATTGTGATACACCAGGGCAGTTACCTTTTTTATCGCGATTATATTCGCTGTGCTTACGAAACCAAACAATTACCATTTTTCTATTAAGTCTCTTAAAAGCATCATTTATCATGCATAATCCAGATTGATTACTTGTCATGAAAAAAAGGTGGCCTGTAGTACAAAAACACGAGGCAACTTTGAAGATTTGCGCATCTTTTTTTGAATTCAGCAATTCTCGAAAATATTGTTTCCAACATCGTTTTTAAATCGTATTATATATCAGGCACTATTCTTGTTTTCCTTTGCTATTCGCGTGTAGTATGTTGAAGCACATAACCCCGCCAGGGTGGCGCAGTGGTTACGGCGCTGGACTACTGTTCCCAAGGGCGCAGGATTGAATCCGGGCCTCGGCGGCCGCATTTCGATGGAGGCGAAAAGCAAAGCGCCCGTGTGCTGTGCGATGTCAGTGCACGTAAAAGAACCCCAGGTGGTCGAAATCTCCGGAGCCCTCCACTACGGCGACTATCATAGCCTGAGTCGCTTTGGGACGTTAAACCCTACAAACCAAACCAAACCAAACCAAACCAAACTGAGACGTATTATCAGTTGCTCTGCTTTTTGCTTCCCGGGGGCTGCATAACCAGTACTTTCACACAAATCAGCAGCATTCTCTAGTTTGGGGTTTCTGTCTATTTTTCCCGCGGGTTAGGTTACGCAGTACCGAAATTTGCAGTGATGGAAGGGAGAACGCGTTTGTTTTTCTAAACAACGCATGGTTGGTTTATCACTCTCGGCGTTAGGCATCATTATGTAGGTTAATTAACAAGTACGCGTAGTTCCTGCGTAGCTCAAAATGTGTTCCCAGGCGGGAAACTTCTGCGCTCACGTGCAGAGGGAGGGCGATGGGGCAGCAGACACGCAATTTGTTACATCCTTTTATTATTAACGCGTGCAGAAGAGCGTTAGATAGGGAGCAGTAGGTGCAGCGCAGCATGCACGGATGCGGCGGTCGCCGGCGCTGGCTTAGCTCGGCTCAAGGCCACATCGTTGCCGCCGAAACAGGTACACGGGTAGAAAAGGTGCCAAAGTTCCCCCAAACAACAGCGCATGTACTTATTACGGCAACTTTTAGCGTAATGATGAACGAAGGCGTGCTAGCATATGCAGTCCATTATAAGCATTTATCGGTTGGTCGGCCCAGCGAGCGAGACAGCGACCGACTGACCGACCGACCGAGGGGTAAACGGACGAACAAATCGACAGACGGGGGATGAAATATGCGCTTGATTGCCCGTAAACGGGCATCGAGGGAGAGAGAGTCTCGCGGGAAGAGAATAAAAGGTGGCTAGAGACCTGTTAAACAAGGAAACAGCTGTTGTAAGCGGTGAGCTTCTCTATAGGAAGTTGGAGAGGTGAAACAATTTCCTTAGCTCATTTATAAAAAAAGTGCAAACCTAAAAGACGGGAGGGGATGGGGGGGGGGGGGGGGTAAAATTGAAGGTACGGGATGAACACTGATTAGTATCTAGATGCATTACTTTATGTAATTGATGTAATTCAATGAAACCTTAATTAACTTTCGGCGCTGGCTTTTGGGCCTTGTTTAGCAACACGTGCTCTAGCGCTGATTCTTTGCAGAAATGAGAGTTACAAAACGAGGGTTACTAACTGAGGACGAATAACGTTTCTGGTAGATTCCCCTTCACAGGTAACAAGAAGAGAAGCGAATAAGCTTTTTGACTTTTTATCATTGTGAAAAATGTTAGCATGTTCACTTGCTGCTCGGTTTGGTTTTGTCTGGCGGACAGCATACACTAATGTACTCCTGCAGGGTGCTGTGTTAATATAAACGAGAAGAGTGTTTTAGGCACAACCAATCCACGTCATCGAATTGAACTTTACTTAATGTATTGCTAATTTATAATGGGTTTTAAAGCAGCATTTTGTTTGCCAGGTGATGTATAGTTAACGGTGGTGTTAGGTTTATGAAGATAGATGTCGTTTGTAACTTTCTCATCTGAAACTAGACTAAATAAGACCTAATTCCGGATTTATTGTCCTCTTACCTTGTACACAGAGGAGAAAATTGAATTTTGTAGGTTAGAGGATGGTAAGGACGGGCTTGAAAGCTGAAGCTATCCTGCGTATGATTACGGAGGTAGCGTTAAGGATCCTCTGTAGCGTCATCGTCAGTTTCAGCGTTGATGACGGTTGATGAAGAATCCTGATTAAAGCAATGGCTAATAAAATTCAAAACCAGAACAAATAAATTTCGGTTGAGGGCCGAAATTCTCAGGGAGGTTTTGGAGTCAAATGGAAGATATTAGCCGAAGAGAAAAACGGGATAATTTCATTTGGTTTGAGATCAGAACTCTGGATGTTCGGATTGTTAGACGGACGCGATACACATAAATAAAAACGTTCTGTGGTTCTAACAGCTCAAAGGTACACCTTGTGAATGTGCTGTGGTCTTCGACCCGGTGAATTGTCCTGGACACACGTACAAATGCGCGCAGGAGTAACGATACTCATGCGAACTAGGAATTAGGTAAATGGGCGAAGTTGGGGGTGAACATTCATCACAGCGCTGGGGAAACTGTGATGACCTTCCTTTTTGAGGAAACTGGATCTCGAACCGTCGTCACCACTAGAAAGGAAATGAAAATAGCCCTGCCTTTTCCGCTATGCTAAGGGCACCTCGAACGCACCGCAAAGAAAGGGAGGAATGGGGTAATAGAAAACGAAAAAGACAGGTGCTATAGTGCTGGCTGTAAACTCGAGTCATGATTCCTCTCCCTCCTGCCCACAGTGAAGAGGAAAATAAGGCAATGCTACTGCAAAGGAAGATATAGAAAGATTCATGATAGGATATAGGCGTTCATGAAACGATAGAAGATATGTGGTGTCACGATAACGAGGGAGATGTAAAAGTGTGCATTCCAATCGTAAAACTTGATGTATATAATGATGTTCTTTTTTTTTTTAAATTTCATTTCTTTTCTTTCTTAAGGACATTACCTTGAGTCTGTACTCATTCCTGAAATGATGCCGTTGCTACTTCATTGTAAACAGCCTTTTTTTTATCGCATTCCAGCATCATGTACGTGGTGCTAAATAAACGAATTTTGAATTTGAATAATATGGTGAATTTTTCCACTGTAAAAAAAACTCCTCACTCATACAGAAATGTCGTCCCATATCTCAGACTCCTGCCTGGTCGAAGTTGCTAGAAGACTTCATCAGCATCTATATTATCAGGTTTCTCGATGAAATGTCGAACATGGTTTTAGGAACAGCTGTTCTACCACTACCCGGAAAACATCGGTTGTGCATAGTTTTGCACCTATACTTGCTCAGTATGGTTACATTGGTATTACTTTATGGGTTTTAGTAAAGCATTCGATTTCCCCTTTCGTTATAAATCATTTCAGGCGCTTCCATTTGCATTGTTACCAATAAGAATGTCATTTGTTAGTATCAGCCTATGAAGTTGAATGCACCAAAAATGCACTCACTCACTCACTCACTCACTCACTCACTCACTCACTCACTCACTCACTCACTCACTCACTCACTCACTCACTCACTCACTCACTCACTCACTCACTCGCTAGATCAATCAATCAATCAATCAATCAATCAATCAATCAATCAATCAATCAATCAATCAATCAATCAATCAATCAATCAATCAATCAGTCAATCAATCAATCAATCAATCAATCAATCAATCAATCAATCAATCAATCAATCAATCAATCAATCAATCAATTAGTCAATCAATCAATCAATCAATCGTCGCATTCTTAATGCGAAAGCATTACCAGGCTAAGTCGACAAGGTCATGTGATCAATCTTGTGTCGTTTTCGTAAGAGTTAGGATCAAACGATTGGTTGTAATTGAAAGAGGATGGTGTGAGGATGACATAGAAAACTTTTTTCTATAGGATGTTTAGTAAATTATCGCCAAAAATATACAAGTAAAATCAATCAGCTGTCGAAATAGCCATAGGACTAATGCCGACGTCCAAGAGATGTGACCTCACGCCAACCGGAAGTAGATGTGTTTAATACGTGATGAGACATGTAAATACGTGATAAAGATCAGAAGTGTGCTATGAGTGTCATATAATCAAATAAAAATTTGATTAGGGCGTAAAGGAGCGAAACAATTCACAGAGCTTATCATAATCTGAACTGGAGAAATGCGTAAGCCTGAGAGTTACTGTATTGTCCGCGATGTGTGTCCGCGAGATTCCGCGAGTGGCAGATACTGCGCCTTTCCCTTCTTGTAAACCAGTTATAGTGAATCCCGACCGTGGCGGCTGCGTTTTGATGGAGGTAAAACAAAGAGGCATCCGTGTGCTGTGCGATCTTGTTGTTGTTGTTGTTGTGGCTGTAGGAAGAAGGAAAAGAAAATGCACGGGCCTGCTACTGTCTCTGTCTGTAGCTGAGCCACCTCCGCTGCCCCGTGCGGACTGAAGAGAAATTAGAGAAGAAAGAAAAAGAATGGGCAGAGAAGGAAGAAAGGAAAAACTTTATTTAGCCCTATATTATTTTGGCGGTTTTTGGGACGTCTTCAGAGATGTCTGCTTGTTGCATCCACAAGAATCTTCTCCGTCGACCTCGTCCACTTCTATACAATGGTCGGTTGCCCTCCTCCGCTGGCTACTGCCGCCCGTTGAGCTCGCTGTACCAGACCTTGCTGGTTTACGCAGCGGTCGCTGGACAGCAGAGTCTCCCATTGCTCCACACTCGGGTTTAGAATTTCGGGGACCACGTCTATGTTTTGACAGGCCCATGTAATGTGATATAGTGGGGGTTTTTCATCGCATCACGCACATCTGTCCGCGTATATGGTAGGGTGCATTTTGTTTAGTATGTGTAGGTTGGGCATGAACCTGTTTGTAATTGTCTCCAAATGACAGCTTCTTCTCTGCTGAGCGAACTGTGCGGTGGGGAATATCGCATTTTGTTGCCTCTATAGTTTTCTAGTAGGGCCGAGTATGCCTTGAGGTGCTGGGAAAAGTTCCGCGGACTCATCGGGTTTTCGGAAAGTAGTGTATGCTCGAGCTGTCCTTTCGGCCTCTTGGTTCCCTGCCACCCCCATGTGCCCCGGTATCCACATAATTTTGTGTCTGGTCTTGTTTTCTCCGTCGGTTTTAATTTTGTCGCTCGCTTCGACGTGTATACAGAGCAGGTGACGACCTATCCTTCCATTCATGTAATTTCGACAGGCTGTTTGAGAGTCCGTGAGTATCGTTAGTGACAGCCTGGTTCTATAGCCCTCTACCACCGCTAGAGCAACAGCTACTTCCTCGGCCTCTGCTACTGTGCAGTGTCGCATAGAGGCGCTGATCACTTCGCGTAAAGACGAATCGACCACCATGGCCGTTGCAATTATGCTGTGTCCTCTTCTCGAGGACGCGTCTGCATACATGGTTGTGTCTTGAGGAGTGTATGTTTTTTGAATGAATTTGACCCTTGCTTCTCTTCCACCGTGGTGGAGGTTAGAGTCTATGTTTCTCGGGATTGGAGCTACCTTGAGAGACTGCGAAGTTCTTCGGGGATCGTTTCCGTCTTCGCTATTTCTTGCATCTGCTCGCGGTATCCGATTCTCTGTAAGAGCACTCTTCTAGTTGTCTGCAGCAGCCTGAGTTTTTGCGACTCAAGCTGCGCCTCGCGTAGCTCTTCGAATGTGTTTTGCAATCCAAGCGCCATGAGTTTTTCTGTCGACGTGTTGCGCGGTAGTCGGAGTGCGGTCTTATACGCGTTGCGTAGCAGGGCATCCACTTGTTGTATTTCGTTCTTGTTGAGGCACTGGTAGTGTGGGCTGTACATAATTCGGCTCACTACCAGATTTCTAACTAGTTTTAGTGTGCCCTGGGAGACCTTCGATCGACCAAAACTCACGCGCCAAACAAAGGAACACCCCAAGGGTCGATCATCTCACCTATCCTGTTCAAAAAGAGGAAGAGAAATACGCGCGCCGCCACAACAGCCGTCGTCCACCACCAAAGCAGTGGCGGGTGCAATGACGGCCTACAACAGATAAAAATCAGTGGCAGGCTAGCCCCCGCCGCAAGCGGTGGTGTGGTTGTTGTTGTGGCTGTAGGAAGAAGGAAAAGAAAATGCACGGGCCTGCTACTGGCTCTGTAGCTGAGCCACCTCCGCTGCCTCGTGCAGACAGAAGAGAAAATAAAGAAGAAAGAAAAGGAAGAGGGAGAGAAAGACGCGCGCCGCAACAGCCGTCGTCCACCACCGCAAGCGGCGTTGACCTACCGTTCCAACCCTGTAGGGCCAGGAATAACCACCCCTTACTACCTCCGACCTACATGTCCCAGCCCCATCATGGGCCAGGATCAGCTAGGATCAGCCACCCTTCACCACCTCTCCCCCTGTGCGATGTCAGCGCCCGTTAAAGATCCCCAGGTGATCGAAATTACTGCGTAGCCATCCCCCACGGAACCTCTTGCTTTCTTTCTATTTTCACCCCCACCTAGCTCTCTTTCTCCACGGCGCGGTTCAGGTGTCTACAGAACGTGCGACAGATACGGCACCTTTCCTTTCCTTGATCCAGTTAGTGTCATTATTATTTTCGAACGCAACTGAACTTTAAACGCTGGTTGTGTTCTATAAGGGGCGCGCGATGTACCGTGTGCAGTAGCAATGCTCAGGCTTCCGGTTTTCTCCACTGCAGTGTCTGAAGCGCTCTCAGATATTTTTTCAATGGAGGCAGAACACTAAACAGTGCATTTCAACCTGAAGCTAAAGTGTCGGAAATTAATCCGTAGATTTACCCTGCGACATACCTCACAGCCGTACTGAAACCTTGCCGTTGCTGTGCATTGCATTCTGTATCCTTCAGTCTGCGTAGTAATGCTGATAATGATGAGGATAATAGTGATGTACACTGTTTTAAAACCGTTTTACGAATTACGACGATGCATAAAATGCCTTATCACGGCTGCGAAACCAAGCACTCAAGGCTCTACACCACACGATAAGCTTCGCTAATGCGAGCCTTGTTGCACTGCAAGTTCAGTGGGCTGATCCAATACGAAGCCGACAGAAGCTTATATCGGAAATCCTAAATGAACAGACTGCAACAACCAACGTTCCGGAATTTAGCACTCCCATCTGGCTGCACGAGCGAAATCTAGAATGTGCTATAGGACCGAGGAAGTAGGTGTCGATAAACCATTTTTGTTTTCCCTTCAGGATTTAATTGTCACGTACATTTACTAATAGAATGTACATTTTTCAATAGTGTTAAAATTATTTATGCAGGTATCACAGCATTGCATAAGCTATCATAAATGGAGGAACGGAGCATGCGGGGAAAGTGTGCAAAGGAAATTTATTTATTTCGCATTCCTTTACTGCCCATGCATATGGCATTAAAAATGGGGTGGGTGGTACGAAATCTTACACAAATTACTATTCACAAAAGATTAACGTAATAAATATTGCGAGTAAGAAAAATACTCAGCAACATAATTATACAAGATTAGCAGGTGTAAGGAAAATGCAGGTTCTATACTGCTTAAAAAGATATTGAGGAACATAAGGGAAGAAAAAATGCAAGGCTATGCAGAGTATGGTAGAGAAGATTATGACTGGAAATCCCAACAGCAGCTGTAATATCAATTAGTGGCAGTAATTGATAAGGACATTGGTCAAGTATAGTTTTAACAACAGGAAAGTGCACAGAAGAAGTCGGCGTCATGGACCTGCAGCATCATAAACTGAAGAAAAATAAAAAAAGACCGTCTAATCTATTGCGAAGCGTACCCGTAACCGGTTTTTAAATTCTTGGGGGTTATTACTAATTGTTCGATATTGTTAAATGAAAGCAAGCGTAGAATAAATAGTTTTATATGATTTGCTCACCGCTTGAAATTTGAGCTGAACAAAATGAAATGAGCAGCATCAAGAACAAGTTTTATCGAATAGTGTTATGGAGCTATGCGGAATATAAATGAGCTAGATGCAAAACGTAATAGCGTGTAATTACGCCAAGGGGTTTTTTTTTGGAAATAAATGTGAGCTGAACTGAGAGATCAAAGAATTGCAATAGCAAGTTGATGCCGTCGGTTTAAAGTTGTTGCATTTAATGGCGACGTTTCGTGCTGTTCGCGTTTGTCTTCAGCATGTAGAGCGATGATCGGGAAGTGAAGTAAATGGTTTCATGTGGTCCGTTCTTCCGCTTCATGCAAGACGAAAGTATCTCCAGGCGAGTGGCATATTAATATTCACAGCGTAGCTTTGGGGGCTCCGCGCTGCTGGAACAGATGAACCCAAGCGCAGGAAGGGGATGAAGAAAAGGGCGAGAGTGGCGGTAAGAAAACATGACATAAACTTGAACGCACAGAAAAAGTGAGAAGCTTCGATGCGCAGAAATGAGCGTTCGCATGTTGCCTGAAAGAAACGTTGCTTTCAACTTTGCCCATTCTGAAACGCCGCTCGAAGTCATTCCGAAACCACTCGATGGCGAACGAAAAGAAGCATGCTCGGCCGCGTGATGAGCCACTTTGGAATGTTTTCCGGCCGTATTGATATAGAATTGCGCTTCTGCTCTAGGATCTTTAGTTTGTGCTGCGCCGACGTTTTCTGCACTTTCTACTTTACTAGAGCAGTGTCCACAAAAAACATTGATGTAATTTGCGCTGACTACTCTGCGGGAAAAAATAGATAAAGGAACGCCTACAACTCAAGTATTGTACGATTTGGAGGTGCTTCGTCGGCCTCAGCCATTATTTTTCTGCTTCAATACGCCTACTGCGAATAGGTAAACACGCCCTAGAAAGAGTCAGAAAGTGGGTCAAGGGGATAAAAGTATTCGTGGAACGAAGCTCTACATCTTGGCGTCTCTGAAGTCGGACGTGCATCAGAGGGAGCTGACTAGGTAGCGGTCAAGGGGATAAAAGTATTCGTTGAACGAAGCTCTACATCTTGGCGTCTCTGAAGTCGGACGTGCATCAGAGGGAGCTGACTAGGTAGCGCTGTTCATAACAGCGATAATGATAAAAGCAGAGTGAGATTTCGGACGATTTGCCTAATGTCTTTTCCAGCCGCACCGTTACGCGAGAACATATGGATTCTTTTGAAGAATTTTCAGACCTGCGCCACATCCGCGTCCTCGTGGCAAAACTGCGATTTTCTTGTGCTGCGCCTGTGACACCACAACAATAGGCCACACATCAACCTGGAGCTATTTCAAAACCAGGTTGTAAAGAGTCGTCCACGCTTATGGGGTGAACAATAGAGGAGGTCATCGCTCTCTTAAAAGCATGAGTTCGTCTGGCACAGCTGCTCATTGAAGCGAAATTGCCCAGTCACCAAGAGACCTAAATTTGGTGCCTCACATGGGCTGCCAATTAGTTTCGGTGCGCATTTGAGTGAGAAGAAATGGCACTTCGAAGAGAGCGGCCATGTGCTCGCGTGTTGAACATGAGTGGACGACACTGTACATGGTCTAGGCGACAGCTTGTTTCTTCATGCCCCTCTGTCAGCTTTGCTGAATAGCGCAGCTTCGGAGGTGCAACTTTAAAGGTATTAAATGTTGAGCTCCGTGTTTGTGCGGTCTTTCTGTTGTCCTGTCGTTTTGCGCGAAATATTATACCCATGTTGTCGGAGGTGTAAGATTACTGTTAAAATCGAGTGACTTTGTTCGAGTGCAACATGTTTCATTTTGTTCGAAAAGTAGACAAATAAAATGTGTCGCTCGAACGGCTTCAGGCCGGGAATTAACAGAAACACAGGCGAGATGACGCAGAGCAGACACTGTGCATCAGCTGGCTGAAATTCAACCATTCTTGCAAACTATACCATTTTCGCTTGTAGTGTAAACATGATAAAGTCCTCCTAAAAAGAGAATATTGTATTTACGTTCTCGGTATTGAGAAAGGGGACGTCATTGGAGAGAAAACCTGGAAAGAAATGTACATACAGATAAAAAAAAAACAAGGAAAACTTTCAAAGGTGCTTGTTTACATGAACCACACAAATCACTAGGGGCAGGTGTGTCATTAAGCTGTGAGGAACTGAGTACACAGTCAATCACACTTGTCTAGAGCAGTCGAGCGGTGCTCTGCGGACAAAGCAAAGAGGAATTTAAGGCAGGTACCAGCTTCAAATTATGATACTTGCGGTATACGGCAGTTGAAAAGTCATGCGAACCGCACAGGCATGAGCGCATCGTCGCTGACAATGCAGCTGCGTTAACATTTCACTTAGTTTGCCCCAAATCACACAACTCGAGCGCTCTAGACAAGTGTGGTCGGCTCCATACTTATTCTACGAGGCCAGTGAACTACAGTGCGATTACGAAAACTCACAAGCAGATCTAACTATATCATAATTACATCATGTGTTTGCAGTGAAACAGCCTTTGAAGTAGTTGATAGTTCTGTTTGCGGACGTTTTCACTACTCTGCAGGAAACCCAAGATTTCCTCGTCATCTAGCTGTTGGTTAGATATTTATTCAAATATGTGTAGAGGTGGCGGTACATAATCAAGGAAGGCAAATAAAAACGTATATTTATCACTTTCGCTGTGGTGACACTACTGCCCTCCAGCCAATGGGAATATTACGTCTGATGACGTCACTTTCGTCATCCAGACACCGAATTTCATTACCAATGCCTTCTTCTTCTTATGGGGCTTATAATGGTATTGAATTACAGATATATACGCATCAATATCTATTGCTACAGCAGCGGCTGACTTAGCACTTTAGATGAAAAGCGGCGTAATCAGCCGCTTGGCTTTAACACGTATGGTCGGAGTGGATGGCCGCTCAAGCGGTCGCGGCAGCCATGTTTCTATGGAGGGGAAACGAAAAAGGCGCCAGAGTGCTGAGCAATGTAACCAGATATTTTCTTTTCTAGTAACTATTTTGTGTACCAACTATTTTTATTACAGTTTCCGTGCGCTCATTATAGCTTTTTTTTTAAGTGTCTAAAGCTATCATGTTAATCGATACTATAGACGCAGTGGTCGATTGTTTCCCAGACAACCAAGGTGCTATTCCTTTTGGCGATTAAAAAAGTACATTTGCTGGCCAAATAAAATTGATGAATAAGGTACAAGGGTTTAAAGGTCGACTGCTCTGAATACATGAGAAAATATGGTATTTGACTACAAATACTTAAGGCTTTGAAAGCCGTTCAGAAAACCCGTGAGCATTGTGCGGATATTTGATGCTATTGAAGGCAATGGAAGTAAACCAACTTGCCTGCTTACAGGGTTGGAGGCTCGTCCGGACTAGGCTGAAAATCGCTGTTGGGGAAACGTTCTATGTTGGATGGTTTTTCTGATATTAACCGTTATGACCCCCTAAACATCTAAATAAGCTGACATGAAAGAGAATCCGTCGTCTCAAACAATACTCTAAGAACGAGAAGCGTTGGACTGATCGCGATGATTAAATTCTTCAAAACTACAAATTTAGTTATTTCTGAAGGCTTAAAATTTAAAGACGAATCCCATATGCAGACGGAGACTTTTCGCACCGCGTCCGAAATTGGTGGAACACCTTTTTGCTTTCGCCAAAGTGAAACCCGCTGTTTTCTTTTTTTTTTTTTGGGGGGGGGGGGGGGAGGGGGGTACAAAACACTGCACATCAGTTCCGAATGTTACTATTTATGAAACTTGTGAGACTGTTAATTAATTATTTCAACTCCTTTCTGTCTGCGTAGTAACGCCCTCCCGTGGCCCATGTGGTAATGTGTACTAACGCTGTCAGCTTCTTGCGAAATGTGATAACGTCGTCTAGTAGTAATTTACTTATATTAACGGAAAAGAGACACGTGGTTGAACAATGATGTCGACGACTAACGATTCGGTTTGGCATGCATAATTTCCTTCCGTCTCACGCTGATCGCAAATATACTCATGTGAGGAAGGAAGTTCTATTTGCCGTCATCGAACAGGCACTGTTTTTTTTTTTATCCACAATGTCATGGCTGACTTACTAAAGGCAACATTCATGTGCAGTGTTTCATCACTAATAACTGGTGCAGGGTACGCCACCCCACAGCAGTTACGACGCTCCCCAATGGCTACGCAATTTCCTAGATAAACTAGTTTCAAAGCACCCGAAGGCACAAATAAACCTGTTTGGGGACGTAAGCTAGCAATATTGACTGGAGTCATCGAATTCAGTCTATATATACCGTCAGGAGGAGCTGAGGGTATTCACTGCCATTTTACTTTTTTTGTTCGCTCTAAATGCATCGTGACTGACAGACATCGCGGGGGAAACAGGTTATGGAATGCATGCTGACCGCAGGACGGCTTACCGACGGCTCATTCATACAGCCTAGAATTCATTACATACGCCTGAGAAACCAGCGACCCCTCCCCCCCCCCCCCCCCCCACACACACACACATACACAGACACGCACACAAAGTAATTCATACCACATTTATCTTCTTACTTGTATTAAGGAAAACTCGCAAAAGTAGAAAGCTCTTCGACAAGATGAACTGCTATGCAGTTAATGGCAATAAATCTAATATCTTGTCATGGATCTAAGCAACCCCCTAAACCAGAAACGTAAATTGACACCTGGCTTTCATCAGGAAACATAGCCGAGAAAATAAATATATCTCAACATGTAGTTTTCGAAAAGAGCAATCAGAAACACTTGTTCGCAAAAGCACTAAAAGACTCAGAAGTATAAAAGGAAATCTACATTTCGTACAGCTAAGTCCCAAAAGCAAGCTCACAAGCGTGAAAAGCTGCTATAAAGCTGAGCAGGTATGCCTGGCAGCGACTCTGAATTCAAGGCGCTTTTTGTACTACGTACATAGACCAAAAAGTCGAAAATTCTGAAAAGGTCTGGTGATAAAACCAAAGAACCTATCAGGTACGCTCCTCGCTAACAATGTGCGGGTTATAACGATCAATCCTAAATGTGGGGGCACATTTGACACTGACCTTTCAACTGTTTTTACTGGCGAATATAAATGTAAACTGTTCGACTACCCCCTTTTTTAATGCTGGAGCCATAGATGTCACGCAGTTAGCAGAGGTAGAATGTTATGCATAGCTTAATAAATACAAATTTGTCACTCAACGGCATAGATGATATTATTTCATAAACAATAAAGAACACTGAACTAATGTGCTCTAGCATTTTCAGTTCATTGTTTTTGTTATTACTGATAGAAACCACTGTACAGGAGTGTTGGAATGTGCGCGACGACGTCTCCGCACATATAGTGGGTTCGATTGAATCAACTTTTAATTTGAGCCCCGTTACAACAAAATTTGTGCCAAGCTCCTCAAGGAACACTCCATTGACTCTAAAATCATGCAATATTTAGATTTGAATAAGGTTGTTTCATTCACCAGTGTGTATTCCGCGAGGGGTTTTTGAAACTGAACTGGCCCTTTTGTTTCACAACATTCACACCAACAGTGATATTATGCTACGAAGTGACGCATTTTTTAGAAAGTAACTCGTCGGCGATCCTTCCTAAACTTTCAAATTTGTCTACCTCGAATTGTTATCGACTAAATTACTGATTTTCTCATCCACCACTATGAGTCAGCCTCCATTATTTACCAATATTCAAGTCGCTTCTAGTCCCCTCCGACGTACGTCTTAAGCCATTTAACATTACTACTTACCCCAGAACGTTTAACGTCATATCCGATTGTTCACCAATAACTGCGTTATTTATTGGTCAGTAACGAACACATTCTATAAATAATATTTTAAGAAAAACATGAAACGTACGCAAACCAGGTGATTGAAATCTATCATGACACTCAAGGAATGTCAGCAAATGTCTTTTCACCAGCGTCGCCAGCCTCACCAGGCGGTCCCATCCTGCTGTAAGATTACTTAGGCATCGCCATTTGTCATAATTGTTCCGGGAATTTGCATGCCACTAGCCAGCTTTTATTGGGTAATTAATCCTTAAGCTTCCTAAAGAGCCAAATGTTGCACGCCCCGGAAGACGTCGGACTACAAGCGTACATTTCTCTAAAGGCCCAACCACAAGGCAGCGTTTCTCCGGCGCCGCGTAGGCGTCCCGTCTACCGGTGTCGACGCTCGGCGCCGTGTGGAGAGGGCAGTCAAACACATGAGAGCGTACGAATCGGCGCCGCATCGGCGTCGGTCGGATGGCACGCAGTGTGTCCAGACTAGCTTTGCTTGAACGTTACAAATGTCGTGTACCATGACATTTCACAATTTCAATCATAATAAGTTGTGTCATACGATAAAAGTCTTCGTCTGTTAAAGTAGCGACGTAAATAGTATATTGGATTGAGATGTACTCCCAAAAATGTTTCTTTGTCTACCTTCTGCCACAAGCCTGAGCAGGGCACTGAACTTAGGTGAGCAACATGAGTCACCTGACCTGATTGTCCAAGCGCGGTCTTTGGCGAGCGAGCGACGTCTCTTTTTGTGTTTTAAAGAAATCCGATGGATAGGAAGCTGAACCTCCTCCTGTTGAAAAAGATGCTACTGCTTCTTATTATACTAAAAAGAAAACAACGGCAGTGCAGACGCTGGTGGGTGCGACCGGTGTTTCAGCACCGCAAGCGCGAAGGACTGTACCATACGGCGGTGAGTGTCTGATTTCATCACTTTTACTTCTTGTGTTCTTGGTGTTGTTGTTTTGCACGTAAAACGGGGTAGAAATGCCGTGTTGTTCCGTATTGACGACTGGCTTTATAACTTAGCCAGTCGTGATGCAAAGTATACTTTGTAGCTTAGCTGTTTTGTGGACCCACAGGAGTGGCGTAGCTGACGTTCGGCGACCGATGCGATATCGAATCCACGCTTTGTTTGCTGCGTTTCCAAGGAGGCGAAATTAAAAACGCTCGGGAATGAGACAATTAGAGAACTTTTTGTTTCTCAGTTTGTAAATATGTCAACTAGCAGTTACCTTCTACATTTCACATTTGCTGCTATGTTGTTATTGCAGATGCTACGAATGAGAGAAGGGGACCATGACTTTTTCTATAAGTATTATAGAATGTCGCCTGGAGTGTTTGATCACCTCCTATCATTCGTTGCTGAGGACCTCACTCGACAGTATGTCGTGAGGGAGCCCCTTGAGCCAGGTGAACGGCTTGCTATAGCCTTGAGGTTAGTAAGGTTCAAGACATTCCTGTTTACATTTTTACAACTTGCATACACTGTAAGATGAATTTAATAACTATATTTAATCTCAGTTCGGTTCAAATGGTGTCAATAGAGATTTCGCTTTGTTCTATGATAAATATGAGGCTGAAACAAGCAACGCAGATATTTATGCAGGCTTCTTTCAGATATGCCTTACTGTGAGGATCAAAACCTGTCATGTAACCTGCAAATGTGGCGTTTTCAATGTGCAACATGCATACGGTGATTTATCTTTATCGACTAGCTACTTCATGAATATGCCAAGCCAGACTACCTGCAAGAACATGTTTATACAGAAGCACTATTCCCTAAGTACTTATAGCAAAACAAGTTGGCTGCAGCCTTTGCAAAGAAACTATATGGCACATACAGAGCACCATAAAAATAAATTGAAAAAGAGGGCAGCATTCTGACATATCTTAATAGACTGCTGTAGAAACATCACAAACTTTATATAAATGTGCTTGAGGAAAGCTCATTGTGGCTTTTAACTAGCACTTCACAAGGGCACTGCAAAGAGAGCATGAGAATTTATATTCTGAAACATGTCCTTTTTTTTTTTCAGCTACTTAGCAACCGGCCAGGACATAAAAGATATTGCCCTGGCTTACAGGGTGGGGATTGAGACGGCACGTGTCACCATCCACCTCTGTTGCAGAGTGATCTGGGCAAGGCTGAAGGATCACTTCATGAAGGTGACAGTCATTTTAGCATCATCAAGCCTCTTTATTAAATTAAAGATGCTGTTATAAAGTCTTATTAGTGACAGCTGTCCAGCAGCATCAAACCTGCTTAGTAGACCTGTTATTATCACAGGTTATTAACAAGATATCATAATATCATTATACATACTAGCAGTACAAGCACTCTTGTGCTCATGGTCAGCTCAAGTACAAGCTTAGTGTCTTATTAGCATTGCAATTGTAATACTGCAAGGTATATCTGTGATGCCCTGCCAAGAAAACGGTCATGTAAACTAATTATTTCTACTGTGATTTACAACTGTCGCTAACAAGGACTACATTGTTGTTTGCAATTTCACAGATGCCATCAGAGGCCGAGTGGATGGTGATTGCCGAAGATTACCAGAAAAGGTGGCAATTCCCAAACTGCTTAGGTGCCGTTGATGGCAAGCATGTTGCCATCACGGCCCCCTCAAACTCTGGGAGCTTCTACTTCAACTATAAGGTAAAAATTTTTAAAGGATGGTTTAGGTTCTTGCACTTCCTTATCATATTTCCCATACTTAATTTTATCAAATATTCATTTGCTATTGCTTGTTAGATGCCACATAGTTTATATAGGTAGTATAGGTCATTCCCTAACTTGCAAAAGTAATTAAAATAGATGTGTGGTGTCAACAGGCCAAATAGTTTCTTTTGGTATGAACATTATTATTGCATTACCATATTTAGAGCATTTTATAAGGCAATAGATGTCAAGGCTATAACTTGTAAGAAAGCTGCACTACAGTAAATATTCTTGCCTTGCTGGAAACACCACATGTAGCTTGCCGGTTTGAACTGTTGATCACAAGACTACTTTTCAATACCGTCATGCTCAGTGCCATAGAGCTCTCGCTACTCAGCCACCACTTTGTGGCAGCCCTTGTTACAGTCATGTGTCTCAAGTGTTTTCACATTTTGGATTTTTCTAATTGTGCTTACAGTATTTACAATATTATTGTTATAAATTTTGTTTGCAAATTATTGTGCACTTGTCATGTGCATGCATGATCTAGTATGACTTCATTAAAGCCTAAGTTTGTGTATTAATGTAGTGCAACTAATTAAAGAATTAGGTCACCAATTTGCAGCTCATGTGTTTGTGCTAACTCTATTTTTCTGAATTTCAGCACACATTCTCTATTGTACTGATGGCCATTGTAGCCAGTGACTACAAGTACATATTGATTGATGTCGGTGCTGAGGGCCGGAAGAGCGATGGAGGTGTCCTGAAACAAGCAGATTTCGGAAAAGCCCTTGTCGCTGGGCAACTTGGCATTCCACTGGCTGCCCAGCTACCCGGAACACGGACGACTGCTCCATATGCCTTTGTTGGAGACGAGGCCTTTCAACTAAGGAAAGACTTTATGCGGCCATTTCCCTCTAAACACCTTCAAGACGAGAGGAGGGTGTTCAACTATAGATTGAGTAGAGCACGGTATGCTATGGCTCCTTTATTTTGAATGGTGTCAGTTGAATATGCTCTACATAGATTTAATTGCACATGTCGAGAAAAAGCATAGTTTGTTTCTTTCTGAACCAGTCTGAAAGGCAGCGTTGTGAGAGTATGAGTCTGTTGCTGTAATATATATATATATGCAGCTGAGCAAATTGCTTGCAAGAATGGAAAACAAAAAATAGGCTTTATGTATAGTCCCACAATTTTATACTTTGGGTCCTTAATCATCTACAATGTGTGCACAAAACTTTTGCTTACTTATGGGTGTGCAACTGGAAGCTTGCATGATGTAGGGTATGCAATTACAGGGAAACAAAGCATACAAGGACAAGGCAAAATACATGTAAAAACAGTGAGTGCATACAGATAAGGTGTGCAAACCAATGCTTTCACCGAACAAACACTTGCTGTGTGCATGCACTTGTGTGATATAAGCCTCATTTGGTGATGCGTCTCATTCTCTGCATGCACTGCTAGCATTAAGTGATCTGACATTGTATACATGTGTGTTAGTACATCTGGTATATACATCAAACTTTCCAGTCTCACTGAGCATAAGTCTATGATAATGTCAAATATACATTCTTACATGCTGCTATGCTCTTTTTGGTGTTTTGCAGGAGGTGTGTAGAAAATGCCTTTGGCATAACAGCAGCTAGGCGGAGAATTCTGCTTAGGACTATTAATCTTCATCCAAAAAATGTGGATTATGTTGTCAAGGCTGCATGTGTGCTGCACAACTACTTGCTGACCCTGAACTCCCAACATGGGTATGTTGACAGAGAGGACAGTTTTGGAAATGTGTTGCAAGGCCAATGGCGCCAAAGTATTGAAGCTGCTACAGTGGATGGGCCAGAGCCCAGATACTTCCCACTAGAACCAACGCATGCCCGGAACTATCCGTGCGGAGCTGCTGATGCCAGGAATGTGTTCCTGGCCTACTTCTGCAGCAATGCTGGTGAGCTGCCCTGCCAGTGGAGCCAGCCTGGTGTCTCCAAGGCAGCTTGCCTGGAGCGCCTTAAAGACCAGCAGCTTCTACCCCTACAGTGATAGTAAGTGATAGGAATATAACATATGCACTAGTGTTTAGTAGTGTCTTAAGAGTCCACATTAATAGCTATATTAATTTTAATCGAGACCCATACAATTTGGTGCTGTGGGGTGTACAACTAGCATTAACGGGGCGTTAAAAAAATTGGTTTGTACGGACATGTAATGTCCAAAAGCAGCTCAGGCAATGCAAGATACTGCAGAGGAAGAATCTGGAAAGGCGTATAAAGTGGTCTCTCTTAAATATTCCCAGAGGTTCCCGATAAACTGAAGAGCTAACCACATGAGGCCACCTGCTTGTCTATAGCGTCCATCTACAATAGTCATTCAAGGTATCAAGTGAATTTTTTTTTAATGGATAACTTATTCTACACAATTTGAGTACACTTGAGTCATGCATACCTAAAAAAATGCATAATCATAAATACCTTTAGATACACTATATGCATCACTGATGCAGTTCAGCATTTACTGATGGCAAAAATAAGTTTTCCAACTTGCAGAGGGTAGATCTATCTTTTCCATTAGAGGATGATGTAGTTGGCAGTAATTGAAATGTAATCTCCGCATGACCCTGCCTGGCATTACAAATAGGCATACTGTGCTGTAATGTGCAATTTGTGAAAGATGGAGTTAGAAATGATTTGATGGGATTTCGAAACATGACAATTTATTCAGCAAATTCCTTCATAACTTGAAGAACTTCCAATTGCATGTCTATTTTTCTTTCCAGTTTCACTGACCTCATGTAGTTTATCAAAGACAGGGCAAAATGTTCGTCCGTGTCTAGCGGTTTCTGGTTGTTAATTTGCTGAGAAACATGTCCCAGCTGTTCAATAAAAGGATCATGTTTTCTTTTTTTTTTTTTTGTTGTGGCCTTGCTTCAGGTGTCGGTGCTAGTGGCAGCGGCTCGTCATCCAGGAAGTTGACATCATGAGGGAGGACGATCGTCTCAGAGTGCCCATGAGTGTCCTGGCTACTCTCGCTTGGTGTCACTGATACAGGCTCCACATCAGAGTAACCATTGGCAATGTTTTGGAGTAGAAGCTGTGCTGTCATGTTGCCAGACGTTCTGCACATATGCATGAATACAATAAAACTGTTGAAAATATATATTCCATATTATTCCAATGTGATATACTCTGCCTGCTATATTTGTTATCTAACAGTATATAAAGTCACCCAACTATTTAGGCTGCTTTTACAAACCAGGATGAACTTTTAGATACGCTTAGTTGTCAAGAATGTTCACACACATGTCTTGCATATTTTCCTGCCATGATGTGCACAATTTTAAAGAAATTCTGGTACTAGCAAACACTATATCTTGCATTGGCACAACAACACTAGCTTATGTAATGGCATGAAAAGAACTGCAAAAGAGGTATTTCAGCAGGCGAACACTAAAAATGTGACAATGTGACTTTTTTTTTAACATATACTGGCATTTCCAAATTCTACAATGCCATTGGCTCTACATAATAAAAGTTTCTCGTCATTTCAAAAGGTTGTAAGAAGGATCGACTGAATCTTTTATTTTTTGGAAGTTCTCCAGTGGCAATGGTACAGCGCTTTGAGAGAAAACTGCGGAAACACAACCCTTGCTTTTCTGACTATGGGGCGATTAATTTGCGGCTTTATAAAAGGATCTGGCTACTCTCACACTTGTGCCGCATGCACACACATTAACTCGCACTCGTAAGCTACTCTGTCATGTGAAAGACCAGCCGACGTAGATATAAAACCCGGCTACGACAGGCTGTTCAAATGTGCCTGCGATCTTTCCACTTCAATCGGAGCCGCTCTGCCGCGAAGTTCTCTCGACACGGAGTCTCAAACCGAGCAACAAGAAGGTACCATCCCGGTGAGTTTTTTTTTTTTTTTTTTTTTACGCGCAGGCAGTTTATAATATAGATCCAATACTTACGGCTTTCCTTCTACGCTATCCTTCAAGAACAGCATCTGTTCATAGTAGGGCCATGAAACATCGTCAAGCACATCTTCTACTTCCTCGGTCCCTGCTCCGCTCTTCTGTGCATCCTTCCTCGACATTAAGATTCGGCGAAACTTATCCCGCAAGGACTTCCACCTCTTCTGCAGCAGTACTTCTGAAAGAAACCCATTTCTGAGCCTCATCACGGCCTCACAGCACTCGGTCCACTGAAGGCGATGCAGCACGATAGGCTTACCTGCATTGGGTACATTCGGCAACACGGCAGCCGCAATCTCTGCCCACAGCGCGGTCTTCTTTGGCCGGTTTTTGTGCTCCTTGTGTTTGGCATCCCACAGAAGGGGCCTACACTCAAGATTCCTAATCAAACATTCATTATCTATGCGTGAAAACGACATGTTGCGCTAGAAGCGATATCCGCAGCACGTGGGAGCGGATTACAAACAAACACTGCACGCGGGCATATTTCCGGATGTCGTCGTACAGACAGCCGGCAGCTGCGTGTGCAAGGAGTTCCGGAATTATCTCCGCGTCAACGGATACACGGATCCTCATTGGTTCCCACCCGCGATATGCTTCCGGCGCTGACGCCGAGATCTGGCTTCGCCAGATATCTGCGTCGCCCGGCGTCGTCTCGCTCCGAGCGCTGAAATTCCGCTCCGGCCGACGCCGACAGACGCGACGCCGGAAAAACGCTGCCGTGTGGTTGGGCCTTAAGGAGAAGTAGACCGGAATACGCATCCCCAAACTGAAATCCTTATCTCGCATATTTTACAAATCCCCCTCGAAGCTGTACACTACAGTGTAATGAGACTGATTAACTGTTCATTATCATACGATGCTTGAGTACCATTTCTAAAATTAGAGTTACTTCGGGCGAATCATTCTTGCTTCATTCATCCATTCCATTTCCACTCCATTCCATCCATTTCTTCACCAAGCAAGGACCATGCATCTCACTGCTCGCTACGCAGGTCCCATGACAATGTGTACCTTGTTGAAATTTTGCGTCCACGTGCCCGTACTCTGTCTTTAACAACTCAATCCTTTAAAGCAGCACAAACTTCAACGCCTTGCTTTGTCTGGTCTCTCTGATTGCATGCCCGTCATTACTCATGAAAACTGTTAATCTAGGCATTTTGCAAAGACCGCCGCTTGTCTAACACCTCCTCCCGCGCCCCATCAAAGAGTGCACATAAAACAAAGTGATGGGATGCGAAATTACTAGCTTGTGAAAACTGCATCTAATGGTTCACACTTACAGGCGTTCACTCAGACTGTCTGTTTACTATCTGTGGACTTTTTGTAATAAAATGTATTGCATCACGGAAAGTAGCCGGGCCAGTCGGTTCTTTGGTTCTTAGCAAAACAGCGCGCAGGGTAACGGCGTAAACCTAGTATGTAACACGCCTTACAAATTATCTAGGCTGCGCAAAATGTTAACAATGGTATCTAGAAAAAAAAAAAACTCGCTGCAAGACGAACCACAGGAACAAATTCACATCCTGCGACAGTGATGTAGTCTACGAGATTTCTCTATATTGCGCTGCATCTTACGTTGGACAGTTAGGTATTTGCGTCACTATTCGGTTAATGAAACATGCGGGAAACATCGACTCAAAATACGGTCTAATCACAATCGATCTAATCACACACGCGTCAAAATGCGAAAGCATTCAAAATTTGGACCAATGCAAGATTTCGAAAAATTATAATCGGCCGTTCGCGCGCAATATTCATGAAGTGTATATCATGCGCAACATCCGATCAACATACGTAAGCATATATAATGAATTATGTGTCCTGTAAAGTAATTCATCATTTTCATACCTTTTAATAATAAAAGTGACGATGCCACTATTTCCAAAAAGTATCCCTGCGGTTCTTCATCTGGGAAGCTTAAGGTTATTGTCAGTTAACATAAAAGGCACCGAGGGATGTGCTACTGAAAGAGGTCCCGAAATGCAGAATTGTACTTTGACGTCTTGTGAGAAAGTAGATGTAATTAGTAAGCGTAAGCTTTGGAAGGAATAAATAAACATCACATAAAGCTACCAGACGCACAGGAACACATTAGCGAATAAAATACACCTGTGCAGTAGCGATACCATTGAAAAAGGCGAATTTGCCAAGAAAAAAAGTTCACACATAGCGGTATGTTAAATAAGAAAACATACAATCAATGAGTTAGAATTAGGCACAAACGAAGAAACGACCATTTGAAGGAATAAAAAGAGGCGGTGAGCATTTAGCAGTGAAGGGTAGCGAATCTGTCTTTTTACCGTAGTTAGTGCATACTTTTGGACTTATAGAAATACGCAATATTAGGATTATTTAGGGCAGTTGTACGGATAATGTAAAAAAAAAGTTCCATCAAAGATGAACTGGATCGCTTTGATTCCTAAGTGAAATTTAGTAAGCAGATTAATCAGAAGGCTATGCAGTCCATGAAAAGACGAACGAACGGAAAGTAATGATCGTAATGGACGTCTCTGATCGTTAGAACGTTCAAAATATGAAACGCGCGAAGTGCAAGCAAGAAATATCTGCTTCCGTCCTCTATGAGTACACTTTATACTTTGATGTTAATTATTTACGAGCTGCTAAATAGCTCAGATAAGGAATAATTGCGATATAAATGTGAAAGCTTGCAACTTCAGAGGAAATCATTACGCAGAACGTATTGAATCACATTCGCTTGCGGCAATCGGCCTTGGGTCAAATTCTTCGTCGTCTCAGTAATGTTGTAGTCGGAGAACAGAAAAGCCTACTTTGCTTGGCGCAGAAATACTGCTGGAGAAACTCCATACATGCGCGAGCAGTGTGCATGATGAAGCATCGCGAAGCAATGTGAACTATTTCGTCGTTGGGGAAACCTTTACTCGAGTTTCAAAGCCGTGAGCTTACAGGCCAACGGCCGCCGGCAGCAGCTTGGATAACATGCATGGACGAGATCGATGGCACAATAACCCGCAATGATAGAGGGGGAGTGCAGTTCCTGGCACTCAGGCGCGGTTGTCAACTACAGGATAGTCCCACGTGCTGGCTCCGGCATTCAATCATCAATCTATTGTGTTCCCCCAGCACCGCTTGGCAGGTGCGTCGACAAAAGGCCTAGGTCCATTTCAGTCTCGCAATGCATCTTATGAAACGCGTACCGCGCCGCGCGCCAAACGACAGCGTCGTGTGTGCAGGCCGAATTGGCAGGTAATGAAATAATGCGTTTTAGACGACGAACATGCGGCTAAAACGAGTTTTCAGCCAATAAATGGCGACAAATTGGCACTAGAAATTTTAGCAGAAGCGAAAATGATTGGTACAAATTGCAAAGTGCAAATTACGCAGTGCGAATGATTGGTGCAAATGGTAGACAAAATTGGCATTCGCCAAAAAGCTGGTCTATCTATAGGCTAATCTTACAAAAGGTGTACACTTACATAATCTACCAGACACGAGGTAACATCTGCCCGACAAAAACTCTGTATTGAAAAACTCCGAATTTCAGGATTAAATAGGTTTATACCGGTTCGTTAAGTGCAACCAGGTTGCTATTTTGCTAATACCAGTTGAAGGGGTTCGCTGTTTCACTCAAAACGATGGACCCAGTAATGCACATAGTAGGGAGATTTGTCAGGTTTCATCATCATCATCATCAGCCTGACTATACCCACTGCAGGGCGAAGGCCTCTCCCATATTTCTCCACTTAACCCGGTTCTGTGCTAACTGCATCCACTTGACCCCTGCGAACTTCTTAATCTCATCCGCCCACCTAACTTTCTGCCGCCCGCTGCTACGCTTTCCTTGTCAGGTTTAACGTGTGCGATGTAGTGCTCGTACCGGGGGACCGGAGCCGTAGAGACCAATGAGACGCTTACACATAGTTACTCATGTCTAGCGTAGTAATAATGACGGCGACATCTGATTAAACCTTCAAGTGCAGTGAAAATATTTTGTTTTTGTTTCAAGCTTAGAGCTTTTACGATAGTTTGTTTAATCACCTTTATCAATGTAATGGTGCGTTTTAATAGCTCTGTTTGACAAACTTGCAATGCCTAAGTGAAAACAAACACGTGGAGTTTTGTCGGAACCTTAACAAGATAAGCTCGAGCACAGCAGAAACACGCATGCGACCTGGGAAATATACACAGGTAGCTTTAGAGCAGGCGACTTGGTCCATGAAGTAGCTGCGACGAATGCCTCATTAAGGTGAAAGCCTCACTTGGCTATGTTTGCGAAGACGTGTCTGCAAAACGTGGAAGCAAAAAGTGGAAGAAAAACACAGAAGCAAAATATAACGTGAGATAGGACGTCACGTTAAGCTGAAAATGGTAGTCATGAATGTGTATGTAATGACAAGCGGCATATAAAGGCCATTTCATGCCTAGTCATGTCATGTGAGTCATAGTTTAGTCATGAGTCGCCCACTTGTCGTGAGTCAGTCAGATTGGAGATCTAACGTGGAGGACTATAGAGTCCATGACTTGTGTAAGTCAATCATGACCATGACAAGAGTATATATAGTCACTGCTCTGAGAAGGGCTGAGTCATGACACCAAAAGTGCTGAGTCACGAAACTCTAGGAGGAGCAGCCAACGCACATTCTTTCGCATTTATTCAATGCACAACTCTGTAGTGCTTCAATGTTTTTATTAAATCGGTATAAAGGAAGGAGCAGTGCAAAGATACTGGTACACGGAAAAGTAATGACTCCCTAAAATCGTCAAGTGTTTCTGAAACATCGACATCTTTCAGGGTATCAATTCTAGGGTCAAGTTAAAGTGTACACGACGCGGCTTTTATCGGTCTCTATGTTCTAGTTGCATGCCCAAGGGGTAATCACAAAGCGCGACTTGATGACGATTGTGCTGCTCAGTAGTTAGTACTGCAACAATATATGTATATGCACGCTCTGGTCATATAGCTTTCGTTTCATTTATAGGATTTACCGGCCCAAAACCGGCATCACCTATGATGACGCCATACTGGAGGACGCCGGTAATTTTTGACAAGCCTAGGTTTTTTAAATTAGGCTGATAATGCACAGCACAGAGAAGCCTTATGGTCACAAAAACGCAGCAGCCATGGTAGGTCCGATTATATGACCTCTAAATCAACAGCCGAGGGCACTAACCAGTCGCTGACCGTGTCGGGGCCTACAGTCGTATTCATCTACGTACAGCCTATAGGCCTTCAAAATTATTCGACATTTGCGTCTGTGATTCCTCAGGTCTGTGGCCAACTAGAATGTACACTGGCTCACGCAACAGCATAAGCAGCAGCTAGTATTTACATTGCTTATATTGCACTATAGCTAATAACAAAAGGGGGAGATCCACGTATGTGAGAGTTCGTCAGTGATTACCAGGGCGCAAGAAAAAAAACTTTTGACAGCTTTCTTTGAGTACTGTGGATGACTATTTTGGATTTCAAAAATCGTAAAAAAATACTAAAAAAAAAGAGCCACATAGAGCCTTTGATGCTTTGTCACTTCTTCACTGACGAGTATGGTATAATGCCTATTTCTTGAGAGGTAGCGCTTAGTTAAATAAATGGGCTGCGCTAGCTGTTGATAGGCTGGAAACACTGAATATAGGGGAAATAAAAAAAAAGTGCGATGTTAGTGATGCTTCGCAGCCGTTTTACACTTACATGCAAACGGGAGAGGCACAAGAAATAGTTAATCACGTAGAAAAAATACCTTTTGGGGCACATTATAGCAGATGGGCTGGTACGTGAACTCTCAGGCCCATACTTCTTTCCTCCTCCTCCATTCACTTTATGTAAAAAAAAAAAAAAATCTGGAATCACTGATGTAATGTTTCGGAGTTAAGCCCGTTGGAAAATAACGATCTGAAAGAAGAAAATGAAGTGTTTTTTTTTTTTCTGTACCGTTTACGAGCACGTTGTCTTCATGGATGTGACACTCTTTTGTTCCTTTATCTGCTAGCATGTATATTATATGTTTTAGCATATATTACAGTTATTACACTTCACAGAAGTATAAAAATGAGCCTCGCTAGTCTTCATAAAATCAATGTATGCGGAATTGTTGCCTCATTATTTCCGAAAACAAAAAAGAAGAGAAAAACGCTTTTTACGAGATAGCCAAATTAGTAGAGGAAGGCTCTGACCGTGGCTGTGGTCACACTTTTCATAGTCGGGTTTGCTCACCGAATAAAATGGAGTCGGAATCAGAAACCTTAGAAGCAATGCATTCCTAGAATCCTTAACTGCGAAATAAAATGCGCAGCACCCTATAATAGTGCAAACATCGCCTCATAATGCAAACCTACGCCATATATAGTTAGGGCAGGTCAGAATAACCCAAACGGCAGTAACATAAAGTGCCAATGGCATAAAATGAATGAATATAAATGTAAAATTATTCATTTGACTTGCATGTGTAGAAAATAGTAAAATACGAATTGTCAACACTAAAATTTGTTACTCGACTTTTGTTTGTAGGCAGTGCATAAATATCGAATATACAGAAGGAAATTACAATTTGTTACTTGCCTACTGAGTATCAAGACTATATTTATAATCCAATGTAACATGCCTCCTAGGGACACCCTCTTTCGCGTTACCCATCTAAAGGGCTCTTCTGTGTCAGTTGTTCATTATGTTATTCTTTTTGCAGTCTGTGTCGTTCAGAGTACTGTTAAGTATTAATGTGTAGGTATCCGTCACCAACTGCAGGCAAGAGCGCGCCGGCAGTGAATGTTCGGCTACTGGTCTCCTCCTTGTTTCTGGCCAGAAATAAACTAAAGCTAGGTCATAGACACGCACAAGTGAATACGTTCTATGAGAACTATGCGTATGACGCCAGGGGTACCATTTAGTACACAGCGTGCAACTTCAACGGTGAGTAATGAATAGGTACCGATAAGCTGATTAAACATGCGCACCGCCTTTAGGCGTACTCCATGGACAAACCAATCGCTTCTGTTATGTCCGCACACATTTCTTTTGGACTTGTAATTTTTCAACGTAAAAGAGGAGTCGACAGATGGTGCAAAGGAGACACGAAAAGCAAACATGGAACACAGTTGACAAAATACTTCTGTAAACATCGGCTTCGAAGGCTGGCACCTGTAAAACACACGTATAAAGTTCGAAGAGGGCATTACGGTGAATGAAAACCCTGGTTTCGAAATGAAGTTTGGATGGCTTTCAGGGTAAAATGAAGGACAAATTTGGTAAGATGAAATGAAGAAAGCGATTGTCCCCAACATTTTCTGCTGCGCAAATTAGCAAACACTGCTTGCCTTTACTTCGCACTCGAAAGAGCAAAGTCAGTACTGGAACAGTGCACCAGAGGAAGATTAATACACGACATCACATGCTGAAATGACCCGTGCTGACATCGCAGCTAGTGAACTCTAACATCAAAAGGGCCGCTCTAAACGACACGCCGATTACCTACAGAAGCCTTTTGACAGGTCGAGATGTGGATTGAATAAACAATGATGCCATCGCTTTCAACCACCATTGGCAAACATGAGCTGTCAACACGGGAATACGAACTTTGTTTCTTTTCGATTCATTGTGTGGCTTTCAGGATTGCTTTTCGGTACATTACGCACTGTCTTTGACGTTCCGCACCAATGACTTTCTGCCGTATTCTTTGATTTTGGAGTGTGTTTGGAGCCTTCTTGCTGCTTTACTGTTTTTATTTTGTTAGGCAAGTAAGATGACATTTTTTGAACGCTTAATGGCTGTATGCGAGTTGTCAGCAGTATTCAAAATACGAAAACCGTCTTCGCGCTTGGCCCGTACGCAGTGGCGCATTCAGCTGTTGCCTAGGACAACAAGAGCTGTTAGCAGGTATTGTGTCCAAACTTATGCGACACATTGAGCACAGCTGATAGTTTTCTCTGCTTTCATTTCTGCTTCTCCATTTTCTGTATGTGTTTCTGCGCTCGGGAAGTAGAAAATAAGGGAACCTTAGCACAATCTAAAGGGAACGTAATGGCACCAACTAAGCAAGCAAACATGACACATAATATTTGGAAAAGAAAGACGATCAAATTTTCCTATCCACTGCGGTCTGATCCAAACTTGACTTAAAAAAACTGCACCTATCCCCGGCCTGACTGTGCGGAGATGGCTTAAAATTCTTGTAAACAAAAGCTTGCCCTTGAGAAAGGCATGCTTTTATTTTATATGCCGAGGGCCGCTTGTAAAACAGCCGTGTTTATTTCACTTCATATTCATCATACGCATGAGCATGTCGCTGGTTCTCCTTGGTGAAAATTTGAAGCGCTTAGTATTTGGTTCTTGACCACTGTTCAGATGTTGGTGCAAGAAAGGTGCAGATTCCTACATTTGTAATTCGACCTGACAGACATGGCCTAGAAAGCACTGAGAAAAAAAAAAAAATAGAATAGCGTTCATGTGCTGAGCGATCTCAGCACACGTTAAAGATCCCCAAGTGGTCGAAATTATTCCGGAGTTTTCCCCTACGGAAATGGCGCAGATCAGGTGTCCACCCGGACGTGTGAGAGATACAGTACATTCCATTTCTTATTAACGAATTTAAATTTGCACATTTATTTCAGTTCCAGCTCGTTTAAACGAGCATGCACTTTCCTGCTCGTTGACTCAGTATTCTTTTTCGTTTATGCCTCATTTATCTCCCGTATTCTTTTTAGCGTACTGTTTTAAGTTATCCTAATATATGAAACAACACACGACGTAGCTATAAAACCCCGTTTCAAGCAAGCCGCCAACCCGTACCGGTGTGACGTTGGGGTATAGCATGCATCTGACTCGGTGTCCAAGACGCGTCGAGGGTTCGATTTCATTCACGTTCTAGTTTGAATTGAGAAGCACAAGTTGGCCGCCCCTACTAAAGCGGCTACGCACGCGGCCGTGTGACTTAAAACAACTCTACGATCAATCACTGCTCGGTAATGTCACCTGGCAGCTACTACGTGGCTGGGAATAGCCCGTGATTTTTATCTTAGAACGCTGATGCCAGAGTTTCTGGAAAACGTTTTCTTTAAAGCTATATTTCATTAAAAATTCACGAGGAAACCTAACAAAACTGTCACGTTGTACACTTTATACAGAAGGCTTTTGTTTTGTCCAATGTACTCAGCACATGATTTCTCCCGGTCACCTTGAACTCGATAATGGGAAGGACGCTGCGTTGCGCACATATCCGAAGCTGGCTTTTAGTCTCTTGGAAGCGGCACGTAAACAGATGAGCCGGTCAGCCTATCGATGTCGATTTAAAATTGCGATCACTTAAGTCGGAGTCGCTGCACAGAAAACACAAGTTTTATTAAGTATGGCCTGCGAAGAAATTCCTTTTTACTGGCCTATAATTAACAAATCGTAGTGATTGTATGACTGCTGGTTTCTGATCCCGGTTGCAAGATCGCGGAAATGATCGTGGTTTGTTGTGACTAGGTATCAACTAATCACAGAGGTACTGCACTAGTAGAGTTTCTGTGATGCTAAATGAGAATCCCATGTGGCCGATAAAATTCGGAGCCCGGCACTACACGTTGTGCCTTGCAGGTTGAGTTTATCCTTGTGTGTACCATTGCTTCTAATTAACCATACTTCTCGCAGCCTGTGCTGACGAAGGGTTTGGTGAGTTGAATTCTGAGGAACTGTCACTGTTGTGGCTGCGTTGTGTCCAGGTAGGATTGGAGTAAAGGCAAGGAACAGCAGTTCCCTGCAGGTACCCAACATACAATGGCATGATGGCATGCTATGGCATGATTCAAAGCCATATCACGATGTTTTCGATGTTCCCTTATTTCGAGATTAAGCATGGACCTATTTAGGCGTTTTTACATTTTGTGGAAGGGCAATGGTTACTACATTTTGACGTAGTGATGAAAAGATTAAGTCAGGTAGTGAGCAAAATCATTCGTTCTTCTTTTTCTTACAAACACTGGCGTAGGCTAATCTTTATAGTTTGGCGTTCGGCAGCCATGCGTGTAGACAACGCTAGATTTCGCCAATCGCTCCTCTTGCCTCTTTGGTACTGTTTAAAACATCAACTTTAAACTTTTTATTCGGTGTTCAAAACAGCGGGGACCCAATACACATGGCACTGCAAATGCGTCGCCACGAATTTCATACGTTGTTGGTGGCACCATGGCTACACCTTCGCCGGCCCTTAATAAATTGTTGCTTTCAACTATTCCATTTGTATTGTTTGGCCTCATAAAAAGTAATGTGCCTGACTAAGGCTTTCCTTGATGTTCCCTATGTCCATCCTGTTCCCTCCAGAGTTTCATGCAGACACTATGCAGGTCTTGGTAAAGTAACGCGCTATAGAATGTTCCACGCACTCCATGCTGCACTGTTCTGGAGACCCGTCGTGCTTTGGCATGTCCCTTAATTGTTCAGACGCAGGATGTGCCGGAATGCCTAGCCCAGTTCCTAATCACGTTGGCGTTGCCTGTTCGGTAAACTAATTCCTGAGCTCTTCCATGGACACGGTGTTGCGGCTGCGTGGCAGTTAATACGCCGAGAATGTATCGCTCGGGCAATTAGCGCGTGCTGTGGCCTTGTTCGTCCGGGAGACGTGATGCCGAAACCCGGGCAGAGGCCAAGCCCGAGTCTACGCAACTAAGCCCGCTAATGTGGCTCCAAGACACCTTTGCTCCACTGCGTGACACCGGGGCACGCGATGGAGGCAATTTAACGCCCTCAAACTCTGCGCACCGATATCACGGAGGAATCGAGAGAAAAAAAACACGCTTGTTTAATTCTCACCCACCTAATTGAACTTAGGCGCATAAATATCAAAGACTTATGCGGGCAATCTCACTTGTGAAAGTAATAAAACGACCACGCTGTCTCAGCAGCATGAGACGAATGTACAAGCTCAGTAAGAGTAGTTCTATGCTACACTAGCTCTCTGTGAGGACGTATTTTGTGGGTGCCATTTTGTATAGACAAGCAGTGTGTTCACGAACACAGGAGATGCTCGTGGACGCTCTAGTTATAGGCTGCTTCTTTGTGTGCTATGGTGCGCAGTTAGCTTACCGTGGTACATGAGAACTCATTTTCGTGTGAAGTTCTCGTGGTTGTTTGGTAATATGGACAAGACTGTATTGTTATGCAGATACGCAACCGGACGGCCTAAAGACACAACGTGATGTACTGATGGCCGACGTTAGTACCAGGGGAGCCAAGAAGCTTACTGGAGGCCATCCAGTAGCTAGTTACAGCTTTATAAGATGTGTTTTAAATTATAAAGGGGGATGGGAACTTCAGTAGTAAATTTGTCGAAATAAATTACGGGTGATGAATACTTTCTTCTACAACAGAAATAAGCGGAAGTGGACGAAAGTCCTTATGAGGGACAGATTAGAAGGGCGTTTCAGCTTTGTCTCAAGAGTAGACGTGATATTGAGGCCTAACTGTCCACCGCAGTTCAAAAGCAAAGACATGCACCTTGATGAAGAATCGCAAGAAGAGCTAGCAAACGGGACCTTCTAACGCGGGGCCATCATACTCGTAAAGGCGGAGCATATGTGTCCCCGCTATGTTCCCCGGCCACCGTCTACAGTGGCAGTGACTTTTCAGCGGAACGAGTTGTATACGCTATTTCATATAAAAAAAATAAGAAATAGAAAACAAAACTGAAATAGGCAGTATATATGGTGCGCTCACTTTGGCAGCAAGCAGGATGCGGAGGTGCTCGGTGAGGTGCGATGTGCCGTTGGATAGAGAGGTGTGACATTAATCTAGATCTGAACAGGCAAGGGAACAGAAATTGCACGCGTGCCCGTAGCCTCAAACGCACTGAGAATGTTTAAGCATGCCATATTTTGGGCGTAGCACACCTAAATATGTAAGTCACCGCTCTGTTGGCCAGTCGTCGTGAGATACGCCGGAACAGGCGTGTACAGTACTCACGGATTGAAATAGGACACTCGGAGCGCGTGGCCGTCGCTGCATGCAAGGCAGTGTGGTAAACAACAGGCCGGCTTATTGGCGACCGGAAGGAGCAGTTCTGCTTTTTAGTGTTCTCCCCCTCGCGCTCTACAACAATGCAGCACCTTGGTTCCATGCATCCACGGGCGGCGCTGCATGCAGCGACGGCCACGCGCTCCGAGTGTCCTATTTCAATCCGTGAGTACTGTACATGGCACCTGCCTTGAGAACTTGCCTTGGTATGACCCCACTTCTGTCTTGTCATCTACTCTTACTTTTTGTCATAGCTTAGCGTCTTGCTTGATATCTACAAATATTTTTTGTTCTCTTTTGCAACTGAAAAACTAGGTAGACGATCTGTTGCTGGTAGGGTTCTCTCCAGCGTGCGTTTACTCGCCACAGCGTATATCCGCGCACTGATGCAACCTTCAGTGCCCACGAGCCCCGTGCCCACGAAGTATTCCCCCTCCGTTGATATGATCTGTCATCGTTAGCCGCACCGACGAATGTATGTGCTGCCACTTGCCTAGATAACGTGCCTTGGTGTAGCTACTTTCGGCGGACACCTTCTGCCGCCCAGTTATCTATAAAGCGCCGCTTCAAACATGTCGGTCGGACATACTTGAGTGGGATAAGAATTTCGTTTCTTACTCATCGCCCAAGGGTCCTGAAGGCCCGATTTACATCCCACCTAACCATCGCAAATGCGATGCCTGAGTTGGCAGTGCCTGCCAATTGTGGAGAGGCACCTTTTTCTACGCCTCTCCTGCGGGCGCTTTTTGCACCACGAGGATAATAAGGAAGAAGCGCATTAAAGAGTTACTGGAATAGAAAATATGAAGGAATTTAGGATCTAGGCTCCGAATAGATATTTGACTTTAACAGAGGGACACCAAATAGTGCAAATAGACCAGAACTCCCTGTTATATGAAACATAATAAAATTTCTATGTAGCGTACATAAGAAAGTGCCACTGAGGCAAAACTGAACGTACTCTAAAATACGCGGGTGGCCTGAAGCGGAATAAGTGAAACCTAATCATAGGCAAAACTTATACGTGTGTCCTACAAGACAAGGAGGCACCGATTTGAAAAATATGTTTGATGGCGCCAATTTCTACATTGGTCTATACAATAGTCGAATTGATGAGGGCAATAATGAGATTATTGGTGTGAGGCACTTGGATGTTCAGCTAGTAACGAAGCAGGAAGTAGAGAAAGCTTTAGAAGCAATACAAAGAAGTAGAGCAGCAGGCGAGGTTCTGATAATTGCAGACCTGTTGCGGGGAAATTGTGTCAGAAAATCGGGCCACGCTGGACACCTAATGAGTCACGCTTTAGAGGATAGTGGTGTAGTGTACTAGAATAGCGGGAGGTGGGCCGTCTTCGGTGCGGAGCAATTGGACAAGGTGTCCGTCCTGAGCAATGAAAAGTCTAGAGGACACTGACGGTCAGAGAAGTGCCACCGCTCTTTTAGCTGCGCAGAGAAATCACACCTGGCGTCTGCACGTGTGCTTCGTTTTGTTCGTTGTTTTCTGCCCTTAGTAGCGCTGGCTTGTGCCCGCGTCATGATGCATGGTTAACTGAACGGAAAGGCGCAGAGATTACTATGCAAGAGGAGCCGCGCGCTCTTCGTACGGTATGTATAACTTTAATGAAAGGCCGGCAAACGACGGTTTAATGCGTCGTGACGCTGGCCAAGCATCGACCCGGGGTTATACCCTACTCTGCATTGATAGCCTGCGCAAAAGTGGTCGCCAGTCGCGGAAAGAAGCGCGAATCGTCGTTGGTACTCCGCTGGTAGACTATCGACATTTATTCACGGCAAACGAACGATAGTTTCGTTCGGTATTGTGAGGCAGTTGCATCAAAGGCAATCTTACTACGCACACCTTATTCCTACTCATCGTAATGTTAGGTTATTTGTTAGTTACTTACTACCCATTCCGAATAGCCCAGGGCGCTTTAGCAGGAGGAATAACAGCTTTCTAAAGAATGGTTCTCAGCCATAGATATGCTGGGGACCTATTGTGGAAGAGTGAAATTGGTGAGAACCTTTTGAGGCCGAGGGGAGAGAAGGGGACGATATTCTGCGGTGATCTTGTGTGGAATGCTGCCGTAGTTCGGGGACCAGTTCGCGGAGTATAGATTGAATCCATGCTTGACTGGCTGCTAAAAAGCTCGCCCATCAAAAGCCAGAGCGCCACGGACTGCAGAGGCGACGCGTCGGAGGCGGTATGCATGTTGCTAGAAGGAATTCGTCCTCTCCTAACACCCTGCCGCTCGCCCGTCGACACCCGTGACAGTTTGCATTGTAGCCTCCTCCAGCAGTGTATCGAGAGCTGGAGTTTGACCTATGCCGACTAAACAAAGCCCCAGACGTTCCTCTCCCTCCCTCTCGCATGCTCTCAGTTTGTGCCGCACTCCTTTCGAATTGCTTTAGCTTTGAAAAACTAAAGTAGGCTTTGAACCTCGGTGCTTTTAACCTGGACAAATTTTGTCTGGCAAAGCGAGAGCTATATGCGTGACATTTCTTGTGTGTGTGTGTGCGTGTGAGTGCGTGTGTGTGGGCGCGTGCTGTGTATGTGTGTAGCTTTGCGGATCGCGAAAATCGCGATCACAGTGCAGTCACGCTTGTGTAAGCTTTCTATTTAATTACTATGCATATTTTTTTATACCGCTGCCCTTATTGGGTGCCGGGTCTTTCTCACTGACTGTGTTAATTTCATACCGCTGTCCTTATTGGGTGCCGGGTCTTTCTCACTGACTGTGTTAATTTCAAGGTACTTATTGACTTCGCGGTAAAATATTTTGCTTAGTTTTCTATGCGCTTAATTTTCAGAGCTGTCACTTGGGAAATAAAGAGTCCAAGGTCTTCAAAGGCTTTTTGCATAACGGCGTCGGTATGAAAAGCGTACGAATTACCAGACATTCTTACTCACAGGTCATCCTGACTGCAAGTTCACGCAGACACCTAACTTGTGTCAGTGATCAAATTCCTACCATGCGTTAAAAATGAAGAAGAAAGAAAGAAGAAAATAGCTGCAGCTTAGCTCGGCTTTGCCCGGTTATACAAGTGAAAACTTTGCTATACTTGGTTATAACCTAGTTAACTGAGCGGAAACTCTATTGAGCATGGTCAGACATGGTTTGTTGCCGTTTAACTCCTCCAAGGCTGTCTGCGAACCTCAAGGACACCACAGCCGGGCCTTAACGACTAGAAAGTGTCGAGGGCAAGTTGAGGGGGAGAGTGTCAGGAGACAAGCCAGATATGGCGAACGGTGGCGGAGAAGAGAAAACATATGCAGGGTACTGGAAGGCTGTGAGGCATTGTGTCAGTCAACGTTGTATATTTGTGAAGCTATGTACCTTTACGAATAAAATTTGTCACGCGTTTGCAGAAAGGGAAGAGGCAGCCGATGTGCGAAGTAGAAGAAGAAGCGAAGCGGACAGCAGCAGAAGAAGTGAGCGCCGCCGGCACTGCGCGCTGCACTTACGAATAACAAGAAGGCGCCGGCTCCTTCCTTAGCACCTGAAGTTAAATCTGGCCCGCCGATGACCTCGGCTCCTGCTAGGCTAGTAAAGCTTTCGATTTGAAATTAAATGCTTTTAATTGGCAGCTTAACCATATTTGATATTACTTCGCTGGCCGCAGTTGTGTTCCTGCATGCGAGCACGTTGTAGTTCATAACCACGAGCCACATTTCAAAAGGACTACGATAGTTCTGCGCGAACTGCCACGGTCTGATATACTAAGTGAAGCTTGTAGTATCTAAGCAGCAAAATGTGCCAATTAGGATCTTAATAATCTCGCCAAATATTGCGCTGTGACGACGAATCACCCATAAATTTCGGCTGCGAAGACAGCTCGCCAAGTTGTCTACTGTACCTGCATAGCACTCTTTTTACATGCAATGCTTTTTCCTGACTTTCATCGCTCAAGCGACACGCTCTCCGCCCGGAGACGGCACACTTCCCAGCATTCTTCTACTGTTATACTGATACATGAAAAAAAAAAAAAAAGGTTATTAACACTTGCTTAAGCCATTAGAAAAGAAACAGCGTATTCACTCGAAACGTACGAATGACTGACCTCACTGTCCATTGCCTATAAAATATTTATTAAAGTAACCGAGGCATTTACGGGCGTCGCTTAGACCCAAGTAACAAGTTAAGGAAGACAAGGGAAGACAAGGGACACATTTAAGGCACACACTATCAACTATTATTTTTCTCTCAAAAGACGGAAAAAAGATCAGAGAAGGAAAACAGATCAATGTAAAAACGTAAACAAGAATGAACAATTATATAATAAACACGTTGATTCAAAAGTGACCCAGTACTGAAAAGATAGAAAGTTGCCTCGTGTCGGGAAGGAGTGCGCTCTGAGCCCAGTGCGGTGTGGCAAAGACAGATTTTAGGAGGAACCTGAGTCAACACCATGCTAGGCTCATTTTGAAATGGCCACAATTCGACCAAGAATCGCAGCAACCTAAAATAGATTATCGAGGCTTCAGAATGAAGTCTCGTTCTGAGACTGTGCCAGCTTTCTTTATGTTGCGCAAAGCAAGAAGAAAATGCAGATTCTATTCCAGGGCAAGAAGTGCCGCAGATAATTTTGTGAAGGTGATTGCGTGGAGAAAGCTGCGCGTGCTCTTCCATGTGTTGCACTAACAGAGGTTGCTGGCTTCAGCGAATTACCATACCAAAAACCTAATAAAACAGTGCGTATCTCAAAATGCGCAGTATGTGGTTGCTGCATCCATGTGGACACCATCATAGCTTTTCTTCTCTTCAGCATGAAGTAACTTAGAATCAGCATATGTTGCGACTTCCTTGTAACTTATGAACCAGCATATGTTGCTAGTTTCATATACATCTGTACTTACGTTTAGTTTTCATTTTTTTCTTGTTTGTCTTCTATTTTTTCTCTCTTACCTGAAAATATGACTTGAATTGCTAGTGTGCGCATAACTGTGTCAGTGGTCTGTCTTTGTTCCTTTTGAACTTGCCTTAATTGTGTCCCTTCTAAGCAGCGCCCGCAAATGTTTTCATTGTTTTTACCGACTAGCCCGAATAGAATTAAGCTATGCTTATGGTAACCGATAATAGGAGCATGACAGCCTTATACTGAATATTTAATGTCAGAAGTGGGGAAGAGCTTAAAATGTGCTAGGCATTGTCAGTAGTAAAACAATATATCGACTAAGACCAGGTAGCGACCACAGATCCGCACACCGAGATTGAGAACTACAAGAAGAAAATTATTTTGGTGGCGTATATTTGACAAGTGCTCTCAGACCATGGATAATAATAAGTGCCCTTGAAGAGAAAAATGTATTGCAGTTATGCATTGCCAGCACTCAGCTACGGGGACGAAGGATGCCGACGAAAAGGGTTCAACCTGAATTGAGGACAAGGTACTAATTTACATAAAAGTAACTGATACTTGTAACATTATGAGAGAGGAAGGAAGCAGAGTGGGTAAGAGAACAAATACGAATTATGACATCTTAGCCGAAATCGAGAAGAAGCTGGTATGGACAAGTTGTGTGATGAGCAAGATAACAAATGGTCGTTAAAAGCAACCAAGAGGATTCCTTGAGCAGATAGCCGTGTACAGCGCAGCAGGTGGCAGGACGTTAGGTGGGCGGGTGAGATTAGAAAACGTGCGAGATAGTAGGACAGCAGCTGGCACAGGAGCAAATTGGGAGATATATGACAGAGATCTTTGCCCTGCAGTGGTCGTAGTCAGGCAAATGATAATTATGGTCATAATTAGTGAACAAACGTAGCGCACGTGATTGTATGCCAGGCTCCACAAGAAATTTTTTCGATTTAGTGAAACAGTCAACTGCTAGAGGTACGCTGAAGGTGCATTCGATCTGAGAACAAAACATTTTGCATGACATTTAAAAAATAGCTCTTAGATGTCTGCGTGGATGTTGCATCCTTGTTCAAAGTTTTCATGAAATGTTAATGAACGATCGGCTTCACGTTTACACCGTGAAACGCGAAAAATTATAAGGAAATCTTCTGTTACATATTTTTTTGGGTCGCGCTCTAGTCAGAGTCCAACCAGAGAGTAGCTGTCGCTACGAAATTTCGCCTTTCAAAGGACGCTTTGCGCGTTTATGAATATTTTCTATGTGGTACATTGCTTCACACATGGGTGACAATAAAGAGGAGAAAAGGGTTTTGAAACTTTTTCTTTTACATGTGTGTCTCGGTGATTCAACCACAGATTTCACATCTAATCAATAAAAGCAGCGCCATAATTTGTTTCAGGGATGGAGATCAGACAATCTCTTGCCAGACAAGTTCCGTCTCCTAAGGTAATTGATGCACTGGACCAATTGCTCTATGCTGCCTCTCGGCCACCTTCTTTGTTGCATCATTTACCTTCTCGCAGTGTGGTTGGTTAGGGAAACTGTCTTTAGAACCACTTGCCTTAAAATTCTCTTTCTTTTTTTTCTGGGGGGGGGGGGGGGCGAGGAAAGAGAGAGAGAGAGACCTTGCAATAACAAAACTTTCCTCTACTCTTATCGGCTGAAAAGGAACGTTATAGTGCACCCAGTCAAGTAAACGTGCTCTCTTTCCTCGCTACCTTTTCTTGCTGCAGTCTTCTGAGAATTGTTGCTGTACAGATACTGCCGGCCTTAACCCAGAAGAAGGACAGTGGCACAATTAGCACATAGTGATTCCTTTTCTTCTTATAAGCTTCGCCCCCCCCCCCCGCTCCCCCCTCTAAAAAAAAAAAACGAAAACTAGGCGGAAAAGGAGCAAATTGAATGTAACATGCAAAGTAAAAAGGACTGTCACTGGAAGAATGCGGTAGTTGTTGCTTGTTCGTCGCACCCCACAAAACTCTCTGCTCTCTTATCCGCTGATTTTGCAAGCGTGGACTGGGATGAAAAATTTCCATCTTGTCCATTCAGCGGGCAGAGTACAAACGTGGCTAGAGTGATGTTTTTATCGCTCTTGTGCTTCACCAAGTGCGACGCTCTCTATCCTTTTTGAGCGGCGATCCATTTGCTATAGTTCTTGTGGGCGTAAGCAGGACTTAAAGGGCCACTGTCCAGGGAAGGCCCTTTTAAGCAAAGGAGCCCAGTGTTTCGATCAGGTACCGGAGATAGTCTGTGCAAAATGCCACAGTGACACGCGCGCCGCAAAGCATCGAAAATACAATTCAAAGCTCTCCTATGCTCTCCTCTGGGAAGCCAGCTTCCCCGTTTCCTGCGCTGGCCCGACGGGCCACAGCAATGACGTACGTACCGCGAAAGATGTCCATTGGTCCGTCTCGCTGACTGACGGGAGAAGGATGGGTGTCTACCGCTCGCAGCGCGCTTTTCCCTCGCCACGGCCAGACTGAATCCAGCGGCGCGCGCTCCCTCAACCGTTTTTTTTTTCGCGCTCGCGGAGAGCCACGCCCCACCTCTCGCCAAACGCGGAGGAGGAAGGGGAATTTGTATTGCGGAGGCTATACGACCTCGGGCAGGAGAGTGAAAAACCTTTGCGAAGGAACGGAAGGAGAGAGGCATGAGAGAATCGGGTGATTGCGGTGGCTGTAACTGCGTTATTAGTTACTCTTTTCAAAAACATTTTGCGGCCTTGCGTTCTAGGGGCGAAGTCTCACAGTCACCGGGGAAGAAAATATTTTCAACCAGAGGGTGGACAGTGGGCCTTTAAGGGGAAGCGCTACGTGCCCGAGATACCGAGAAATCCTCTTACTTCAGTACTACTACACGATAGACTTGAAAAACTAAATAGCAACGCAATTCTGAGAAATGTCTTCGAGGTTCAAATGGACACAACAAGGCAATCTTCCTTGTGGGTATATTCGGCATTTCATCGTTTCTCAGTATCCTCCCTATAGGTAGACTCAGAAGCCTACCTCAGGGTGTTCCTATTTCGTTCATGTTTTTACATTGAATTTTGCGCTTTTTCCAATCAATGCCCATGTTCTGCTGGTGTGTTATTTTCTCGTTTGTTATCAGCGTCCTTTGAACATCCGTATCGACTGACACCGTGCTTGTTTTTTTTTTTTAATACCATATTATACGTTGTAAGAATTTGGCGCGAGGTAATAAAGGAGACAGCGACAGAGGAAGAATGAAAGAAAAAAAAAACGAAGGAGATGAAAGGAAACTAATCCTTTGCACTGAAATTGTATTCGTTCTCGTAATCTTTCAAATGTAGTGTTCTTGCCAGTTTCTCGTCGCTTGGCATTAATTCAGTTTTAATTTCAGGCGCGTCTGCTAGAGATGCAGCAAACCTGAGCAGAGATCCCACCCGCAAAGTAGTCGTCGAAGGCGACATCTCATAAGTAGGCAACAACAGCGGCTGACAGAAGAGATAAACCTACACTATCTTCCTCCAAAGGTAGATTGTTTCGATTTTAAAACCTACGTCGGTTAAGAATCTGCGAGGCAGATTCACGCACGCGACTGGTATCTCTGTGCATTGTACAGACACTATCTGACGGTTTTCTCTAGACGCTGTTTTTTTGCGGGGGTAGTATTTTTGCGTACATATCACTGTTGCTTTCTACTCTAGTTTATAGTGTATAAAATACAAGATTGGGCGCTCTCTTCTAATGTAGCAGTGACTGTCAACTTAAAAAAAAAAAGAGCCACATCGACGCCTACTCACCTCCGTTTTCAAATACCGTCGGTCGTTCCGAAGCTTGCACATGCCGGTGCTTGTGGTGTAAAGTCACAGCTATCCTCCACAACTAAAAAAAGTATAGTTCGAAAAGAGCTGCCAGTTCTTTAGCTTCACGTCCTGTGCTCGATTCGCACGTGCTCACGTCGACTTTCTTTTCCATCAAAATTCAGTATGACATGACTAAAATACCCACCGACTCAGCAGTTCTCCCGTCAGCCGAGAGAAAACAATGTAGCGAAGAAATGGCTTCTTGTTATCGGTAGTAGACGGCTCGTGTGGGAGTGTGCCCCTCCAGCTCCTCTCCACTTCTGCATGCTCAGACAGCTTTCAGCTCATATAGCAGTTTCACATTGAATGAAACATTGTGCAATTTGGACATTTTTCAGAGGTAACGAGCGGCCGGCTGGTCTAAGTGAGTAATTGAGACTGTCAGCAACACCCACTTGAGACCAGTTGCATGGGTACAAACTCTGCAGATTTTATTCAGACACTCATATATAAAGGAATGGTTTTTACGAAAGCACTTACACCAGTTTAAGCACTTAGCTAATCTACATTTCTGGGTACTGAGTATTTCACTGTTTCGACGCCTCGCCGCTGCACAGAAAGGACCCGAGGAACCAAAGCGCGACCTTGACAACGATTGATAAACCAAGTAGAAACTAGCATGGTTATCTTAGATGATGCTTGACAACATTAATGAAAAAGGTTACTAAAGTATAGCATTAATAGCATAAGTATGGTGATATATGGCGCTATCTCACGAAACGCATGACAAGGACAAATAGCTATAATCTTTTTGTTCGAACTGACCTGAACCATGGAGGAAGGAAAGCTTAGTAAGGGGCCCCTGCCCACGCAACAACTTGAGAGAAAAGTGTGGTGGAACTCACGTGGTTATTTCAGTCGGGAGTTCATCTTGTCCGGTTGTCAGCCAAGCAACAGCGTCGTAATTTCTGTTTACGAACTGGGCTGCAGGATCGGGCAACAGCTTACTGTGGGAGGAGCAACATATAAGTATATGTTCGTAAACTGCTAAAGCTGCTGTTTTTGGTTGTGCTCAATGGCCGACATTTACCGTCACCATCGAGATCTTGACAAGGCCTGCGCACCCTAGCAGCCTACGTCACGACAGGCGGATGGCGATAATGTATACCTGGAAATGAAGGTGCGAGCGAAGATCTTGTCGACTCACGTGGTGTCCTCATGCCGCTTTACGTAAGCCCGTACGCGCAGATTGATTGGCTGATATTTTATCGCTCATCTGCTCGTCATGACGTTCGCTGATGGGAGAGAAGGTGATGCAATGACCTTGTTAGAATCTCGGTGGTGACGCATTTACGCGGTCCCAAGATTCAATCAGCGCAAAGCTGCTAGTCGTCACATTCGTGAGGTAGTTGTGTGTTGTGTACGAATTCAACATGATCATTGCGATCACAAAGACTGCTAGATAGCCCGGTGCTTTTGGCTGCGGAAACGCCCAGCTTCTGCTCATTCATTGGCCCTGGCGCTGCTTCTTCACCAGTGATTCAATACGGTTTGCGCTGCAGGATGGTCGTCAGCATTTAATGCAGATGTTTTGTGTTTGCGCATTAAGTGTGTTTGTGCGTGCACGCGCCACTCTTTTCTGCATCTTAGGCGTGTACTTGCAATGCTCCAGCAATCGTAACTAGTGATGGTTAAAAATAACTACTAATTCTATTTCACGGCAATTGCGTCACTGCTCTTGTACTTTAACTATATTAAATTAGTTTCCGGATTTTGTTTTTCAGACTTCGTGCTTGGCGTGCTACTCTATATACTTTAATGTGTATTCGTGACAGCTATAATATAATGAGTGATTAAGAGAGTACATGTATGTATGTACGCACACAAAGACCGGCAAGGGAACCAGCAGAAGAGCGATCATTAATTATCTCGCCATAATTTAAAGGGGGAAGTTCTGTGCCTTCCAATTTTTTCATCTGAAGGGGACAATAGGCGGAAACTTGGGTTTAGAGCTCTGGTAGCAGTTACTCTCTTTGCATCCTTCCTTCCACTTACGAAAAAAAAAAGAGGAACGTGAAAATTGTTGCTGACCCAGTCAGGTTTAGGGTGCCCTCTTGTCTGCATTTTGTAAAGACTTTGATTGTCAAGCGTTACAGTATTAATTTACGAAGTGCAAGCATTTATTAGTTGGCACCTGCTGGTTTCTCCGCCTACCATCTGCGTATCTCGAAAATCTGCAGTCGGCCTCGCAGGAAAGCTTGTGAGCGAGTTCGATGTCACGCTTTTTGAGAATTTTTTTTTTTGAGCAATTAAGTGACCACTACGCCTCACAACACTCTGCCGAACTAAAAAAATAATATCACAGTTGATGCTAACTTGGAGAGTTAATGTAGTCATGTAATGCATTACAGGGAAAGCGCAAGGCGCAAAATGAAATGGTTTCAGCTGGCTCCTTATCCTGGAAGCCGATCCCTCTTTTTGAGCTGTTCGCAGAGATTGAGCCGTGTCAGGTTACTGGCACTCATTCCAGCAAATATGTAGATCAAGCCGCAGACGGCGTACTGGAGGAAACTTGAGGCGATGTCTGGCTGAATATGAGCCTCGATAAAATGTAAGGATTTCAGTGCTTAATAGAAAGCAAGATACCCGGGCATTTCAAAATATCAAGCTGCTGCTTTTTTCAGATGACATCAGCTGAATTGCTCGGAACATGGCGGGCGCTAAACGAAACCTATGGTCGACGGAACTGTTACGCAAGCGTCGCACTGCAGATATTTCGGCGCTAGCAAGACACTACACGAACTGTATGTCATGAAAAATACCAAAACAGCCAGCTGCTTTGTCGAACTCAGAGCAGCTGAATTCTTTTGCTTCGTGAGTTGGAAAGAATGCGTTGCGTCAGCGTCTGCGACGCAGAACACCATGAGTTCAAGCACGCGGAAAGCCTTCGATTCGGCACCTTTCGACTGAAATTGATTTTGTTTTTGCTGTTTACCTATTTCAATGCCTAAATATCGCCGTTGGAAGTTGGTGCTTGAAGGTACAAACGTAAATACGACATCTAAAAACACTGATGTTCATACAAACACACTAACACGTAGCCAAGGAGCACGCGGCTGCAAGAAACACTTCATGTGTATGTACAACATAAAAACAAGTAGAAATTTAACCACGCAGTGATGTAAATCGACAAGTAACAAACATAGAAAGAAAATAAAGGGAAGTACAAAACATGTTGCACATTGAGTAATCACAGATCAGCGTCAAGAGAAATTCAAAGGCCATTTTTTAAAGTCAATATTTCATTAGGTAGGCTCTTCCATTCACTTACTGTGAGTGAAAAAAAGACCCAAACGCCAACGTTGGAGAAAGCATTTACCGTATTTTACAACTTTGTTCTTTTTGTGAGGTATATGTGGGTGGACTGAGGTAAAATATCACTATCAATTCCAATTTTTCCAGTTAGAATATCGTTAACAACGTCACACTGAAGAGGGTGTGACGGAGCTTTAGGGAGTTCCAGCCTAGCTGCTATTTTAACCCGCTTACAATGATGTGGCGAAAATGACAGTTCAATATAAAACGTGCAGCACGATCTTGAATGCCCTCAAGCTTCTTGGAATTTTAGTGACCGGATCCGAGAATGACCGCACATTTGAGATATGGAAAACTTCTTTGATCTCTTGGAGTACACTGGCGAAATTTCCTTTAATGAAGTTCAATGCTCGAACGGCTTTGAACGCTGCATATTCATGTTCAGACTAGGCTGCATCAGACGGGGATGTACTGCTATTTCGTGGTTCTCTAAAAAGTGATTTTTCGTGATATTACCTTTTTTCATACTGAAAAGGATCAGGCCTTCACTTTTTGATTTTAAGGGTCACGTTCGAGTTTCTGCACTATGAGAATATTCGGTTGAGATCTGGCCTCATGGTCTCACTGAACGCTGCCTCCTAGTTCTATTACTGTTGCGGCATGGAGCACCACTCGAACCCACATCAATTTCAAACGCGTTAGTGCGCTGAGAGCTTAAAATCCAGCACCGAATGCAAGTTGTGTAGAAATTGAAAAACACAAGGCGGGCAAAGGCCCTTCCAAGATTCGCTTTTGTTCTCCCGCCGGCAACACAGGAAACCTTCTTAAGTCATAAGTTTAATGTACAGAACATTAAGAGAAAGTGTGGAGAAGTACCCACCTAAAAAGAAGCTCACCCATCATCAGAATGACAGACAAATCGTGTAGTCGTGGTTTCCTTTTAATTTGATCTTCGCACATAAAAAAAACTGACTGATTGGTCGCCTCTGAATTTCCGTTACATACTTTAAGTAACAGCAGTTTCACTGCACTGAATCCCCCTCCCCTTTTTTCCATATCCACCCTCTTTCAGCAACGTATGGCTCATATTGCTAAAGGTGACAAGATATCTGAAACTCTTTCTTCTTCTATCTTCCTGGCTATTATCAGGAAGTTCCATATGCGTCTTACGACTTAGGCCCTTCAGCCCGGAGAACGATCGACAGGAAGGCCGACTCTACGGATTACTGGATGCTACCAGTGCTTCCCTACTATATAGATCGCTGTAGATGGTGTCACGTCATTATCAGAGGTAGATGTCGAGAAAGACTCCATTTTCACTAATAAGAGGCATCGGCACTCTGTGTGGTAGTATATATAGCCCCTCGGCCTCTATGACCGTCGCCAACGATTAATTTTTATTAGCAGCCATGTTTATGGGTCATACATGGTCCGGTGCTAATGAACGGAGACGGTTCTGCTAATGAGCGTAATTATAAGACTAAAGACATAACCTTAATATTGTTGTAGTCATGGCGCAGCAGTTTATATGGTTTGCCAGACTGGTCAAGGTATTTATAGAATCCATTGCTGAAACAAAGTAGGTGCTATAACATCTCGACGTTCCATTGAGTCAGCGAACGTTTTCTCCCATGGGATTGCGACTTTTCAAACAAATCATTTACACAGATCACAGATCTGAACCGAAAATTAGATCTTCCCCAGTGATGCAGTAAGATTCAAGGCAGAAAGTAGGGACTCACGTTGTTAAATGTTTTAATTTACAAAGAATCCATTTTACGCTAATACACAATAGTCGACGACGCATTGGTCAAAGCAGGAAAGAGGGGACCGTAATGACACAAAAAATTAGAAGTAAAACGAGAGGAAGAAAATGGATAACACAATATGAAAGAGCGCTGAACAAGGGTAATGCATGAAGCCTCATTACGCAGATCGAGCCAGCGTTTCGACCAGTGGACTTATCTTCGCTTGGGCAGAGTGATAATTCCTGACAGGGGTTTAAATATGCTTTTGCTTCTGAAGAAGAAAATCTGCGGAGCAGAAGGGTGTCTGAGAAAAAAGCGCGTCAAGGAGTGGGCTTGGGAGGGTGGGTGAAAGGAAAGTAGGTCAAGGAGTGAAAAATTAATAATAATAAAAACATGTTTCTTCCGTATTTGTTTCTCACACTGCAACCGGTGATCCTGTCACCTGCAAAAGACAAAAAAGCCACAGTACCAGGAAAAACTACAATGCAGGGCGGATGATTGGTCAGCACCTCAAGCAGGTTGGGTGTAAACACCCCTTTCTTGAAACGAGAGAGGCATTCTAAAGGGTCCAGATAATGAAAATATATCTGCAGGGGAACAATCCTCAAAACCTTTCCGCAAAGGGAGGAGAAGGACAAAGAAACAGAATAATAAAATGACAGAAAAGTTATTCTGCGTTGCGTGCCACAAACCGGGCCACATTTCAATGAACTCGGGTTGTCCTAGTCGCTCGCTAAAAGAGCCCAAAGAAAATAAGCAGAACTCTGATGCAGTTAAGGGAGAATTGACATGGGCAGACAAGGTGAACCACACCTGCCACGCAAAAAAAAAAAAAAAAAAATCAATTGACAACTAAAGTAGGAAGTGATAAGAGAGTACACGTGCTGTGAATAAACTGCACAATTACCACGATATGGGAATGCTTTCCCGACTAGTTTATTCCTGCTGTTTCCATGTTCTAAATTTGTGGATTAGACATGCCTCTCTATATTTTCTTTTCCTTGCAGATTTGAAGTCTGACTGGAGAATATATAATTTTATCTCTTCGAACTTATCGTCGTTCTGATAGAAATGCAGTGAAACTGCATTCAGGAAGGTTTTGCATGTGTGTGCCCGATGGCCAATTAGCCGTGTGTTGATTGATTGTCCTGTCTCTCCGTTGTACTGCTTATGACAGTAGGAGCATTCTAGAAGGTAGACAGTATTTGAAGATGCGCAATTAAATCCTGATTTTACGTGAAAAGTGAAATCGCTTGCAGTACTTTTAACCATGATGTGTTTTTGTATATGATTGCACGTCTTACATCCGGGTCGAGAGCAAGGATGCGGTTATGTTGGATGCTTGTTGTCGAGTTTAGAATTACTAGAATATCTCTGAGGTTCGTGCTACGTTTGTATGTTACCCTTGGTTACTCCGGGAATATTTTATTTAGGCGTTCATCACACGTTAGCATGAAGTGGTATTTCCGCAGCATATTGTTTACGTTTGGAAGAGCATTAGAGTATTTAGTTACAAAAGAAGGCTGACGTTCAGTGTTGGCCTTTGGTTGTTTCGCGAGCACCTCGTTGCTGTTTAAAGTGCTTGCTTTTTTGAGGGTCATATTAAGGGAGTTACTGGGATAGTTCCTATGGATTAGTGTTGATTTCAATGAATGTAGTTCGTTTAGGTAGTCATTATCCTCGCTACATATTCTTCTAAGCCGTGCCGCCTGTCCTACAAACCTTCCTTGTTTACAATGTCTCCGATGACTGGTAAAATCTAGGTATTGTTTCTTATCCGTTGGCTTTCTATATAAGGAAGTTTAAAGTTTCCCATTTTCCACTGACCCCTTGGTGTCGAGAAAGTCGGCATTTAATTGCGATGACTGACAAGTGAATGCAATGCTACTGTGACAATTATTAAGATGCGAGACTTACGACTGGAGTGATTCTGATCCATGCTGCCATATCATGAAAATATCGTTAATACAGCGAAGGCATTTAAGTGGTTTTTCCTGAAATGAACTCGCATGAATATATTCGCGTCAGTCGGCACTAATGGAGTACGCATTCTTGTTCCATATTATCTGCAGATAATAGGTGTGAATCGAACTCCAAATAATTTAGAGTTAGGACTAGTTTAAGGAGCGACAGATGAATTTGAGAGGTACGCGGGCGTGGGTTGTTGATTAATGCTTGAGAGAGGGCATCCATACCTTCATTGACAGGAATATTAGTGTAGAGTACCATGATGCCAAGTATGACAAGTAAACAGCCTTCTGCAAGATTGGTCGTGTTATTAATACGCTCAATTATTCGGAGAAAGTGAGGTGTGCTGCAGAAATGAAAGACGCTTGGTCGGGAGGTCTGATAGGTGGTGATTTAGGAATAATGAGACGTTTTTTATAGGCGTATTATGGTTAGAAACAATTGGCCTTCCTTGTATATCTGTGGTAAACAATGCTTCTGCGGAAACCTGGTGAATCTTGGCCAGTAGGTAAAACCGACTTGCTTGTTTGTTTAATGGCTAAAGAAATTTATAGTCAATCTCGGTAATTCGTTCTCTGGCGAGTAGATCTCCTATTTTATTCTGGATGACTTGAATGAACTCTCGGTTCGGTATTTAACTTTCCATAGTGGAACGAGTTGTTGTCTCTATGTTTGTAATTTTCAAGTGGGAGTATCAATATGCTGCCTTCGTTGTCTGCAGGCTTGCTAACGAAATCAGTTCTATAGAAGGTAGGTTGTCAAGAGTTGCTCTTTCTGTTATAGAGAGGTTTTTGGGTTTTTGAGCTATATCTTTTTCAATAATGTCAATACAAAAAATTCAACTAAGTTGTGGACGTTGGGAGGGGAAATTATTTAAATCTTGGTACTTCGAAGCATTTTCTCGGTGGCTGAAAAATTGAGCCTTTAGTTTGAACTTTGGAATCCTGTACATTGCGTTTTTATGCCTCCTGCGGAGCCCCTAGCCGCTGAACGCTTCCCATCTCTACATGTCAGGGCAACAATGCGACTTCATGTGAGTCCACGAACCGCCAAGCGGTGTTCGCAGAACAGCCATTTTTTAGCGCCCAAACGGCTACTACCACAGCCACACTTTTCCGGGTCACTAGTCAATCTATCGGCCGTAGAAGCGGCGCCGGAAGAATCAGATCCCCTGGGCTTCGTAGAAAGCTAGTGGTAGATGAGCAAGAAAAAAAGAGGAATTGGGATTTGGACACCTTGTGCAACGAAGCGTCATGCTCCGTCTCCAAGCTCACCAATTAAGGTACATCTCTTTTCCTGGCGTATTGCTCCTCTTTAGTGAGAACAGGGCCTTTCCAGCGAGTGGAAATGCAATCGTGTGTTCTTTCCAGTTGGCTGGGTATAATGGCACAGGTCACATGCTTGAGAGGTCTTCGCGTGGCATTACTCTGCTTACAGCAGAAAACTAACGACATCCAGTCAGTTCCAGAGGTAGGCAGCACGGCTATATGGGCTCTCGGCCGATCTTCTATTGTTTCTCTTGTTTGAATATACGTAGCGCTCAGTCTTATATATTTTTCTTTTATGATATTCCAATAATGTCTGAGTGCAAGCATTATTGTGGAACTTATATTATTGCATTATTGAGATGCAGCATAGCTAGGGAGAACAGGAACAGCAATAACACTATATTAAGAAAACCGAAGAGAAGCGGTAAATGTCCGATCAATAAATAATGACCAGGGAACAAGAGAAAGTCATCCAACCAGAAATACCGTGGAGCTAAAAAAAAAAAAAGAATGTGCGAGCGAAATAGCAAAATCCAACAAGCAAGTGTATCGTGTATATACAGGCACAGTTCTGGTAATCTCGATCAGTTGCATTTTTGGTTCTACTATAGCCAGATGTTTGATTCATTCGCAAATATTTCTTTCTGCCAGATTAGTTACATGCTTGGCAATGCACCACATACTCAGTTCTTCGCTCACTAAAGAAAACACGCAACTGGTTTAATTTTGCCGATCCTATGAAGCGACTAAATCTAAAGAGAAGTGAAAGAATCTTTAGGGTCAGCAATGTTTCTGTATTCATTTTCTAATATATATATATATATATATATATATATATATATATATATATATATATATATATATATATATATATATATAAGAAAATGAATACAGAAACATATATATATATATATATATATGATTACGGAAGTAAAAATTAAAAGAAAAAAGAGACAAAGTACAATCGCCAATGCTTTCCTTGGCCTCGCCGACTGTTGGCTTCTTTCCTTCATGTATTATAACGAGCACTCTCATATCCCCTTCGTTTATCTGCTTGTAGCTTACGGGGGTATCGGTTCTGGCAGTCTTGAAGCCATAGGTAGCATAAGAGGGTTCTAGCACAGCTTTCACCCTCGCTCTTGATCACGTTTTACGTGACGCTGGCGATAACACAAGACGGTCCACGTCCACCGCTATGGTTGAGGGTGGCGCTGGTGAACACTCTCAAGGTTAGTATACAGACAACATTAATACCCAAGAAAGTAGCAGGGGGGACAGCGGCCGATGTAGCTCAGTTGGAAGAGCATCGGACGCGATATTCGGAGGTCATGGGTTCGTTTCCCACCATCGGCACGTTGTTTTTCTTTCTACTTTGTGTTTATTTATCTTCCCCTGAACAGATTACATTACTAATTTATGTGATTACTGAAGTAAAATAAAAAAGAAAAGAAAAAAAGACAAAGTACAATCCCCAATGCTTTCCTTGGCCTCGCCGACTGTTGGCATTTTTCCTTCATGTATATATATATATATATAGGAGTTGACGTTGGGGTAGAATAAAGACGTACATAGCTCCTTCACACACACACACACACACACACGCACGCACACGCACGCACACACGCACACGCACGCACACACGCACGCACACGCACGCACACACGCACACACGCACACACGCACACACGCACACACGCACACACGCACACACGCACACACACACACACACACACACGACTATGTATATATTAAAGGCAAAAGATAGACAAGTGAGGCAAACCTCTAGGAAGAGCTCTTCTCTTTGCATCGAAATTGCTCATTTTGAATACAACTAGAACTGAAGACGAGTGGAAGACTTCTTTAAGGACAGTGCTTGTTTAAAAACTGCTAGGGTTTTGAATAATTGTACTCTCGGTACAGTTGACAACTGCAGGTAAGTGCAGTATGTAGCCTCCTACAAGATGAGTGGTCAGAAAAAAATTTGGATATGTACGTTATTTTCTGATTCATTTCAATTTTTACTGAACTTCTTGGGCGCATCCGGATACTGGAAGTCTGTCTGGATAAATGGCGATCATTGCGACTCCGAATGACGTCGACGAGCGCGAGTAGTAGGTTCTTTGCCCTTCTGAGTGCACTGTCTTCTTCGGATGTGTATCTTACGTTTACTAAAACATGTGTTGCGTAAGGTCAGAAGCGCCGAGGGGTCTGCCACAAGCGAAGTGGAGGAGCGTCTAAGAGTTTCGGTGTTTAAGCTGTGCTATGTGTCTCGGAGCTCTGTGGATCCTATAATCGTTTTTTGAGCCAACGTTGATCCTTTATAAGACGCACTGCTTTGTCATAGTCAATAATCCTTCTCCAGATTAAAGGCAGAAAGGTTAATCGTTGTCTCCTAGGAATCATCCCTTAAGTCACAACTGCTTGTTAGAAGTCAGTAATCTAGGAGTACAACGACTTATTCAAAAAGAGCAAGAGATTAAAACAAAGGAATTGTAGGGTCGGCTATTTGAGCCGTGCCAGTGTCTCGCTGGTTGGTACCGGGCGCTTTATCCATTAGATCACCGACAGTTTTTTTTTTTCGTCTAAACGCGGTACTTAAGGGTGATACAATTTTCATATACACGAGCAATTTCGAAATGTTTCTGTAAGCGATATCTAAATCAGGCTGAAACAAGCGTTTCGCTACAAGTGATTCAGTCTTCATAATACGTGGGTTAAGCTATGTATATGTGGCCTGTAAATGGGGACTGTAGCCTATACAGTTATGATTTATAGCATTTATTGTAATTTGCCTGGCTAAATCGCAATTTCGCAGTGCTATGTTTTGGGCAACACGTAAGCGGCTAGTTCTGATAAGCCGTAAATTCTTATGCGATGCGCATATACGCCTGTCTCGCGCAAAAAATGCATTTGGGTGTGTCTGTGTTGACACATGGTGCTTCGTAGCCGGAAGTGCCTTACTGCAGCAATGTTACTACCCCCCCCCCCCCCACCCTCCGCCCTTCTCTCTCTCTCCTTCGCCGATGTGCCTGACGGCGACATATTGACATGGTCTTGTTTCCTCACCGACGCGGCTCTTCCATCTCATCTTTCCGCCTAGACCAGCGACGGTATTAACATCGTCGCACCGGCTCCGTCGAGTGAACGTTGAATCAACCACGACTGAATGTTGACAGCTTCAGATGACCGCTTTGCTGCCTACAGGATAAAAAGCCCATATACCTGTAGCAGGGTAATTAAATTGTGTATATAAACTAAACGGAGCATGGAACTTTCCTCGACACAGATTGCCAAAAAGTAAAGCGAGTACATATCGCCTAATTCTCATCTACTTATCACTCTGTACGATGCTCTTAAAGTTTGAAGCGGGATTCCGAATGGTGCCTTGTCCATGGCCACACTTACCTCATTCTTTTTTTATTGTACTGCCGAGGACTTCGATTGCGAAAGAATCGAATTTTGAAAGCAGCAAACATGACATCAAATTTGTTGACTTATAGCGGATTAGAGATAGACGAAGCTAGAGGACGGAGACTGAAAACTATATTGTTGGCCCTTGGTTCATCTCTCTGTTACAGAGGGCTTAATATTTACTGCTAGTAACCTGCAAAGAGATGTCTTATCCCGAAGTTATTTTCGGAGGGCAAACTGTTTGTGGACACTAGTGGCGGTGGTTACCCCCAAAATGATGAATAATACCACTTACAGTCTGTGCCGCAGGCACTGCCAGTGTGATTTCAGTGTAATGCACGTGCATTCCGATTTAGGTGGCTTAGTGCTTACAAAGTTACCCTGAAACTGCCAATAGAAGCATCGTCCATTTGTTCCAGCTATTCGTGTGACTGACAAATATTGGCCAAGACAGACATCCTGAACCTGGAAAAATTCAAACCGAGCGTGTATCGACATACGAGTTAGACACTTGTGGTAGTATCGAAATCACACACTATGCGTATAGACAAAATGTGCTTCGGCTTTTAGGAATGAAGTAAGTTTCGCTTCAGTTCTCTATGTACTGATTCAAGAATCTTCCGAGCACCACGACGAACATGAGGGAGAGAATAAAAGCGAGCATAAAGTTCAACCTGAGACTCATTATTTCGGTAATTTTTTGAAATTTTCTGCCGAAACTATGTCCACTAGAGAGAGAGAGAGAGAGAGAGAAAGAAAGGAAAAACTTTATTTGCTCCAGATGTCATGAATTGGGGTAGATGGGTCCTGTGTGGCCCCCAGGTGGGGGCGACATCCTGGGCCCACTGAATAAGTGCAAGTTGTGTGCTCTGCTCTGGCTTGGTGAGGAGCTGATCCCAGCTTTTCGCAGAGGGAGCTGGCAGGAGGAAGCTTACTACACCGTTACCCCGAGCTGGACTTGGACCAGCACCAGCTTAAACGGGCCACCTTTGCCTTCCGATGCCTTCAAACCTCACTCACAACCGTAGCTTCTTGCATCGCTACTTACGCTACGTGCTCTTTTGCCGTAGTTATGACATTTCATCCGTCATTGTTGCCCATTCAAAAGTTCTGAAGGAGTATCGCTGCGTGCCCTGATGTAATGGCCATGCAATGAAGCCGACTTATTTTGTCTATGTCGCTAACGGCAGCTCTATGCCGCTGCACACGGACTTGAGAAAGCATAACCTACGGGGCCTAATGCACCTCTACGGCAGGAGAATGGCGAGCAGCGCTGTGGTGCATTAAATAGAGAAATAAGCAGCAGTCGTGCAACTCGTTGCCCGGCTCTAGTGGTCTAGTGAGAGCGGCTGAACGTGGGGATGTACATATATCTACAATACTAAAAACAGCGATAGACGCAGACTAACCTTTCGAACTGACAGTGTTGTGGCCGGTGGCGGCGTCCCCTTAGGCCACGAAAGCTGGTAAGGACGCCATGTGCGCTGCTCAGGTCGAACGGTGCGGGTAAGTGAATGATGTGGGACGTCCATCAACCAGAAGGCCTGGCCAATCTCTGAGTTCACCTAGCATTATATGCAAGCCGCACTAGAATGTTGGGCAGTAATGGTTACTACAATGTACTAGGTAATATGCCCACGCCTTATGATCTTTTCCTCCCTTGTGCTCTCACTAACGAGATACTACCACATGTATTTATGGAACCGGTGTAGGTTCTCGTGGGAAAACGAACAGACCGAAGCGCGCTGGTGATCGCAGGCTGTCTAACAGGCTGCTGTGAGTGGTGTTATGTCAGGTGGAATTCAGGTGCGCTGCCGATTCGGGTGGAAGGTCTTGCAGGTTATGGCTTGGAAGGCCGGTGGGCGCGGTGATGTCTTTACTGCGCTGGTCACTTCTGTCGGGGACAAAAGGTATAGATCTATCCAGCACCTGTACCAAATATCATGGATGAAACTAGAAGAACCGCAACAGCCCATTAGGCAGCTTACGATCACCAGAGTACTTATGTCTCTTCGTCTTCCCACGAGGGGCCACGCCAATTTCATAATACATGTGGCATGCATGTGAGTTTGGAGCAATTATTAACCCCCGCGAGCTTCTGGTTTCTCCTTCTGTTGCTCGACCTCTCCCGGCCGAACATGATGAATGATCCGCTATGACACTGCGCATCCATAATGATGATGTTCACCTGCCCCTTCAAGCCAGCAAGGTAGCCACAGTTAGCTGTGGCGACCAGCATACCGCTCAGGAAATCGCGGAAGGAAACGTGTCTTTGCTCCTTGGCAGGCAAATCTGTGTAGCTCAGTGTATTGTAATGCTTCGTGCTGGGACTACCCATCTCATTGTTACAATCTTGAGTTCGGAGTACCATACTCTGCTTAGACACAGTGAAATTGCTTATTTCGAAGACATCAACACTCTCAAGGAGCGCCGCTGCATCTGTGAAGTTTCCGCTGGCGTTCCAAATCAGCCGTCTCCTCTCACTGCCGAGCACTATATTGATGCCAAGTTCTCGACATCAGAGAAGTCGAGCCTTCTGGCCCTTCTGTCTTAATTCGTTGACTGTTCTCCTCTTTCTTCCAAAATCACCCAGACGGCAGCTGTCAAGCATCAAATTATTACCAAAGACACCAAAAGACCAATGAGGCAGCACCCCTACCGAGTGTCTTCAACGGAACGAGATTCGATTCGCTATCAGGCCCAGCAGATGCTTGACGATGATATCTAAAGCCCTCAACAAGTCCTTGGGCTTCTTCCATTGTGTTGGTCAACAAAAAAGATGGCACTTTACGTTTCTGTGTTGAATACAGAAAGCTTAACAACGTGACGAAGAAAGATGTTTATCCCCTTCCACGAATCGATAATTCTTTGGGCAGTCTTCACCATGTGCCTTATTTTCCGTCCATGGATTTGAGAAGCAGTTGTTAGAAAATTGAGGTCTACGAACGCGATCATGAAAAAACAGCCTTTTGTAACACCAAATGGCCTAATTATATGAATTCAAGGTGCTCCCATTCGGCCTATGTTCATCACCGACACCATTTCGAAGACTGATTAATAATGTACTCTCCGGCCTCAAGTCGCAAACTTGCCTCGTTTACTTAGATGTTTTAGTAGTTTTTTTCTGAGACGTTTTCAGAGCATCTTAACCGCTTTCAGGCCGTCTTCAATGCCGTCCGTTCTGCTGGCTTCTCCGTTAAACCGGAGAAGCGTCATTTTTCTTTCGACGAGCTTCAATGTCTAGGCCACCTTTTCGGCTTCGATGGCATCCGTCCTGACCCTGAAAAGACGACCGCGGCGGCGGTGTTTACGACACCCCAACAGATAAGCGCTCCGTGCGCCAATGTTTGCGTACGTATGCGTAATATCGACTTTTTGTCGCCGATTTTACTAAAATCATAGAGCCCTTCATTGGCCTCACCAAGGATGCTGTTTCTTTTGTCCTGGGCCAAGACCAAGAAGATGAATTCGCTGACCGTCAAAGACGTCTGCAGTCACCACCGATATTAGGCCACTCCGACAAGAACGTCGCCACAAAAGTCTACATCGACGCGAGCACTGTCGGACCTGGCACCATACTAGTACTATAGTGGCAGGGTGGCAATCAGAGCGTCATCACCTACGCCATCCGTACACTCTCTCGTTTCGAAAGTAACTATCCACAACGAAAAAAGAATGTCTCGCAGTGGTGTGGGCACTGGCTAAATTCAGACCGTACCTTTACGGATGACCGTTCAGGGTTTTCAGGGACGACCATTCCTGTGCTGGTTAGTGAATCTCAAGGACCCTTCTGGACGCCTCGCCTGGTGGAGTGTGCGGCTCCGAGAGTGCGACGTTACTGTGGTATATAAATCTGGCCAAAAGCACACCGGCGTAGACTCTGCACCCCTACCACTCGACATGGCTGACGCTGATCTGGATGACGACGCCTTCCTTGCAACAGTCACAGAGTCAAGCTTTGCTCAAACGCAGCGTGAAGACCCTGAGCTTTGTCCGCTCATTGAATACGTTGATGACCGCAAGCCACTAACCCCTCGCCGTTTTTCGCGTGCGATAGCCTCGTTTTCTCTGTGCAATGATGTCTTATAGAAAATCATGTTTGCAGCCTCTCAGCCCGATTACCTGTTAGTCGTTCTTGTTGCTCTTCGCGCCGAATTTCTGCGTGCCTGTCACAATTGAGCATTATTTGGACATCCTGGTTTCAGTCGTACATTGGCACAAATACGTCAGAACTATTACTGACCAAAACTTACGGCCACAGTGAGACAGTATGTGAAACTCTGTCGTGACTGCCACTACCTTAAGACACCCCCTCTCAAGCCTGCCGTTTTGCTTGTTGGATTGTTGTTACCACCGATCAATTATATCGCTATGTCGAAGCAAGAGCCCTCGAGCATGGTACTGGTGACGAAGTCACTGAGGCTTCTTTTGTCGAAAACATTCTGCTTCGCCATGGCGCTTTAGCTGTTGTTATAGGCTTATAGTAGACCACGGAACTGCATTTATTGCACAGCTAGGCAGGAAGTAATGCGGCTCAGTTGCACAGCTCACTGGAGAAGTACCGCCTATTGCCCCCAGGCGAACGGACTGACGGTACGCCTGAACAAAATCCTAACTGATATGATATCCATATACGTAGACATTGACTACAAGAACTGGCATGAGGTTCTTCTCTACTGCACGTTTGTAACCAGGTCTGGGCATAAACCACCATCCGATACAGAGGTCACACCGAAAAACAATTTACTCGTTTTTTTTTGGCCCCTATAGTGGCCCTCGCCGTGTTCGTGCCGGGGATTGCGAAGTCCTTCCTGAAGGGAATGAATGAATGAAAAACTTTATTTACACAAAGGGAATTCTCCCGGCGTTGGTGGGGCCCTCAGTCCAGCTAGGGCCCCAGTGGCCTTTGCCGTCCTGCGCGCTCTGTCAATCAGCTTGAGCTGGTCGTCAGGCGTCGAGCAGGACAGCGCAGCCTCCCACTGCTCCGGTGTTGGTGTGGTGTTTATTGGTGCTACCTGTGTTTTTTGACAGGCCCATGTAACATGGTAGAGTTCAGGGGGTTCTCCGCATAGTGGGCATTTATTTTCATAAGTAGTGGGGTGGATTTTACTGAGTAGACTCAGATTGGGGTATGTGTTAGTCTGTAGCTGTCTCCAGGCAACCGACTGCTCTCTATTGAGGTCTTCGTGGGGAGGTGGATAGATCCTCCTTAAGGCTCTTTGATGTTCAAGTATGGCTCCATAGCGTCTAGTGACTGCGTCCGGTTCCCCGTCGTTGTGCGCCCCCCGGTTGGCGTATGCTCGGTCATTGGCGTCGGCACGTTGGTTACCTTTGACAGTCCCATGGCCTGGTGTCACCGTTATGAAGCATCTCGAAAAGCTGATTTTTCTTGCCTTGAGTATGCGGATGGCCACAGTGGATATTCGTCCGCTGCTATACCTTCTGCATGCTTCTTGCGAGTCCGTAATTATTTTTGTGGTAGCCTCCTCACTCTGGTGGGTGATAGCGAGAGCGATTGCCGCTTCCTCAGCCTCGAGAATGTTGTTGCTCTTGATCGAGGCGCAGTTGACTTTTTTAAGCTGATGATCAACCACACTGGCTACCGCTCCGCGTTGTTCTTTGTATGTGGTCGCGTCGACGTACAATATGTTTTTTTTTCCTGCGAGGCTTCTTTCGTGTGCCTCGGATCTTGCCTCTCTTCTGGCCTTGTGTATTTTCGGATGCATGTTTTTCGGAATCGGGTTGACCTTAATGATCTCTCTTATTTCTTTCGGTATGCGGCCCGTGCTGTTAATTTCTCTGCAAGCATCTCTCATGCCCAGTATATTTAGCGTGTTCCTTCCCGTTTGCGTCTGCATGAGTCTTATTTTCTGCGTGAGAAGGTGGGCCTCGATGTGCTCTTGCACTGTGTTGTTTATGCCCAGCTTATTGAATTTTTCGGTCGAGGTGTTGACCGGTAGTCCAAGAGTACATTTGTAGGCTTTCCTCAGGATTGCCTCCAGTTCTTTTTCCTGTTCGAGCGGAATTTGGTAGGGGACGCCATATATAATTCGGCTTACAACGAGGGCCTGTACTAGCCTACATGTGTCCTCCTCGGACATGCCTCGTCTTCTGTTGGAGATTCTTGCTATCATTCGCGTGATCTGCGCGGTGGTACTAGCTAGCTGCCTGATTGTTTGATCTAAACGGCAATTGCTTTGTATCCGCATGCCTAGGATTTTTATTTGCGATATTTCCGGGATCTTCTTTTCCCCTATGTAGATGTCTATGGATTTGTGCAGATCGTACCCTCTTCTGTGGACTCTGAGCACCTCAGATTTCTCCGGAGAACATTCAAGGCCGCAATGTCGAGCGTATGCATTGACAGCGTCTGCTGCTCTCAGCAGACAGTCTTGCTTTTCTCCTAAGGATCCCCTGGTCACCCAGATCGTGATGTCATCAGCATAGATAGCATGTCTGGCTCCTTCAATTTCTTCAAGTTTTTTTGCTAAGCCGATCATAACAATGTTAAAGAGCATAAGGGATATCGCTGAGCCTTGAGGTGTTCCCTTTTTGGGGGTCGGGAAGGTGTCTGTCCTGATTCCGCCTATTCCAATGGTGGCGGTTCTGTTACTCAAGAAGGCTTTCACGTAGCTGTGTATTCTCTGCCCGCAATCTAAGTTGCAGAGCCCGTCTAGCACTGCCCTGTGACTGACATTGTCGAATGCCGCTTTGAGGTCGAGCGCGAGCAAGATGTTTTCTCCGTATTTCGGGACCGTGTTAAGCACCTCCTCCTTGATCTGCAGGAGGATGTCCTGTGTTGATAGATGTTTTCGGAATCCGAACATAGTGTGCGGCATGAGGTCATTGTCCTCCAGGTGGGTCTGCAACCTCTGAAGCACAATTCTTTCGTATACCTTTCCCAAACATGACGTCAATGAAATGGGTCATAGATTTTCCAGGCTGGGAGTTTTTCCGGATTTAGGAATCATTACTATTTCCGCATGAGACCAGTCTTTCGGGATGGTCCCCTGCTCCCAGTGTGTGTTGATGAATTCAGTAAATCTGTGGATTGAATTCTCGTCCAGGTTCCTAATGATGGCGTTGGTAATGCCATCCTTGCCTGGGGTGGTGTTTTTTGTGGCAGACATAACAGCGTGTCTGACTTCTTCTATAGTAATGGGTTCGTCAAGAGTGGGATTTGCTTCTCCCGCGTATGGCGAGCTGTAGTCGGCGCCCGTTTCGTCACCGATGTATCGCTGCTTGATGTTCTCTAGCAGTTCCCGGTCTGTACCTTGGAATTGGTGCGCGATCCTTTGGATTGTCTTATGGTTTTCACATTTGGTCTTAGTTGGGTCTATGAGAGCCCTTAGCAATGCCCAAGTCTTGGCCAAACCTAGAGTCCCCTGTAGATCGTTGCATTTCTGGTCCCAGTCCCATTTCGAGAGCTCCATCGCATATTCTTCGGCTTGTTTTGTGACCTCGGCGATCTTTAGATTGAGCTTTCTGTTGTGCTTCTGCCTTTTCCATCTCTTTAGCAACCCCCGTCTAGCATCCCAGAGGTGTAAGAGATGTTTATCCACGTTGGGCGTTTTGTTGGTGAGAGTGACCTTCTTAGTGACTTTTTCCCAGTCGGATTTGATACCCTCTACCCAATCCTTAATGTCCTTGATCTCTGTATCCTCGGACTCCGCCCTGGTCTTTCTATAGGCTTCCCACTGTGTGAGTCTAGCTTGGCCATAATTTTTCCTGATCGGAAGAGTTTCTATCTGGATGCGCAAGATGCAGTGGTCACTGCCTAGCGTCTCTCCGTCGTTTTCCCATCTTGCCTGCCTTATTCCTTTGACGAACGCTAAGTCTGGGCACGAATCGCAGTTGATGCTATTTCCCACTCGCGTTGGCTGGGTGTGATCTGTGATTAGGCTGAGGCTTCTGCGATCAGCTTCTCTGGCTAGATCCTCGCCTTTCGGAGTTTCTCTGACATAGCCCCAGCTTTTATGCCAGGCATTAAAGTCCCCAAGGATGAGAAGACCCCTCTTGCCTGCTGCTTGTTCTGCCTTGCCCAGCAGGTAGCTGAGGCTAGCGTTCTTTTGGCTGGGCGGGCTGTATACGTTAAGCAGGAAGATGCTTTCTTGGCTTCTCTTTTGGGTAATGACTTCGATAAGAACGTGGTCAATGTCCGTTCCGTCGATGTTGTGTCTGATTGCGGTGATAGTTTTGGCAACCAGCGTGGCGACCTTGCTTTCCCCCTGCCCCTCATATGCTGAGTAACCCGGGAGAGTAGGTGAGCAGCCGGTTTCCTGTAGGGCGATTATGTCTGGCGGTACTGTACAATTTGTGATATGTTGTTTAAGAAGACCCCGCTTTTTGCTGATCCCGCGGCAGTTCCATTGCCATATTTCAAGGGTTTCCAACTTGACCGAGCTCTTACGGTGCCTCGCCATGCTCGGTCAATGGCCTATCATAGGGTTTGCCTCCGGATTTCATGCTCGTGAATTGTACTAGGCGTTCTCTATCTCTTTGCGCCTCTGCCTGGATGTTAAAAATGAGATTACTAAGATTAGCTAGCATGACTGCCATGGCAGTTGCGAATTCTTGCCGCCCTATGGTGGCAGGCTGAGTTTCATCTGTTCGCGCGTTCGTGTCAGTCTGCCCTGTTCTCTGGGCTTTGAGCTCTTCTATAAGGTCGTTAAGTTTCTGTCTCAGTTCAGCATTTTCCGCCCTTAGTGTCTGAATGGTTTGTCTTTGTTCTTGTACTTCGTTAAGTTGTCCACTAGTGTTTTTACTGAATTGTGCCTGCGCGTTCGTGTTCTTTGGAACAGTGGGAGAAGTAGAGAAAAGCTGCGCTGCCCAGCTCAACTTACTCTGTTAATCCTTTTTTATCTTCTTCTGTTGCTGCCCCTTTTTTGTTTCTGGTGGCTCCCTGGTCCTTGATCTCGAGTGCGACGCCGACCTGGACCTGGATGGCGAAGTAGCATCTGAGCTGAACCAGCGTTTCCGAGCCCGGCCGCGTCCGCCCGTGCCGCCATCGCCCTTTGCTGCGCTGTCGGTTTCCTCTTTCGTTCTGGTCCGTGGACTCCTCGGTTTTCTTAGGTGTTGCTTGCACTCCTTTGCCCCTGTGGGATGCGCTTCCTTGCACAGCGCACACCTGGGCTCACACGAATGACCGTCCTCGATGACTGGTTCACCGCAGTTCGAGCACACAACGGCGTCAGGTGTCGGGCATACGTCCGCCCTATGCCCAGGCTTGAAGCATATATAGCAAACTTGGCGCGATGATCGGTAGAGGTAGCAACGCGTCTCACCGCCGTAGTAATAAACGTAGCGGGGAACGATCTTGCCTTCGAATGTTATGACGGCGCTTTGAGATTTTCCAAGCATTCGTGCATAAAGGATTTTCACTCCTTGGGTGCGTACCCTAAGATGGGACAGCAATTCGGTAGGTGTTGTACCGACATCCAGTCCGTGGATCACTCCTTTGCATGAATTGTCCGGCGCGGCAACGTAAGCCGTCACAGCGTAGCCTTTTGCACCGAAGCGTAGTCTCGGAATGTTCTGTACAACGTTGGCAGTCTCCTTGCTTGGCGTGCTGATTATGGCGATGTTAGATCCGTTGTGCAGCCGTATAAGTAGGCTGCCTTCGTTGCAGATGTCTGGGTTTCCACATGCTTTAGTTATAGCCCGGGCCATCTGATGCGTGCTCAGCTGGCTGATGTCGAGCCCATTCTTTGGTCTAATAATGATTTTGAAGTCTGCTTTCGGCAGTGGAGGTAGTTTGCCCTTGCGAATAAGATTTTCCTTTTGCTTGGGCTGGCTCGGTGGTGGTTTGCCTGCCGCTTCGGTCCCGGTCTCCGGAACGGCAGTCAGCCTCGATTTGTGGTATTTTGCGACGAACCATCCTCCGTTGTCGAGTGTCTTCTGTGAGTCGTTGGTATCGTTCTCTTCGTGTTCTGTCTCTTGAGTCGGTGTCGTGGCTCCGGTCGATGCCGCTGCGTTGTCAGCAGCCATCCTTGGAGGCTCCCGCGTGAGCTTGAGCAGCGTTTCGTCGGGCCGATGGCCCGAAGCTGCTAGGCTTAGCGCGGCGTTCTCCGCTTCTGATCTGCGAACGGCCAGAAGGTGGTGAAATCTGGATTTACAGATGAAAATCTGTTGTCAGCAGATTCAGCTTGATTAGTGGAAGCCGATGGAGTATCCCACTTTCTGTAACGTTGATGTTTTCCGGGTAAAATACGGCGTCGAAATACGGGGCTCCATCTGGCCCCCTAGCGGTGTCTTCCTGAAGGGAATGTCCGCTCGTCGCGTCGTGATCCTCAGTCTGATATTGTGCTTGTCAGCCGGCTGAGACCTTACCACTTGCGTTAAGTTCATTATGCGTTCCGTTTTCTTGCTGCCTGGTACATTGTCTGTTCCTCTGTCACCTTTTATTTTTTCCCCTTCTATCCTTTCAGCATCGGGACGATTCTTCTTTTGAGGAAGGGGGTAATACCGCATGTATTGTGAAACTGTTGCGGTCCCTCCTGGGAAGACGAAGAGACCAAAGTGCGCAAGTAGTGGCAGGATGCCTAACGCTGTCACTGGTCTTTTATTTTCACCCGTACAATATATTTATTTTTTAAGCGCTGTTAAGATACTTGTCAGTAAAAACAGGTTTGCGGTTTAAAACACAGGACATAACAGGTAATGCCGCTTCTCACTAAGCGATGCGAGCTTCCTTACTTGTCGGAAAACAAATGTCTTCAGAAACACGTGCTCTACATAGGTGGTCGCAAAAATAGCTCCCTCCACATCCCATTTCGGCTTATCATGTTGCAAATTGTGGTTTCTAAAAATTAAAGAAAATGCAGAACTTAATGGTATGCTGCAGTGTATGGTACGAAAACATTAGATGCAACAATGCCGCCTGAAATATATTTAAAGGGAGGCAGTAGCCACTAACACTAAGAAAATCATAAGGAACTTGTTTCCGAGTGTTGATCAGTAATGCACTAGATGCAACAATGCCGCCTGAAATATATTTAAAGGGAAGCAGTGGCCACTAGCACTAAGAAAACCATAAGGAATTTGTTTCTAAGTGTTGATCGGTGTGAAATAATGATATAACCAAGGAGACGATTGATTAGAAGATAGGAGCAAAATCGCACGTTGCCGGCGAGATCCGAACTCACGACCCCAGAAAGTGGCGGGCGGTGCTCTACCAACTGAGCTAAGGCGATGGATATTCAGAGGCGTTTACGTTACGCGCGATCTATCCTTGAGAGAGAGCTCATCCGGTCTCTATACTTGTAGCTGACGTAGTTGTCAATTTTACACGTAGAGAAATCGTTGCGCCGAAAAGCCGCCTCTGTACTCCTGTCTTAGAAAAAGAGATCAAGGAGAAGTGAAAAGCGGTGCAGTCATGCTGTGCAGCAGCCACAGAAAAATAAAAACCTGATACGTGTTGGTTAAGGTAGATGGTCCCTGCGCGTTCTAGTGCACCATCATCCCACCGCGCGTCAAGGTCGAGTTGCAAGCGATGCCGGAAAAATAATGTGTGTCGCTGAACTTAACACGTAGGTGTACTCTTCAGTGTCCTCCTAATTACTTCCCCCTCATTTTGTACCCCTTATAGTATACTATAGGTTGTGCACCTTAACTAGCGACTTTCGCTCGTATTTACATGAGGGCGACAGCCACAGGTGGCTTGATTATGGATCCCTTCCAAACCAATACAAGGAGCTATCTAAATACGCCCGCATATAGCAGCTGATGACTGGCTTAGAACTCGCAAACGATCTCAGCCAGTTTACGCTACATTGCATCTGTTGCTGCCAGCCATCTACCAATTGGGCCTTGATCCCTATGTGGTATTCGTCACACATTCCGAAGAATTTTGCACAGGTATAACATGCCTCGCAGCATAAAATACTGTCTACAAATAAATATATAGGTTCGATTCTATAAGAAAATCCAGTAAGGGCCGGCAAAGAGGACCAAATATCCAAGCGTCCATATCGACCAGGGAGAGGCCCGTATCAGAACAGGTGTTTGTGCCGGACGGCGGGTAGAACGGGGCGCATCCAGAGAAGATGGGTGGAGTATGCCTAGGGGGCATGATGACGACTGCGGCGACCGATCAGTATTCATCCACTCACATGCCAACTGCCAACTGCCACCTGTCTGCGGACGTGCCATGTCGGCCATGTCACGTGACTCTCGACGTCACATTCCCAATGACCAATCTGCGCTCAGCCATGTGTCGCGTGCTTTTTTTTGATGTCATCGTTATTTCGACCAGTCAGGGAATTTTCTGGCTTCGCCTGTTTTGTTTACCGCGCTTTCACTAAATGTGCCAGGTGCGAACAATAATTTCCACAACACTTAAGCCATTAAGGTCACGACGTCTGAGCGTTAATGACTCCCCTCTGTGGCTCTCCTTGCGGATCCTCGTGCGCGTACATGCACTTAGGTGATAGCTAAATTAAACTTTTTAACTTTTTAGACCCTTTGTCACAGCACATTTTCATTACCGTGCTCAAGGCAGCACAAGCCCTAGTATTGGAAACTGGGAATGTGTTGGTAACGTGCGGCCGCACATAAAACCAACGTATTGCCAACAGACTCCAATACTTAGCCCATTGTTTGTGCTTCACATGCAGTTGTATGCCGCCGCATTATGCGAAACAGTACCCGACGTAGGTAACAGCTCTACTTCATCCAAGCTGCACGAACCTGCCGGCGTACCCTTTCGAGTAAGTGTCCAACTAGGGTTCTAAGGATCTTGGTCGGTTTATCCTCATCTTCCCTTTTCGTCTTAAATAAGCTGTTTGGTTGGCAGCGTCTGCCCACTCCACTAACGAATTAGCACAGTACCATGTCACCCGCCTGCTCATGCAGGCTTTAGCCTCGCCGGTGAATGTTTTCTCAGAACGCGCACGCAGATTCCAGGTTTTGCAGAGAACAGGGTCGTTAACAAGTTAATCTTTGGGGGATGCATAGGCCACGCCTTTAAGGACATGAAGGCATTTCGTTAATCGCTCCCATCTGCAGCTCTCCTGGCAAATCATTGCTCGCGAAAGTGCGCTTCCCCGCTGGCTTAACCATTAAATGCTGGCAGGATTCTATTCTCATCTCATGCACCCACCGCAAAAAAGCACACCGAGATGGAAGCGCATGCCGTGTCATGCGATTTTGTTACGTCACTGCCCGTCGACTAATGAATGCCTAGCCAAGTTTGCTGCGATGGATGGATGAAAGGATGGAATACAGGAGCGTTCTCTTTGGAACGGGGTGGTAGCAGTAGCTATCGTGCTAATTTTTCTCCCTATATCTTAATTATTGTTTTGGTTAACTATACCATCATTCGTTTTATTGAATTTTTGTTCCTACATTAATAACATTATGTCGCTTTTCTGCTTTTAAGTAGCCAATCTTCCAGTCGTTTTTTGCTAGCTTCCACCACCCGAGATATTTATATTCTGCTGCTGTGGGTATTTTACGGTCTTGCATTTTAAGACCCTGATCAGTTGAGTCGCTGAAAATCATCAGACCCGACTTAACTGCGTTAAAACTGAAGCCTAGAACGTCCCCTTCGTCTCCGCAATACTTAACTAGAATTTGCAATTCTTCCACACTCTCAGCTAGCAGCACATTATCGTCTGCATACATCAAACCGGGGAGGCGCTGCTCTACCGCCGTTCCACCTAATCTATATGACAGGTTAAAACCTAGGTTACTTTCTTGTATCTTCCGTACGGCTTGCATCCTCTATCTTCCGTACAGAACTACAGCTTCCGTACTTCTTATTCTCTCGTTATTCCCTTCTTATTCCCAGCTTCCCTAGTTATCTTGAATCCGGTCCTGCTTTTTTTAATTCTCTTTACCTAGCCAGCTTACATGGTTCCAGAATTTTCTTGGCCCGCCTCTAGAGGCATTGTGTATGTCAGCCATCCAGCGATCGGTGAACTGCTTTATTTTACTTTGGACGAGGGCCTGTACATCAAGTTTCTTTTGTCGATATGATTCCCATTTTTGGTCGATTTCCTCCTGAGATACTTGTGCTTTCTTTGCCTCTCGGTGCTCCCTTGAAGCGGCCCATCGTTGTTGAACGGCTTCTCTTATTTCCTTATTCCACCAGCTCCGTGGCTTCCTCTTTCCATTCCAGCGGTTTACTACTTTAACGTCCTTAATTTTCCTCCTTATGAGTAGTTCTATTTGTTCATAATCCCAGTCTTCCACGGGGCTTTACTCTATTGCTTCCTCTATGTCTGCTGCTATCTGCGCTATTTGATCGTCGTTTTATTTTGCGTTTACGTTTTGTGTAAGTTCCCATCTGCAGACTAATTCATTTATGATCCCTTCCCAGACTACACTTCCCTTCTCCGTCTATTTCCATTTTTGTGACCTTGCTATAAATACCTTGCGACATTAGACAGTTGTCAATGGTCGTCTGCCTGTTGCGGAATTCCCACGTGATTTGTTTTCGCATTTTGTTTCTCTATTTACTATAACTAGGTTGTGTCGCTTACAAAAATCTAGTATTAGCTTCCAGTTAGAATCCGTGTAACCATCCAGATCGTCGATGTTGCCATTCATGTCCCCCAGCAGAATAATATCGGCCCCGTCTCCAAACTGGCTTATATCGTCACTGAGGCATTCAACAAGACCCTTGTTTTCTTGCCTGCATTGGTGTCCTGTTCCTAAATAAACTACCCCTAGCCATGTCCTTATGCCGGCAATAGTTCCTGATACCCAGATACGTTCTTTACAAGATGATGTTATTCTTTGCCAATTTGTTCCCTGGTGTATCAACTCACCTACCATTCTACCCTTTTTACCGCTCTCGTTTTGGTGCACCTTTCCCAGACGTAGTCTTCTATAAACGGCGGACCTTCTAGATCCCTGAGCTGAGTCTCGCATAGAGCGTACACACCTATTTTGTCATCCTTCAACTGCTGTTTTCCGCCTCTTTGCATGTTTATGTAGCTGATCCTAGTGTTAAATCTTTTTTTTAGTACTTTTCTTTCTCGACCTCCTCCTTGCCATTTTTTGGGGCTCAGCCTCCGTTATTACGCTTTCTTCTACTTCACGTCTAACTACCTCCGTGCATGGAGCCCTCGCGGACCCTTTAAAAAAGCTAAAGCCCTGCCTGCCAGGCGCCAGCCGATCTCTGCTCCCACCTTCTGTTAAAATGAATGCCATCTCGCTGAAAATCTCTGCCCAAACCTGCTTTATGCACCCCCCTGTTTACCTCAACCACTTAGAAACGCTTCTCCAGGCTTAATTTTCTTATGTCCTGATTAACTGTCACCCCGTCCTTTTCCAGCTTTTCGTTAAATCCTAGCACCTCCGGTACTGTGCATACAACTATCTGCGCTTGCTGTGTTATCTCTCTGATGTTGTCAACTCCCTTAGCTAAACCTTCCACCACTCCTGCAGCTTCACCATTTAGGACATCGTTTAGCCCCGCGGCTACTATCACCATATTGCGCTCTGTGGAATTTTTCAGCAGCCTAATTTTACTCTCTTTCAGCACTGCCCTCATAGTCATCCCTGGGAAGCTTCCAACTAATACTCCCTTATCACCCTTTACACGTTTCAAGATATCTCGCTTGCATCTGGTCATGTTTGAATTTCTGGCGATAAGCACCTTGGCCTTCTCTCTTCCTCTCCCAACTGTTGGCCCCTGCTCTTGGTTATCTGTGTCCTTCTCTCTGGGATTTTCATTCTTCCTTACTTCTTCCTTTTTTTTACGACTTCTTAGTAGCTGCTTCTGAATAACTCTGTCGGTTCGGATCCGCCTGGCCTTCTTTTGCTTGTGCCTTCCATGCCAGTGCTGGTCCTAGCTACGTGGCCCGCACTGGAATGTCCGTCTTCGTTGGTTCCAACGACAAAGTCGACCATTTGTTTTTCCATTTGAGGAAGCTGTCCTAGCAGTTTCTGATTTTCTGCCCTTAACAATTCATTTTCTAAATCATCCACACGAGACACTAAACTGCCCTTTTCTCGTTCATATCTATCAAGGCGCGCACTCAGCACGCAACACCGACACAAAAAGTCACTGCCTTCCGCTTCGTCTACAGAGTCAAAACGAGTTTCGTTGAGAATAACCTGCGCCGCACACTGAGTACACTTTACCTTCTTTTGATTGCACATCTTAAGCATGTATCAACTGAACTATGTCTACTACGAATTCTCAGAATATACAAACTGCAAAAGGAAGACACAAAAACGACTAGCAAACACGCGTTAAAATCAATTCTGCGAATGCCAATTGCCTAGAAAAAAGAATATTTATCTAGATAAAATAGTTAAAGAATGAACGCCGAGAAAACCTAGCTGCCGGCACAAAACACCAGGCCGCTGGGACAAAGAGCTAAAATCTATTCTTTAAGCTGCACCTAACCTAACTAGCTGAAAACGAAATCAAATGAATAAAAGAAGAACTCATCTACTTGACGCTTTCGGAAGCTCCCGCTGTCGCCAGGTCCGTCCGTTTACGGTAGCCACGTGCAATCGGAGGAGCGATGGAACACGCGTCCGCGCCACACGGCTGTCAGCTGTCAGCTGCAACTAACACCTTAAAGAGCCATGATCGTGGTTTTTCGCTTACTACGCCGGCAACACCGAATTTTCCTGAGCACTGGGCCATAAAACCAATATCGCGTTGAGAGCCATTATACGACAAGATCAAGGCTCAGAGCTGTGCTTTGTAATAGGTGAAGGGAATGTTGACAACCACTTCACTAGCATCTGTCTGTCTGGTAGCACATGACATGGGCGCGCACTGACTGTTTGGCGAAATGCGTCACATTACGAGATCACATGACAAAGACGAGTAACCGGGCGCCGCTAACTAAGGCAGCTCCTTTGAGATGACAATCGTAACCAAAGGCCCTTAGTTCCCATGTCAGACATGATACCTCGAAACCACGTAAGCGGTGTAGTAGGGCTTGTTTTAGACGGTTTTTTATATCTATGTGGGTGGTCTTTAATGCAAGGAAGGAAGGAAGAAAGTGAAGTGGAACGCAAGAGACTTCTGATACGCGTACAAGAAGAGAGTGGGAAGTTTGGGCTTAAACTTAACATTAAAAAGACAAAGATCATGGCGTCTTGCCCTGTCAAGTCCTGGAGCATCAAGGGACAAGAAGTGGAAGCTGTGACAGATTTTCTCTTCTTGGGCTCCAAGATTACCCGCAAGGAGACTGCAGCCATGAAATTAGGAGACGCCTGCTTCTGGGAAAGAGAGCCATGGCTAGCCTGGGCCACCTAGTAAAGAGCAGAGACATTAGTCTGCCAACCAAGATCCGTATAACTCGTGCTATGGTCTTTCCAGTTGTGATGTATGGATGCGAGAGTTGGACTGTGAAGAAGGCTGACCGCCGAAGAATTGACGCGTTTGAATTGTGGTACTGGGAACCTTGAGAGTTCCTTGGACGGCCAGAAGATCAAATCAGTCAATATTGTCGACCATAAACCCTGACTGCTCATTGGAGGGTCAAATTCTAAAGTTAAAGCTCAGCTACTTTGGTCGTCCGATGAGAAGAGAGGAGTCGCTAGAGAAAGATTTGATGTTGGGAAAGGTTGAGGGTCAACGAGAAGGGGTAGCCAGCGAACGCGATGGTTAGACGGCATCCTCGAGGCGCTGCAGACGAAGTTATGTGATGTTAGGAAGATAGTGAGAGACCGGAAAGCATGGCGTGATATGGTCCATAGGGTTACGAAGTGTCGGACACAACTGAACGACTGAACTTAACTGAACTGAGCTGACGACAGTATGTTATTGAGTATATGTGAGTAATAGAGTCAAAGTTTAAGGGATTGGGCGGATAGTACAGCACGAGCCCGAGTGCAAGCTTTGGGAAGAGGAATCGAGGAAAGCTGCACCTGCTGCATCCAACTGGAGCGAGTTCGCATCGAGTAAGGTACAGCTACTGAATGCAAGCATGTCGTGAATGCAGTAGCTGGCATATATCCCGTCGCTCATTGGTTAGCTCTCTTGAATACCTCGTCATGCGTGAAGTGAGGCTGATTTCATGGTTGCACAAGAGAATCCAATCAGATGTCTCGTTTAGGGTTCGCCCTGCAGCGCCAAAAAAAAAAAAAAAACAAATTTGGAGGAAAAATTAACATTCTCAAAATTTATTGAGGATAGTGAAGCAAAAAAAAAATACAACCAAAGCCAAACCAAGATAAACAGAACAGAGTTAGTGCGAAACATGCTAGTTCAATTAAGCTACATTTAAGAGCTTAGCCATCTAAAAAGATTCGCCATTTTTTGGTCATCTCGGCAGCACAGTACCATCGTATTAAGATAGCAGGTGGGTTGAAACCAAGAGATTTGGTATAATACTTCAGTTATTTTTTATTTATCCCCCACTCCCGTTTGTTTAGAGAGAATAAAATAATTGTTTCTCTGTAAATATTTTATATGCTTACGCTACTGCACAATAATTATTTGATTTGCGAAGCTGTGGGGAATAAATTTTTATTTGTGAACCAAAATGATGAAATGATTGATCTTTATTTTTCTCTTTGTTCGAGCCGTTTCCAGTTAGGCGTTTGCTGATGCTTAGTACACAGGGAATGAGCTTGCAAAAGCAGGTGGCTCGATGAGGCGTGATACAATTTTTTTAATACTTTTCTGCATGCTCATATTATGTGCTTTATACAGTGACGCTTAAGCGTTAAATCTAAGATAAAAGTAAGCAACCACGGTACTAGACTCCACTGCGTGGATTTGGCATTTAACTCCTTGCAAAGTGCGATTTCGGGAGAATCAGACCCACCATGGCGGCCACTCTTCTATAAATGAGCAATGCGCAGACTAATGCTTTATGATTAATGTACGTTAGACGAATAATGGTGGTAGACTATTCATTCTGATTACCCCAACTGCGACATTCCTCGAAGGAGACGAGGAGTTTCGGCACATTTAACCCTACCGCACAACTCGTGGCGCTTTAAATAGATTCATAAAAAAGAAGTAATGTGCGCAGTTTTGTCAGTATTAAGAACTGGCAAAACGAGCTGAGCTGCTGGGTTAGTCAGTTATCAATTACAATAATTCATGACTCGACTGTCAATATATCAGAATTCAATGAAGAGTGACACAGGTGTTGGCACTGTTGTAGCACACCACGCTCACCAATTTTTGCACCCTTAACCTGCAATGAATCACCAACAAGCCCAATCTGCTGTTCTGACCCCACTTAGGCTTTAATAGTTTTGACATCGTGCTTTTTCGTGTGGCATAAAAGCATATATCTTTTCCGCGTCTTGTACTAGCTTCACATGCCTGGTTGCCTTGCATGTGTCTGAAGCAGACTGTGCAATGCGATGCTTTCGCGGCATCTCTTAGGCACATTCCTTTTGAAAGTCAAAATCCACAAAACTGAGCTATGATAGAATCACTTTGAATCTATGATTGCTTGTGAGCTAATATATTTTTAGTGGTGCGTTTAACCTACTGTCCTCCGATATACAGCAGATGGATGCCTTCAACATTAGCGGGTAAATGTTTATCTAATGCTGGAAAGGTGTTCGCCGATAAAAACGACCTGTAATTTGTTGTCCCACTGCAAGAGACCACATTGTTGTGAAATGAAGCAAAATATATGGCTTTGTTGTACTTACCGCCTCAGTCATCTTGGAAAAAGAAATATCAGTGGATATGGACGAGGACAATGAAGAGTGGGGATGCATGCGCTCTCTTGCAACTCACTACCTACTACCTAAGTCGCGTTAGAACGTTGAGTCACTTACGATGGTAACGATCGCGTTGTAGATGGTATTTGGTAAGCTTGTACGCGGAAATCGAACTGAAAGAGCACGTAAGAGCACACCTCAGTTCTGTAGAGTCCTTGTCGCTAGGGACAGCCACAGTGGAGGACCGCAGCTTGTGGTCAAGACACTAACAAAATAGCTGCTGAGGCACTATAAAAGAATATAATTTATTCCCTGTTACGTCATCTACTGCACACATTGCAGATTTCTGCGCTACCAAACGAATAGAAGTGTTCCTACTTATTCATACTATGTGCACGAACATGTGTGCACGAACATTCCTGTTCGCACCTGGTTCGTTTGATATCAGAAGAGAGGCTTTTGCTTCTCGCCAGGTTCGGAGCAACAGGAAGGAAATGCGTGGAAGTCAGAGCGCCAAAATGTGCAACCATTAATGCAGCCTCTAGAGCCGCGATGTTCCGGGAATCAGCCTTTCTCACTTCAAAGAAAGTCTCTTTGGAAAATGAGAGAGATAAATAGACAAGCATCAACAGAGCCGAAGGAACAAAATCAGGGCTTCCTTCGCAGAGCGCTGCAACAAACACCCGAGAGAACTTCTATAGATGCCGCCTTTGTGATGTTTAGGAGGAACCTTTAAAGTAAAGGCGATAAAGTCCCGTTATCTTCCAGGCTGTTTACCCGGCCATTTTTGTGTGCCGGCGAAAACCTCGTCGAGAGCGCTATACTGACCGCTGTGTGCCCGAGCTCGGACTTATGTGTTTTGGGATCCTTAACGCTTTTTATCGCTCGGTTCACAGGGCGCACGTGTGGAGGTGTTTGTGTTTTATTTGGTTTATATAATGCACGGTAGCTAGCTCAGCACGTCTGTAGATTATAGTCGCGGCTTCTTTTATATTGCTTCTGCCTCCGTGCGCCATTTTAAACACTCTGGATAAGCTTTTAGCCAAAGAGCCAGTGGTGTGGTAAAGGAAAAAAGGTCGGAGCGCACATGCCACCTGGTGCTGAGTGAGGGGCCCGACCATAGCGTGTATGGCAAGAAATAGCGCTTGCCTTTCAAGCAGCACCGCTTCACTATTTGCTACCAGGAAAAATTTTCAGAAACCCGGGTGTGGCTTGCGGTCCTGCGAAGCTGTGCTTGTGGCGACTTTAGGTGCCCAGTAAAAGTAACACAGAAATATATCCTTTCTTTTTTTGCCGAATAAAGCTTGTAAACGGCAGAGATAAGTATTGTGATAACTCCAGCATGAAAGACTGACGCTTGAACCGCTAGGTCGAATACTCTTTTACAAAAGATTTTATTACACGGAAACTTTAGCGCGCAGGTCAATGGCTGCAATTGAAGACCTTCTACTAGGCGGTACTATTCGAACTCAGTACCTCCCAGGTAAGGGTGGAGGCTCCGAAAGCCCATCGCTCCGATAAATAAATAGTTCAGATGTGTAATTCTTCGAGGGTGCTTGCGAATCGGGTCGTTTTTCTTTCCTGGTGCGAAGAAGAACGGCTCCAGCTCCTGCCGAAGATTATTTTTCAAACTTGACATGAGTACCAACGAAGAAAGAAAAATGACATGGCCAGTTAAGTGGTCTAATATATGATTTTCCAAAGAAACCTTTGCTTATCTTTTAGGTGGTTACGTTCAGGAAACCAACAAAACTTCATTACTAACACAGTCACACACTTCTGAACGCAGGGGTTACTGTCATTACGAGTAATGTTTTAAAGGGGTCACTGTCATTACGAGTAATGTTTTAAGTTTCTATATATGGTGTGGTAATGACCGTTCACTAAGGAATGAAATGGAATAGAAAATACAATATTATTCAGCAAGGGCTTAATAATTTAAAGAAACAATTGCTGACTGAAGGGGGGGGGGGGGGGGGCGCCAAAGAGTCGAATTGGCAGCCGGCGTGATCGGCAGATAAAAGTTTGACTGACATTCAGTCAACATCGAAAAGGGAGACAGAAATGAAAGGCTAGTAAATAAAGGTGGATCTATGAGAGTACCTCTGAATTATCAACTGCTATTTTTTGAGGGTTGCTGCCCCTACGGAGTTACAATATTGGAGCCAACAATAAAGAGGTCAAAATGTATGTCCGATTGTATGAGCTCACGTAGTGCATGCACTTTGAGCAAAACAATGTAGATAGTTGGAAATTATGTACGAAATGAAAAAGATTAACTCAAAACAAAATAAAACCAGCAAGCACAATGAAGGTGGTGTAAACAATAATTATTGATCTGAAGTTTCATTTTTGGACTGATTCCGTCTTTGTTTTAGCAAAGGAGCAGAGAATTTCACCTTTAATTAACCCACTCGTCGTCCTCTTTTCCCGTTGGTTTTGAAAACTTTCTCTTATGATGAGCACGCATTTTCTAACCTCCCTAAAGCAGGAATGGAATGGAAAGAGGAGGTATGGCTTATCAAATAAAGACAAAATTAAGCCTAGATCTAGGCACAGGATTCAGATGTCATCGAGGGGGGGGGGGGGGGGGGGAAGAGGGGGAAGACTTTTTGGTCTAGTTTGTAAAATGCAGTAATCTTCTTTTATGTGATAGCGCAATCCTTGATTACCTTGCATTCGGGATGTTCTACCGCTGCCCGGTGGTAGAGGTCTCGCGCGAGCAGGTGAGCTGCTTCGTTGCCAGGGGCAAACTTCTGTGCTGGTATCCAAATGATAGATATGTCCCGTACTATTGGTTACATTTATGGGGCTCACTTCTATGCTAGGATAGACTAAAGGAATGACAAAGGAACATCAGAGAACATCCCGGGATGACATAATTACGCCAATTGTTGCGAACTTCGCAAAAAGCGACGCCGATCTACTGCAGGTTCTCTTCCTGAAAGGGGCAGTGTCACGAAGCCCATAACTGGCGTCAGTGTGTACAGGTTTGACTATCAAGGTTGCTCCAGTAGATCAGCAGGCAATGTTTTCCGTCTCAAAGGGTTCGACAGATGAAGATTTGAAAGTAGAAGTTAGCCCCATAATCAGCGATTGATCAGCCGAGTTTTGATACCAGCAGCGAGTGAATGCAGCTGGTGACGCCACACGTAGTTTCCACGGAACTGCACCGCTTTTTAGCGACAGTGCTGCTTGCGGTAGCAGCGCCATAATTCGCAAATAAATGATGTTGCTGAGGCGTGAACTCGGAAATTGCGCATCAAAATGGCAGCCTGAGCGAAGAGCGCGTTTTCTTCAAAGGCAGCCTGAGAAGTGAGGGCAATTTCTGGTCTGGGTGCGAGCGTCATTATATATCCGCTAGCTGGCTAATTACACCACCGTCGGATGTACGCTCGTCAGGAACTCACGTGCGTCTTTTGATGAGCCTCGAGTAGCTAGTCGATTCGAGACGTCGCAGCTGAGCAAAATGGTGGCATTCTTGCCTTCATAATGCCCTTCCGAGTTTTGATAATGTGTCACTCAAGCATGAAAGATAATCACGAAAGTGTAAATAGAGATCACAGTCGAAAGATAAAAACTACATTATCTTGACATCGCTAAATGTTTGCCCAGAATCAAGTCAGATGTAGCTGCATGGAAAAAAAAAAAAACAATAGGAGATCATGGTAAATGTTCAGAAGAATGACACGCGATTTACAGCTTCGAGCAATATTTAATTAAAGGTTTATCAATAATGCAGATAAGTGGGGCTAGATAACAATATTAGTAATTTTGTTTTTATTGGGGTTGCTTTGCCTACTTAAAATGACAGGATGTTAGAAAGCGAGTTAAACGCTCCTATTTATAGAGAGCCTGTTCTTTTAAAATCGGCGCAACTTAAGCAAAGTTGAAAATTTCCTCACCTTCACAGAATGCTGTTACATTGTACGTAGCGCAATTCGCTCAGGCAGCAGAAAATAAATCCAACTGATATCCACACAAAGGAAGCCATGGGATATTTTAGAGTATTCCGGCTTACTACTTTTCATTACAGCAACGAAACGAAACACATTAAGCCACTGTACCGAGCTTATGTTGATCCACCCGAGCGAGTCCACATAGTTGTAACGTCACGAAACACCTTAGCCAATCAGAACGACTCCGTAAACACTATTAGACAAAATTCTTTGTCAGTAGTGGTGATCGTATTAGCGACCTTGCACCAATACTTGAAGTGCTCGTTCTGTGTAGGAACCTGTAGCACGTGAGCTCAGCTTGTCAGAGTCTACAAAGATGTGCCGTCTATGCCAAAAGAAACCAGGCTGCCCCAAAGGCTGCGGGCGCAGGCGCGCGGTCGTGTGGCGGTGTTGCGCTCGCTGGAGCTATATGGGTGTCCACCAATTCACCACCACCACCACCACCACCACCACCACCACCATCATCATCATCATCATCATCATCATCATCATCATCATCATCATCATCATAATCGGTGCTCGTCAGCTCCGACGGTACAGCAGCTGAGGTAACTGCGCACCCGCACTGTAGCTCTTTGGAGGTTACAAGCCTAGGCACGTACGATGTGCGGGCTGCGTTTTCACGTGTTCGATGGCGAAGCCCGATTGTGCCCAGCGAGGGCGCTCAGTACTGCAACGGTGCTATTCGTTTTCTGAAGAAGATATAAGTCGCGTTTTTCGACATATAACTATAAGTGCTTGCACTTTGTAATCCGCTGCTGAAACGCAGCAGCACAATTGCTCTTTTCCGCGTATTTGATGCGCCTTAAGTTAAAGAATGATAACGCACCTCGAAATTTCAATATGCTTTCTCCGAGGTGCCTTGCCTACTGTCACTTTACGTGCCGTGGCTCCGGCATAAAGATATGAAAAAGCTTGTGGACCCTCTCTTTAGCTCTGCAAGGCGGTGTTAGAGCCTTAGGTTGTTTTAATAAGTGCAATGATTGATTCTAATAATTTTTGGCATTTGCTTGTGGAAAAGTTTTGGTCGAAGTAAACTATAAGGAAACCTTGCTCGTACTTAGTCATTCGGCGCACATGATCACTTTCGCAATCGTGGAACACTTTGTTTCAGTGCAACACTGTCTCGCAAACCTAGCACATTCGTTCTAGCCACGAACAACCAGGGCTCGTATTCCGAGTTTGCGTATTTATCGAAGTGTCGCTATCGCACGTGACTTCGAGTCATCTGATTGGTGGAAACGCCGGAACATGATATTGCCACCATTTTCGGTTTTGTAGTGTCAACACCCGGTTCCGGCGTTTCGACCGATCAGATGACTTGAAGTCACGTGAGATAACGACACTTCGATAACGACGCAAACTCCGAATACAGGCCCAAAGCTCATCGTGCCTGCAATCACCTGATTTTGTGTTTTCCGCAATTAGCGATGAGAGCGAATAGCGCCTTTACTCGACACAACTGGGCTTCCAGAACGTGGAAACGCAGCCCACACATCATACACGTTTATCATTCAAAAAATGAGGGTGCGAAGTTACGCCAGTTGCTGCACCCTCAGAGCTGAAGAGCACCGGCAGCCTCCAGCGAACGAACGGCACGGCCGTACGTCTACTCCGGTAGACTTCGGAGCAGCCTGGTTAATTTTGCAAAGACGGTACGTGTGCTTGCTTCGAGAAAGCGTAGGCAAGTTCGTTCTCCATGTGAAAGTTATACGGCCGCCTCCTTCCCTCTTCACGCAGGCAACTGATCCGGCAGCGCAGTTGTCACGCTGCCAAAGCAGTCCCAGATGTGCACCTTTCTTGCACAGCAACGTGACTGATGCACAGCCACAACCTATACCATCCATAAAGATCCTGACTGGTGGCCTAACGCAACTCTGTAGAGCCGAAGCTGCTCACTAGGAGGTTATCAAGCGTGATTTATTAGAGCACGCATTGCCAGGTGTGATTGTAGTCCCTTTTCAAAGGACAGGTGCTTCTCTTCCCATCGCGGTGCGGATTCCGCGGTGGGCGACTTGATTTATTCACGCCTTTCGCAAGTTCCTTACTCCTTTCAGGTTCTACGTCGATTCATTTCTTCCGTCGGCTGACGTTTCTTGGCGCTCCCAAGATTGATAGCGTGCGGGGAGTGTAGGTGAGTGCACCAACGCCCCGTGTTCGCTCTGCGAGTGGGTGTACTTTTGTAGCGCTTGATTTGGTCAACGCTTTTTGCGTTACCGCAGTTCTTACGCCTAGATGTGTTTTTGTCTCCCTGAGAAATGTTCTCTATTTCCGCTTCCGCCCTGAATAAATTAAGCAGAGAGCTTAGGAAGAAAGTAGGTCTCTAACCTCACTGCTAAACGAATATTCGTTCAGTAGGTTTTTATTTTATGCATGCACAGGCTCACAGAAAACGTTGTTACAAAAAACAGACAAAAACAAAATCCTTATGCGCTGTTTTTGATACCGCACCTACAAAAGGGAAGCAGGAGCTAGCTTAGATTTCGGCGAGCTTAAAGGGAAAGAATGTATGCATATATTCAAGTAAAGAATGCGAAACGTTTTTGCGCTGACATTTGAACTACTAATGCAATTAATAAATTGACGTTAGGCGCTCAGATTTCTCCGTAGAGTACAGAGCAGGGCGAAGGCCGCAAAGATGATGGCCCCGCAAGGGTGGCACAAGGGTTAGGCGGAAGTATAACATTTCAGTGCTAATGAGTCATTATGTTTTTCTGCACTCCTCCGAGGGCTTCATGAAAATCCTAGTATTTCAATCAATGATTGCGTCATTATTTCAAATGCTAGCGCCAAACTTCTTCGATCGCTTTTCCTACAAACGTCTTACATTTGACTCGGTGGAACTCGCTGAAACGTCGTAAACCGCATCAGCTTCTTTAAAGGGCAACTCCGGTGGTTTTTTCATCATTTTGTGTTTTTAATTGAATTACATTCCTCGGCACGTCCTGACTCCAACACAAAAAACCATTTTCCAAAATTCCAATTAGAAGTATTTTTAAAGAAGAAAAACAGCAAATCGAAACCGAAACTGATTTTACGGCCAGAAACGACGTCACATTTGACGAAATGGTGACGTCACACTCAGTATTAGAAAAACACTCGTACGTGCGTTGGATGGTGATAATAAAGTATGGAAATCATGCCGCACTGCATAAAATGTCTCAGGTAGTTCAATATAAACCTCACAATTTCATAATCACGCGGGAAGTAGACATTAACGCCTGTATACTGTTTGTGACGTCAGAAACTCAGTGTTGCCCGCAGAAATACTCTCAACTTAAGCCATGAAAACGGCATATTTTAAAGCCGTATTGTGCGTGAACGGATTATCGTACGGCACCCAAATTTTGTAGAATGCGTCAGGACGGAGAGAAGAACCTGTGGTAAAAGTTTCACTACAATATTCGAATGTCAAAAAAACCCCGGAGTTGCCCTTTAAGCACGCGTCCAGGCCGCCGCTAAGACCTAGCGTGTCCCAAATGATTTGTGAGAATTCATTCTATCTTGTTTGCGTCTCGGGGCGAAAATTGGCCTTTTACGCGATAGCATCTACAGCTCATTACGTCGAAACGGCGTCGCAGTAACCGACAAATCGGAAAAACAAAATGTGTCGGTAAAAGTACGCAAGTGATTTCGTTTCAACATTGTCACTCAACCGTCCTTTGCGCAGCGTTCAGAGTGACATTACACCATTTCGCTTCCCATTTGTCATCAATCGCCTTGTCAAGCTGGAGGGTAATTTGCGACGGCGGTTCGGATCAGCGACATATGAACAAACAATTGTATGCCCTTACTTGTAAATTGTAAGTTGAAGTGTCTACTTTAAACTGTGATAGATAGAGTGAAAATTTGGCCTGGCTGGTGCATGATCTGTGGCTAAAAACAGCGCTAACACTAGACGAAGCAGAGATGGAGCAGCGTGAGACAGATATTAGGCCAGTTTACAATTTCCAATAAAGACGTGTAACGCTTTGAAAACTTTGTTCGAGTCTTTGGATGCCAAAAACTAGCGAAATAATAAGGCAATGCTTTAAGAACAAGCTTAGGCGTTCTAATGAATAATGTTTTAGCCCCTTTGCAGTAGACTGACACGCTACACGTGAGGCGACCAGTCTGGCGTATGCGAGGAACAAGGAAGCTAATGTTGCTACAAGCATATTCATTGACATTTTAAGGAGAAAGCCCTTCTAGGCTCATGGAACTAAATTGTACGCGAAAACTGTGCGCGGGATCTGTGAGTCGGATCTGTGTGTCGGATCTTTGCATGGGATCTGTGCATCGGATATGTGTGCTGGTGTGTCACATGCTAATAACTGACGTCATTCGAAAAATTAGGAATGAAAACGATTGATAGTTATTGGTAATGAATAAAAGTTACACAATAGATATCGATAGAGTTAATGAATACTGAAAATGACTAATAAAATGATCTTAAAGTCAATAAAAATTACTCAGAAACTACCAACACGTCAAACGACGACATTTAATGACAGCAACTGACAGGAAATGAGCAAAAATGCTTAGCTATGAGTGGTAATGGCTTCAATGACAAGGCATAGCTCAGCATGATTGCTAAATGACCAGTATGTAAAACGACGGATTTTGACTGCCGCAACTGAGTGGAGATGAGTAAATATGCTTAGCTATGAATGGTAATGTCTACAATGACTAGGCATGACTCGTCATGACGATGAGAAACAAATGATCGGGGAGAAAGGTAGTCTTTCGCCGTTCTCCTCTGAAGAGACATTTAAGAGACCTTTTAACTTTTATGAACGCGGCGAACAAAGCAGACAGACAAAAGCTATCATACACAAAGAGAACAAAAGCAGAAACTTTGACTGCTGAAAGTGGGGTCCTTTTGGAGTATGTATTGATTAACGTAGGCTGCTTTGACTACGACAACTGCTGCGACGCGTGCTTTTCATTTAAACATCACTCTTTTCCATCTATTTCAACTCCTGTGTGCACGCGGCAGCGGCAGTAGCCAGCTTCATGCTGGGTGACTTTATAGCTCGTTCTCTCTGCCTCTTTCTTCTTTCGGCCTCAACAGCGCCCTGCAATCGCGATGGCTAAAACAGCTTCAGCGCACCTGGAAGCCACTACTCGTGCTGGCACCTAACAAGTCTAGGTTTCAATCATGGTGAAACCTATAGGTTTCCTCGTAATATATAAAAAAAGTGTGCGGGATCGAGAAGTGAGCAGGCGGCCGGCAAAGCGAATTCCTGCATTAACAAATGCTGCTTGAACTTTCATTTCAGTTTTTTTGTTGTTGTTTTTAGAATGAAGTGACGGATGTTAAGCGAGAGTTTCACGTCGTGGCAAACTGTCGAATTTCGCGTTCCTTTTGAACAAGTACGGGTTTCTCTACAGCTTTTTTCGAACTTCGTGCCAGTCAAAATCTCCTGGAGACCTTGACAATGTACTGCATTCGTATCAAATAAATTTGAACTTGCACTATGGGCTTCGTTCAATAAATTCGACTCGCAATTCGAATTTTCCGTATATGCACACGTGCCAATATGAAAGAGTGAGTGTAAGTCATCTCTTTCCAATCGACAATAACAAAAGTAAGAAAACTGTTTTACTTTGCGTTTCCACGTTCCCTAAAAAGGAAACAAGAAGCAGACTGCGTAGGCCGGCCTCAATATCTCTTCACTGCGAATAGATTTCCGTTCCATTAGGGCTCCCGTAGTCGCAAATACCCTTCCTCGTAGCGTGCCTTTCACATCGAGCGACCGACAAATATATGCCCCTGCCTTCAAATATTTGCTGTCGAGGCATGGGTGAAAAGAAACGGGCAAGCTTCGTGAAATTCTGCAGCAATGTTTACTGCATAGCGAACTGTGCAGTCACATTTGCTCAGGCATGTACGGACGTCATCAGTTTTCATTATTATGCTCTTTGCTTCTAAGCTCACCCTTAATGTACCCTGGGTGCAGACGCGGCAGAAGTATCGCAACCTAGATGTCACGGACTTTCCAGTTGTTTTCCCTACTGGCAATATCGTTCCATTCTGAAGCCTTATACTGCCCGAAGTTGCATTTCGAAAGACTTCAATGATGCAAGCTCCGGCTGCCCTTTTTCAGCGGACTCCTTCCACGTGGCGACGTTCCCAACAGTTTCAGGTGGTGGCGCACATTCTTAAGGCGATGTTTCGTTTTGAAACCTTTCAGCTTACTTCAATAATGATAATATAAAAAAATACCCTGAAGTGTCTTTGGCATGCTATTTGGCTCGAAGCGCCCAAAGAAAAAATCGTTAAAATTTTTATTGTGAAAGCATTACTACTCGCACTTTCAAGCCTTCGCGGAACCCGGCCGTAGTTACGTCTTACCCAGGTGACGCTGTGACGTCACACCCCACGGGACACACTGGCTGGCAGGTGCTGCCAACTTGGGTCTCTCGTTTCACCTGGGACGGTTATGTCAGAATCAGTCTGCAGGGCTCTGGCATTCACGTTACCCTTACAGGCCACTAAGGCACGTTCATATGGGTTGGTTAAAGCGGGGATTTATATGTGGGCTGAGGAAGAAGAAAAAGAGAAGAAGAAGAACGCTTGGTCACCCGTAGCTAATGCTTTCGCTTAATATTTGGTTCAGCAGCGTTGAACCCTCGTAATTTGTTTGCTTTTCATTACCTAACAATAATCGTGGGTTTCTTACAATTTTAACATGTTGAAGTCTGTTAACGATGCAACTAACAGATTGTCAACGTAGTACGTCCCCGTCAAAGGCGTGATAAAATGTATGTACGAGACACTACACACAAACTATCTGTCTGCGTCAAGCGAAGACCACAAAGTATGTCATATAGACTGTTACATATACGTAGTATTTGAAAATGTACGTCCCTGATAGGGTGGTATTGAAGTGACAAAATTTGTCTTCTTAGAGGGGACTTTGTGAACGTGTACTCCAGCTTACTCGCCCAAGGGTAATTGTTTTATGTCTTTTTTTCCGCGACAACGACGGGTCGAACATAAGGAGACAGCCAGACTTTCCACAACATATTTTTGACCATGCGGCGATGACCGTGCACAGTTCGAGTTTTGCTAATCTCTTCCCAATTAAAGCTGAGGCTGATAAAACCTTAAAGTAGGGAGGAATAGGGGAAGTCAGCTAGTGTGCCACAGGCCGTAGAGATCTTTGGCGACGTCGTCTCATTCGACGGCCTTGAACTGAATTGCTGGACCTTAGATTTTCCCAAGCTTCTTTAGTGGGATCAGGCAAGAGTTTTGAGAGAGGCTTATGGGCTCTTCACGCCCAGAGCATACGCAAAAGTGGCAGAAGGGAATAATATCCTTTTTTATTAATGTTTATATATGGTTTGGGTTGGGGAGGGTCCCCATCTGTAGCTGTTTCCATGACTTGCTATTGTCTGGCCAGTGTTTTATGGGTGCTGGGAGTGCTCCTATTATTGCTTTGTAATGTGCGGTGAGATCGTGGTGAGATCGTGGCATGATACGTCTGGCTCACCGAAGGGTTCCGGCTCCTAATTTTGCGCTACCGCTGGACCGCCTAATTCTCGAGCGTATTGGTGGACAGCCTTATTTTCCGGATTCCCCGCATGAGCTGCGGTCTAATTAGTTCAACCTGTCTCAAGAGAGGAGATTCTCTTATTTCAGTGAGTATGAGGCGGGATTGAGACTCTACCTCCATCAAATTTCCTGTTTATAATGAATGCGTTTATGAGTTTGAAGAGGTCGTGTTCTTCCATGCCTGGTTTTCTGTTAGTGAATCTTTGTATTAGTCTGGCTGCTTGGGGATACGCCCATTCGAGTTAACAAACTCGAATGAGCGTATCCCCAAACAGCCAGACTAATACAAAGTTTGGCTCGTTCCCAGAGTTTTGTTGAAGCCTGAGACCTAGGATCTTTATTTCTGGGACCTCTGCTACTTCCACGCCTTCTATAATGACTGTAATCAATACCTAGCGCATTTAATTGGCGTTTATGAAAGACTATAAGCTCCAATGTTTCAGGAAAGCGGATGCTACACACTGAAAACGTTGCAACCTCAAGAGATGGGGTGATTTAAAAGAGTCACTGCAATTATACCCTACTGTAGAGCGGGAGCGCAATAACGCAGCATAACGCTCTACTTGCAGTAAAACCATAGCTTTTACACAGACATCACTATGCGTTTTTCCTTTCACTAGCTATGGTTGTTACGAATGAGAGATTATGATCCAGAAGCCACCGCTACATGACGCGTTACTGTGTAGAGAAGTCTAGGCCATGAAATAATACAAACAAAAGTTGTAATCTTTTTGTACTCAGTTCCCGCATGCAAAATTAGGCACGCAATACAATGCTATTTACGAGCGACCTTACAGACCCATAACATTATGGAGGGCGTTCAGGTAGGTGGAAATCAAAACGCAGTGAAACAGGCTCACGCCCTTTTAAATGCTACCGCTGTGCTACAGATTAGTTAGCTAGGTATATAGAATTTTCATGGCACATAAGCAACTGTGTCTACATGGGCCAAATACAAGGTTAAATGCTGTGGTATGTTATACGATAACTATATTTGATTTACAACATTCACTTTCTTGAGAAACGTGACAACGAGAGAAAATTCGACGAGTGCTTACTCACCTAAATGTATAAGGCAGGATGAAATGAATTGAGTTCTTTGTAAAATACATCAAACTATTTTTCCTAAATTCCTCGAGTCCAAAGCATGACAATAAACGTGAATAACTGTTAGCGCATCGCATACATTTCACACACAGGTTTGTCTTTTTTTGTTAGCAGAGAGTTATGGGTTATTACCTCAATGAGTCGTGTCTGATGTTGACATGATTGCTATTCTCCAAATATGGTCTTTACGGAGTGATGCTTGTTTACTTCATTTTCCCAAGTAGCCAGCCACTTAGTTCCTAGTTTGCTGCGCACTAACTTCATGCAATATCACGTGGTATGTTGGCTTGTGTTATTTGCACATTTTCGTCCGTGTTGCGCATACATCTGCACTTTTATTGCTCCGAATCCCGATGTGACTGGTGACCCAGCAGGATGTTATATATGTTTTCGTGCTGTTATCTTTACTATGTTGTGCATAGTGCTTCCTATCAGTGGTTCAACGACATTTTTGTGGTTCACTGCAGTGATGGCGCCTAAATAATTTCTGTAAATTATGCTATTCTTGTAACGTTTTCATCCATTTTTTCTCCACATCAACACAAACAGCATGACATTCAGCAGTAAAAATTGGTATATACCGAGGCGATCGTATTGTTGTATCGGTTTTATCTTGTACCAGTGCGCTATAAATACAGTGTTTAGTTTTTGAGCCATCTGTATAAATTCGACGTATTTATATATATATTTATTATAGTGCCAGGAATTCTTGTGATATATGCTCATGTGGAGTTTTTGTTTTCTGAACTTGCCTTGGTGAGAAATTGAAAATTACGGGGAGGACGTACCGTGATGGGAGTGGTTTATGCCTTGGGCAATAATTGGCGGTTCAATTATTATGTGTTTATGTCTAAGTCCTGGCCCTTTTTTTAAAAGCGTATGAGCTCAGTTAATAGGGGTCTGTTGTTGAAGATTGTTCTAGATCGGCATTTTGTGACTTTTCATTAACAGATATGTTATGGGAAAGTATGGAACTCAAGGATGCATATGCACATGTAAGTGCAGTTTTTTCTATTTTCTAGGACAGGCTGATGCGTTTCTTAATAAAGGCTGGCTATTGAGGATGGTATGTAAGCACCGGATGATGACCGTAAATCAAGATATGTTTGGGTCTAGTCGTTTCAAGTAGAATGGCCTTGCTGAGTTATACATTATGCATCCGTATGCATCTGTCATGCGCCGTACTTAAGGCGGGAGTCTTATGTTTTAGCCTTCATTGCAAATAGGGCTGTCATGTCGGAGCCAAAATGTCATTCTCATCGTTTCTTTCAGTTGGCTCAATTACTTTCGCCGTAATTTTATTGTAGAATTGATTGCAAATGAAAAAACTTTCGTGTTTTCTATTCGTTTTCTGAATTACGCCATATGGCACTTTAACTTCAAAGGTTATTTTCAGCTCGCGAATCGTCTCTCTACTTGAGGAAAGAAGAGAAATTAAAGCACTTGCTAAGTGCTCATATGCCTCCCCTCAGCAGCCAGCAAAATGTTCAGTTGTGGGGAAGTTTCATGGCTAAACTGACAGCAGCAATTTGCATAGCAGCAAGTTGGTTTATTTACAAAACCGGCGATAATAAGGGTTGAGCGTTTATTAAGTTACTTTTCAGTTTCAATTTTCATGCTATATTCTCGCAAGAAACATAAAAAAAACATGTCGCATTTTATTTATACCGAGCCCTATAATTGTCGAATAACAGCTGATGCACTTTCTCACGTATTGTTGACATTACTAACGCAGGTCAAGCTGGCCTCCTTCCCAGCTTGCCTTGCTGCAGAGTTTGTCCCTTTCATGGGCTCCTACAGGACTGAACACGTTTACGGAGAATCTTTATTCATTTTAGGAGCATGCTTCTTCGATTTCGACATAAGTACACGCAAGCCTCATTCGGGGCAACCGAGCCCTCCTACCCTCTAGGGAAATATAGCTTTCTCGCTATTAATATGAGTCCTGGGCTTTCTTACTTTTGCGACGTGGAAGATGTTAGCTGCCGGCCAAGAAATAGTGCCAAGATAGCTCGGACTGATTGCCTACTTCCTTCGGAAGGGGTCTCTAGCGATCAATCTGGAGACACCGTAATTTGATTCAGGGTCATGTTTGCCTGCCGGGTCCCAATTACGAGAAGTGTTTGTCTCGGCTCCTCTTTGTTTCCCCATCGACGAGCGAGGAGGACGGTGCGACATCGAAGTCACTGACATAAGGCGATGAAAGCTGGCCTGAAGTCAAGAGTACAAGCAATAGGATGTGCCCGAAACTAGCCTGTGACTCGGAGCATACGGCCATGTATGACTACCTGTATAAAGGCTAAAAGTGCAACATGAGTTTACAAGCCTTAGTTATGATATCTTGTAAAAAAATAATGTTGAGCAAAAAATAAGCGAATGCAGCTTTTTGGGCACCTTGCATTTGTTAAGGCAACTGCGGAAAATTTTTAGGCACTTTTACGCACATGTGAATGCCAGTGGTCTAAACTTCCGATGTGCAGCGAAAATTTGCTTTTAAAGTTTGTCCTGTTCTCGAAACAAGTAGATAAATCTGTTACAGAAAGCCGACCGGCTCAGTTCTAGAAAATGTTTGCGAAGTAACTGTTCAAGACACCTTCATGCAGTTAAGTGGTTTCATGCTGAACGTGGGCCGAAATTTACTCTTGAAGTTGAGCTGTGCCGATAGGAAGTTTTTAATACAGCCATAGAACACCACCAGATTATGTGCGTTCTTTAAAAATCCGAAAGCAAACTACGAGCCTGCAGATGACTTGCATTGATTTTTCTAGTATTGATTGTTCAGGTGCAGTTACACAAAATCCGGAAAGATATGTTCGTCATGTTTCCAAAATTCGTCCCAACATTCTGCATTGGAGGGTCAGCAAGTTTTGTACTAGACAGTAAAGATTAGGATCTGCAATTAAACAGGCAAGAAAAAACAAACACAGATCGAGCGAATTGAAGTGTTTATTTATTTGAAAAACAAAAACTGCAGCCAATTCAGGGTTATAGCAGGAGTTAATTGGAATACAAATTTTTATACAATTCAGCACATCAAAGACATATAAAACAACAAAAAATATAATCACAACACCTAATACCTTCTGATGCTACCACTCATTTGCCGACGCAAATTCAGAGATGGATGATAAGGAGTTCCAACTCTCCACAGCGGAAAGAAAGAAACTGTATTTGAAACCGCTGGTACAGGCAATAAAATGTGTCTATATTAAGATTATGATGGCTTCTAGTTGCAGATGGTTCTAAAAACAAGATATGCTCTGAAAGGCAATTGAAATAATGCACTATGGAGTTTAAGGAACTCAGTTTTACCGTGGGATAAGAGCGGATTTAGTTTTAGAGAATACATTGCAGATGAGGGTGAAAAATGAAAATCATAGCGGCGACATATAAATCTTACAGCTTTCTATTGTACACATTCGAAGTTTATCAATTTCATGGTTTTTATATGGGTTCCAGACATTTCAGACAGTTCCAGACAGCCTACCGTTACTTGCCCCTTCAAAGTGGAGTTCAAGGGGAGAAAAGTTGGAGCGCGTGTTTATGGAGGTAATTAAAACACTAAGCCAGGAGTAATTGACAAAAATTTTGAGTCGTTTTTAGCCCACCATAACAGTGAACTGGGCTTCTTATATCATCGATGAATATATTCATAGTGGCAACTAAACTAAAGATCAAGCAGTATCTTTGTACTAGTGTTCCCTAAAACGTTTGTGTAAAAAACAACATACGTAAAAAAAATGTCTACAATCAAGGAATTTTCAACGGAAAGTTCGTAAATGGAAGAATACAAGAAAGAAAACATGGAACCGATTGTTAATTTCAAAAAGCAAGTTATGTACTTACGCACTTCAGGAGTAAAATCACGTGACAGATCCCCGCAAGTCCATGAGCCCAACCACGCATATCGGTAAAGGCAACCGCCATAAGGAAGCAATACATAAACACGTGTAAATGGCACCCGCAAAGGAAGTTTTTACATATCAAACGGGGAAACTCTGCATGAGATGCAAATTGAGCTTGAGGCTAAATATGTAGGTCAAAGAACTGTAGCTAATGGCGTATCGTTAGTTCATGAGAACAATATTAAATCTTGAAATAATAAAAAAAAAAACAATCAAATTATGCAAAGAAACGAAATCGGCGGGCCATATGTATAAAGAGACTATTATAGCTACCCCCTCGCCTCCAGTTAACATTTTGCGAACTCGTCTACGTTCGATACAGAGCGGAAGAAAAAAAAAATCAACTAAAGGGCGATTCAAAATACCAGAAAAACGTCGTTTGCTTGCTCTAGAAGGGTTTCTGACGTAATATTACTGCTTATTCTATTCTTTTTGGTTCGATTATTTTAAGATCAACTGCACAGCGACTTTTGTGAGACATGCACAATGGCTATGCTGAGAACACGCACCATGTCCAGCGCTCTTCCACTCTTGCATCATAGCAAGCACATGCATCTTGAAACTGCATGTATTGACAACAAAATGTTACTAATTGGAACAAAGGATTCATTATCAATTTTGTTAAGTTATCTAATTGATTCACTCTCATTTTGTTAGGTTATCTAATTGAGCCGGAGCCGGAGTTGTGAGCCGGACACTACCCTGTGTACTTAATCTGTTTTCCTCAGCTGCATGCTTGAAGGTCTTGAATACTGTATTGTTTTCAGGTTTTAACGTTCCAAGGCGGCTCAGGCTATAACAGAAGAAATAATTGAGTGCTCCGAAAATTTTGAGCATCTGCCGTTCTTTAATGTGCAATGACACCGACACAAAAGCAAGGCAACGAGGTGCCTTGCTTTTTGCCTTTATTGTAAAGCGGCCGCTGCAGCCCATGCGTCCTTGGGCACAGTAGTCTAGTGCCGGTAAAAGTTCGAAACAGTGCGCTTGATCGTAATTAGCTTCTTCGATGAATTCGATGGCCGATAATAATTTTACCGGTCTTCAAAACGGTCAGTATGCTTATAAATAAGACATGTTAAAACTACCACATCAGCTGAGCGAGTACAGGAAGGTGGCGTTAAATTTCCAATCTAGGCTGCAAAGAGTTCAGAAGCTCAGACAATCTTATGCGTTACTGTCTTGAAATGCTCCATTCGTGGAATTGCTACAGCTTTGATAATGACGCCCAGAATGTTGTCATACATGTGAATAGCAAGTCAAACAAAAAATACAGAAGAAGAAACTTCTGATATATGGCAGTTAGTCTTATTGAAAGAATTAAAATTATCAGCTGCCTTATATGGAGACGGACAAGAAGTGATCGTACTTAATCCAGCTGTTCGGCATTGACCAAAAATACTGGTCAGATACTTCATATTCCTTTCATCACAGCGCCCTGGGAAAGTAGATACCATTGTTCGGCTCAGAAATATGGCTTCATTCTTTTTCCCTGTCATGCGAGGATGCTTGCCTAATGATCATACCTTATTAAGGCAGCCCTTCTTCGTTCTGGCACAGATTTAGCAGTTTGACTGTTACTTCTGCCACCGGTCAGGACCTCCGTCCGACGGAAATTTCCTTTTCTGCCCTGAACATCGTCACTGTCTTCTCAATTGCCAGTCTCCTATAATGATCCTTTGTGTCAAGTCTCAGAGGAGGCTGTCAAGGTGACGCGTGCAAGGTTTGAGAGTTGATTCCAACGCGAAGCGCCTCTAGCGATCGATAAACTTCGATCTGGCAGAAAATTGCGTGGCAAAATGTCATTGGTGTTACGGCGATCGAACCATCGAGCGAGGATGGGTCTCCTTATCACTTCTGTCTCAGGCTCTTCTGTGCGCCAAGAATGACTTCGACTTGTCTTGAACTATACGTCGAAGGCTTGTTTAGTTGTCGGATGGTTTCTATTTCTGACAAATGGTCTGCTTTTGAAACGGTCGGGATGGATGCGTCAGTAGCTCAAAGAGGAGCTGCCACTTCTTAGGAGAATAAAAGAGATTTCAGAGTTGCGATTTTGAAAAATTTGAACTGCTACAACGTTCTAAAACAGTGCTAGGTATGAACTCATGAATCACATGAATCCGCGTCGTGGAAAATATGTCTTTTGTTATACTTTAGAGCACGAACTTGGTGTCATTTTTGTCTTTACGCTATGTTCAGGAAAATGTTTAACTCTACCGATCGCCTCACATAAACCTAGGCCGTCATTGTGATCATTAAGCGTGAACGACAAAGAGAAACTAATCATATACTGAAAAGTCTATTGCCTCCTTCATTTGCCTGCCACCTTTATCCGACAACTAAAAGAGAGAGAAAAAAAAAAAAAAGGCGGCTACTATTGCTGCTGGTGTTCGTGAAGTAAGCTAACTGATTTCTAAAGTTGTCGACAATAATCTTAACTGACAAAGCAGGCAGGTTTTTGGCAGCATATAAATAGATTTCCTCTGCGGAGGTGCTCATAAAACTCCTTTTTCTGCACAAGAAAGTACGTATTCAAAGATGATAAAACGATTCCCTGCCTCAAGGAATAGTGGGGAAATTAAATTTAGCACGGGGAAACAGGTTTAAAGGCTGAATAAATTAGCATAAGGTAAATAAATTGGCTTCCAAGAAATGCGTTAATTGAACAGTCTTCAGTGAACGAGAAGTGCTCAAAAAAGCATCAAAACTAGTTTCAGCTGTTCTCGTCCAGACCTGCAGTCGACCTCAGGTTTCCTTTCCGACTGCGGAAGGAACAAAAACATAAACATGGGTCACGTAGCGTAGCCAGGTGACCATGATAAAACTATAGGAATGTGGTATAATTTGAAACAAGAGTTTTGATGTCACGTATTGGGCGATAGCATATGTACGTACATTTACAGACAACAGGTTTCGGGACGAGAGTTGCTTCTAATATATTTATTTCGTTGTGGCCGGGCAAATAACATTAACGAAAAGTACTGAATCAGGAAGGGGTATGTATGCTCTGTTCAAAAGAAAAATATAAGAGGACTGACTAAGGGAGCAAACGCAGAAATAAACAATTTTCCGTAAATCAGCAATCCCGTCAACTATTGTTGGTGGCTGCACAACTCATTCGGTCGGAATTGTTGCTTTTGTAAGTAATCTAGTTAAACTTTTTTGTTTGTCAGAGTCAAAGAATTGTTGCAGGCCATATCTATGCGTCCTTGTACTACATAAACGACTTGGAATTCAAACACAAAATTTCAATGTTAATGCAGTCTTTCCTGTCCTGCGTACGCACTATAATTGGCAATAGGTCATGAGTAAAAAATGTATGCCTAACAGTCGCATGAGAAGCATTGAAACCACGTCGGTATTTAAAACAAAACTAGTCTTCATCTTGCAGCTCACAGTGTGTAACGTGCAAAATTAAGAAAGAACAGAAAAAGGTTTAACAGTGTCACATTGTCTCATCTGATTTCTGTTGATACATGCGTAACGCAGGAAGTGTATAAAGACATCATGAAATAGACGAGAGAAGGTTGAAATTTCGATGCTTGACTGGGGTACTCATGATATCCATAGACATCCATAAAATACGAAAGTTCGTTATTCCAATGGCTTCTCTTGCGATTTGCAGGGAACTCCTTAGGGTATTTCGCGTTTCACTTCACAGTAACACATGAATCATAGCGATGCAATGGCATGTACGACAGCGGGGATTGGGCTCATTATGGTCAAGCGAAATTCCTGCCGATGCAGGAATTAACCTTAAACATTCTCATCGAACGTAAGAAACAATTCACAGTGAAGTCTTGCTCTTCTCATTAATTAGTGAAGGAATATGTGTAATACCTTGGGTGAGGTTGAAGAAAGAACGGCTGCTGGCTTTGCGCCGTACCTAAAGGGCTATTCATGAAGTGACGTGAAACATTTAAGCCACCCTTGATTTCAAAAATCTTAGGAGACGTTTACGCCCCGCCTAGAAGATGCCACAATATCGTGCGTGCTTTTTCGATGCATCTGGATATTGCTGTCGCGATGCCATGCGATGGCAATGGTGCCCTTTCGGCGGAACGAGTTGTATACTGAGCAGGGTGTATGTTTAGGCCAGCTAGAAAGTTATGAAGAGACTAATACGCCTGAATATGCGGGGTAATATGAAATTTATTGAAGTGTATCACGGCTTTTATAGACAGATGGGAAGTGTGATCCTTTAATCAGATAAGAGGGCCCGTGCTCTCTCTCTCTCTCTCTCACACACACACACACACACACACACACACACACACACACACACACACACACACACACACACACACACACACACACACACACACACACACACACACACACACACACACACACACACACACACACACACACACACACACACACACACACACACACACACACACACACACACACACACACACACACACACACACACACACACACACACACACACACACACACACACACACACACACACACACACACACACACACGCGCACACGCACACACGCACACACGCGCGCACACACACACACGCGCCCATACACACGCATGCACACATGCATGCATGCACGCACGCCCCCCCCCCCCCACACGCGCGCGCGCGCACGCACGCACGCACGCACGCACGCACGCACGCACGCACGCACGCACGCACACACACACACACACACACACACACACACACACACACACACACACACACACACACACACACACACACACACACACACACACACACACACACACACACACACACACACACACACACACACACACACACACACACACACACACACACACACACACACACACACACACACACACACACACACACACACGCACACGCACACACAGCCCCGCCGAGGTGGCGCAGTGGTTACGGCGCTCGACTACTGTTCCCAAGGACGCGGGATCGAAACCCGGCCTTGGCGGCCGCTTTTCGATGGAGACGAAAAGCAAGGCGCCCGTGTGCTGTGCGATGTCGGTGCACGTTAAAGAACCCCAGGTGGTCGAAATTTCCGGAGTCCTCCACTACGGCGTCTCTCATAGCCTGAGTCGCTTTGGGACGTTCAACCCCACAAACCAAACCAAACCAAACCAAACACACACACACACGCGCGCACACACACGCGTGCGTGTGTGTGCGCGCCTCAAATCGCACGCCTCAAACTGATGTACTTGTGATGTCATCTTGTGATGATAATGATGATGAAATCGCTGACCCCTTAATTTGTGCGTCTGTTATCTGGTACACATTCACTAGCATATAGTCAGCTACTCATTTATTTGGAAGAGCACACGAAATAGATCCATATGAAGGCATTTTTAAGCAACCGTATGGACATGCATATCAATGTGGCCTGAGGACAGCGTATATCTTTCCCTTCGCCCAAGTCCTGGAAGGTTAGATTCCCATCTTATCGTCCCATCTCAAGTGAGAAGCCTGAGTTGGCACCTCCTGCCATGTTATGTGGTCTCGTGACGTCACAAAGTCTGCCGACCAATCAATACGTGGCCTCGTTACCTGCCAACTACCACCTGCCAGAGCAATGCCCATGTCTTTTCAGCCCAACGCTGATAACACCGAATTTTCTGAAGAACGGAGTCTTTAAACATATCGTTTTAATAATACTGGCAGCGGTTCAACATGGTTCGAATGAAGATCGAGGGATAGCGCTTAGCTGTCATACTCTAGGTTTATGTGCTTTGGCAAATTCAGATGCTTTGGCTCTCGTACTTTCCACCCAACATTTTATCCAAGCGCCGCAAGAATTTGCCTACGTGGCCTAGGTGTAGAGTGACTGACTTGGCACGCATAAGACCTGGAATGTTGATTCCCATGCCATCCTCTGACCACAAATTAGCAACCCGATTTGGCAGCTTCTCTAAATTGTTCTGACAGCATGTGGCATCATTACGTCACACAACCCATCGAAGAATCTGTTCTCAGCCATGTCACCTGCCACGATCCTTCACCATCCGGCTTGCTCGGCTCCTGATCCTTTGTACAGAGTAATTTCGCGATCTGTGGCGTCATGGATCACGTGATTTGCGCATGTAGTGCTCTCTAGATGACGTTATTTAGGTCATTTAGCCTGCTTCAGATAACAGCGTATTCAACCTTTAAATATTAGTCACTAAGCTAACACTGATGTTTTTGTGGTTTGATGGTTTGGGCTTGAGGTCAGGTTAGCTGAAGGTCAAATGCGTAGAGCGATATCAAAAGTCTTTTGTGTTGGATAAACCGATCGCTATGAAAATGAACAGTTGGAAAGGGGGTAGCCCGTTAGTCGTCGCCTTTTTATTCCTGTGTGGCTCTGTACTGTTGTCATGCTAGCCTCCGAAATTGTTTTGGCGACGTTTCTTTGAGCAGGTAAAATGGCAGTGAAGAGTTGGGGCGCTTTTGTATTTTGCATAAGCAGAACCAAGATACATGAAACAAAAAAATGTAAGAAGAAAAGGCGGCCTAGCTGAGGTGCGGGCCGAAGAGGGTGGCTCGTCTTCGTGAAAATAAATTTTAAATATTGGTTTCAAACCTTCCTCTTTCGACGACCTTTGCAAACGGTAGTCAGATCAAAAGGTTCTCACGCTTATTTATTTAAAAAAAACATAGATTCAAATATTAATAACATTATCTTTCTCTAGCTCGCTATCTACACATTTTATTTTACTGCCTACTTGCTTTTTTCATTTCAGCATTCATTTGTGTTTCTGTTTATCAAATATTAGTCTAATAAAACTCCAATACGTTGTCATTGTGTTTAATGGAAATCCAATGAACAACATGTTTAGTCTTTTATTAAGAGGAAGACGATAATATTAGCAGTGGTGCTCTCCGGGTGGCCGTGAATCTTCGGAGACGCTCTATAGAACTATTTTTGGTTCCTGCTACAAAATGATTTCAATGAAGAGAACATTTTATTGGGTTCATTGGCAGTGGGGTGCGCTCTTGACCACCGATTGCTTTGTTACTAAGTTCAAAGCCTTTTGTCTCGTGATATATTTCCAATTGCAAGCCAAAATAATTGCTTCCAGTTTGTACGCAGGGAGCGTAATAGTCCTCAGTACCTCTTGGTTCAGGTGGCATGTGACCACCAAAGTCAATATTTGATACGGTGAGAGCTGAAGTAGGAGCGTCACAATAGTAGTAATTATGAGAGTGAGACCGACAGATTTTGCGGGTGATCCTTCTAAAGAAATTACAGTTTGCAATCTGAGCCTCAGCGACACAGGGTCAACCGCAAGTCTAGTGTTCGCTTCGGGAGCAGGCTGCGTATAATTGAAACGCCTAAAAGCATGATACTAATATACAGGCGGACGAGGCCGTATTCACAAACAACAAATTTCCCTCTTGTATTAAAATATAGAAAGGAGGCCACGCGACGTAGCCGTTGTCCTCGCCTCTGACTCTAATGAAGCGATTTCTCAACTGAATTGTCGTGCGAGTGCAAATAGGCAGCAATGATTAATTTGGGCTGTCATCCAGGCTTTGAACGAGAACATCTTCGGCGGAAATTCATTGCTCAAATAGGGGAACTGAGCATGTGACCAAGACAGGAACACAACCGAAACGGTCGTGGGCTCACACTCAATGCGGGAGAATCCTTTACGTTTGTTATATGAATTAAGAAACCCAGTACGCTAGTGAGGGCTAATGTCTGCGGCGTATTTACCGGCAACCATCCGAAGAATTTTTCATGTGTCAATATTTGATCGTTGGGCATTCATTAAGGACTGCGTAACCCAGCCTGCTTAGTGAGATGCGCCATACTCCCATTTTCTTTGGCGTGTAGACAGATAATGTAGTCTATGAGCGCAGTATTGTGTTAAAATATAAATTCGAGTGGACTGTGGAAAGACGATGTCTTCTTTCGTTGCAGTGATGCATATGCTGTCAAAAGCAACATCAATAATACATAAAGTTTTAAGGAGCGCGTGACCAGGTAAATGTCTTGGTTAGCGATCATCGATGTGCTCTTCCGTAGGGTATGAGTGCGGGCTAGTTGGCAATTCATTATGTATGTATACAAGCGCAACGCAGCAAGTCGTGTGTCTTACTGTGTTGCGCTGGTATACATAAACAGTGCACTTCTGCGCTAGGCAATCATGCCTGAACATGTCACACACAAACAAATTGATAATGTCAGCCATGTCCCACTGGCCGCGCGCTTATACCTTCAGAAATTAGTGAGATGTTCGGAAATTCTCCCCTTATGGCAACTGAATAATATCGCTGCCACCGCAGGTTGCTACATCGTGACCACAAAACTTCCGTTTTGCTTTGGAAGACATTGTCGCTTTCCTGCCGGATACATACCTGCTGCCCATTTGTCGTAGCTGACGTGAAAGTATATTGCAAGTGTCGAAGATCTTATTGGACATTGGTTTTCACTCTTACTGCGTAGAATACACAACAGGATGTGTGGAATGATGTATTCCCCCCATTGCTGCAGCTTCGTGTTCATTCGGGCTCATGGACACGCAGGATGCCTTAGCTTTGGCTTATAGGACGTTACATTTAAGGTCGCAGACCGACTCATTCTGCAAGGATTGTCGTAGTGGAGGGCTCCAGAAATTTCCACAACATCTGATTCTTTAACGTGTACTGACATAGCACAGCACATCGTTACCTTGCTTTTCACCTCCATCAAAAAGCGGCCGCCCCGGTCAGGAATTTGATACTGCTTCCTTCAGTTAAGGTGCAGGCCTGTTTATTCACTGAGACCCAACATTATAACATGAAGAAACGTTCTTAGTTTATGATATATGATTTTCATGACCTCTCTACTTGGTTCAGTCTTGTTATGCTGAGCATAGAGGAGCTATGCTGGTGCGGATGTTGTTCAGTTCAGTTCAGGCGTTCAGTCGTGTCCGACTCTTCGTGACCCTATGGACCATGTCACGCCACGCTTTCCGGTCTCTCACTATCTTCTTAACATCACATAGCTTCATCTGCAATGCCTCGAGAATGCCATCTAACCATCGCGTTCGCTGCCTACCCCTTCTCCGGCGACCCTCAACCTTTCCCAACATCAAATCTTTCTCCAGCGACTCCTCTCTTCTCATCAGATGACCAAAGTAGCTGAGCTTTAACTTTAGAATTTGACCCTCCAATGAGCAGTCAGGGTTTATGGTCGACAATATCGACTGATTTGATCTTCTGGCAGTCCAAGGAACTCTTAAGAGTCTTCGCCAGCACCACAACACCACAATTCAAACGCGGCGGATGTTGTTACTTTTATATATTTACATTTCACTTCAGGCCGTTTGTTAGGTCCTAGAAGGAGGGGTAACAACAGCAACTGTATCATGTAATAAAAAAAGTTGTACACAGGAGAAAATATTTAGAGCAGCCATAGCTAGAATAACGGAGCACTTTTTTACAGTATTCAAATGGAATATGTCAGCGAGCAGAGCAATGGAGGAAACCCGATTCTTTATTTAAAATACATCATTTAGAACAACAACGCCCTACCAGGTTATCCTCAGGTAGTCAAAGTTTAGTTAGGTAAATCGAGTCGGTGCTAATTTTTAGATGAGGTGGAAGTCGGTCCCAGTCTTCCATTATTTATATTTCGTCTGTTATTTAAATGCATTTACACTATAGAACAGCAAGGATTTAGTTGATGTTCGGGATGATTCCTTGTCGGACAGGTATCAGATGGTTTCAGGTAAGGCCAGATGTTCATTCACAGTTTATTATCTTACAGCAAAAACAAAAGTTTGCCATTGAATCTTTCTTCGCAATATGGAGCGTTGGAATCTTAAGGTGCTTCATTAGTTTGGCTGGTGAGGCCTTTGCTAGATAATAATAAAAAAAGGAATGAAATGAACAGCTTCGCGCCGGATCATTTTATGTGCATTAATGTTAAATTTTCTGTACGTGTCCCAAACGGTGGAGGCACATTGAAGGTTGGCTCTTCTTCATCAAAATGAATGAGTGCAGGACTCAAGTAAGCGAAAGTCACTATGAAAAACTTCGAATAGGTAGAAGCTCGGTGATAGACTCGGCCTATTCTTTAGAAATTCCTATGCTCTTATGCTGAGAATGATAATTTCAAAGGGACATTTGTCCATGAAAAACAACTGGTACCTGTCCCCGTGTAGCTTTACGTTTTTTAGAAATTTTTGTCATTTGAAAAAAATTTAGTTTTTTTGTTTTATAGAGACCTCTCGGGCCTCCAATTAAAGTCGCGTCAAAACGATTGCTTAGAGCAGACACACGTCTTAGTTATACAAATCTAAGAAATCCTCGGACAATATTAATGCGCAGCGGTTTCATTTTCCTTGCACCCTTTTCGCTAAGCAAAATTGATCGACATATTGAAGTCAAGCTAATCTCTGCTTTTACCAAAGTTTTATTCGTAATCCAATAAACTCTTCGACTGAGGTTCGTTCCGATCGTTGCAAAGGTCGAGCTGTGGTGCAACGTTGTCATGACGAGTATATACCATACAAATAACGCTACCGTGGCAAAGACGAGGAAACAGTCGATGATGAATGCATCGCATATATACGGAACCCTTTTTCTCGGCCGACGATATACCGCATTTTTGGCATGCTTATTCCCTTGCGACGCCAGGTACTGGTAGTTTTGCGACCTGCCAGAGCCTCTCATGAAACCGCATTCCATTCAACGAAAGCATTAGCTGCCACCGATCGCTCTCTCCCTTTCCGTCGGAGAGCGATGGGCGTCGTCCGGTCACGCTGACTGCCGTTCATGCAGAAAGGGCACGAAACAGCTGCAACATTCTTGATCTAAAACAAAGAGAATGACTTGTGAAGAAACGGCCAGTACGGTATGCCCGTGGCCATATAGGCCTTCATATGTGGCCTCGCATATAGGCTCGTGCGCATATAGGTCTTCATTACTTGCATTTGCCGAGTTGTGGAGATGGAGTTCATGCCATCCTCGCATTTGTGGCTAGTACATAGAGAGATTCTTCGCACGCGACCGAATATCGCTGGGCCATTAATCACAGACCAGAAGACACGCCCCACCGAATAGAGCCACCACCGCTACTCGCACTGCGGCACGTCCGTCTAGCCCAGCTGCGGTAGCGCGTTCCGTGGAATCTATACCACTCCCATGTACACGACCCGAATTGCATTAGACATTAGGGCCGGATGTTTTGACCGCATGCGTCGTAGTGACGTGGGAGGCATGCATAAAGGAGTGAAACCATACTAGACAGGCGACGGGTGTGCGTGCAGGATGGATTGCGTGGAGGACATATTTCAAGACAGGTCTGGAGCGCCGTGAGAAGTTTGGAACAGCGTTGAAGGAGGGTACACGGAGTTCGGAGCGAAGGCGATTTTGAATTAGGGCATAGTATGTCGATAGGAATTCCTTTGCGAAAGGCATCTCAAAAACCCGTAATAGTAGCTTAACAAAGCAGACGCTCATACATGTCGTGCTTAGTATTCTAGTCAGCGAGCGGGAACGACACGTGGCGCCCGTGGAGTTTTCGCGCTAGAAGGAGTATCTCTGCTTCCCGCGAGTAAATACGTGGATTACATCGCGAGAAACGTCCCACGCTGTCACGATGAAGCAGGGTGGCACGGGCAACTGCGCGGTATATTTCGTGTTAGGATTAGTTTAATGTATTTGTTCTACAGCTCCTACGTTGCATTCTTGCTCTGTGTGCGTCGGTGTTGTCTGCGTGTATGAAAGCAGCTCGTTTGCATGACGAAAGCTTTGTTATAGGAATTTCAGTAAATGATGTCGCGTGATGACGTATTGCCGCATTGCACGTTGAAGTACTGATTTTGTCAAGGAAGACAATGAACTCATTTCTTCTAGAAGCAAGAAGCAGATACTCAAATAATGGTGCATGACTTAACTTGGTAATGACAGCAGTATGAGTAAAAAATGTTTTCAACGGTAACACAACATAAGTATATCAAGGATTAGCGCGGGGAGTTGAGACTTACGGGCACTGAAACCGCAGTGCAGGCCGTGGTGTGCAAAGTACCGGTGGCGCGAGGACAGAGAGGTCAGTAGGGCAGTGCTAACAGGCAATGGGAAGATCAGGAAGTTGACTCGGAGGAAGGCTTCATGTATGAAGGAATAAGAAAATATGAGGAGCTGGAATTTCAACTATTTTTTTTTTTTTGAAAGCTGGAAGCTGAGTTGGGCTGGCTCATCCTGAGCGCTTGATGGGTTGACCGTGCAGTTGCATCTTGATGGAGTCTGCGACAACTCCACATGAAGGAGTAGATGAAAGCGGAGAAGAAATGGAGTAATAGAGTTTGAGGCCACCTTATGACCACTAAAATCACGACAAAAATTACATATAAGTAAATTTATTATTGCGTTGTGCTACGTAAATATAAAGGAGTAAGAAAGATAGCGCAATGTTTATAAATAACCATACCACTAAAACAAAAAGAAACAGGTGAACTACACCAAGCAGTGACGCTTAGGCCCGATCCACGATACTATCCCTCTGGGAGTTCGCACGTGAGGCAGACATTCGCCCTAATTGTGATATCCCTGTCTCTACTCGCCTTCCATAGGAAATAGGCTTTCGTATGAGCTCCATTTATTTCAGATTACTCAATCCATCACGCTTTGTGGGCGATACGTATCTAAAACCTGGAGGGCTCAACCTTTGTAGATGGTCTGTGCGGAAGGTACCCAACAGAACAAAAACGGAGACAAAAAGGTGGAAGTATAGGTATCGTGATACATCAAGATTGCAATTGAAAAACAAATAAAAACAAATTTCAAAGAAAATATCTGAATGTTACGAAGGATTCTTAGCAGAAGGAGTTGGCGGAGGGCAGCTTATGTATGCATAGGTTAGGTTTAGTTTATGAGGTTTAACGCCCCAAAGCTATGAGAGACGCTGTAGTAGAGGGCTCCAGAAATGTCGGCCTCCTGAGTTCTGCATGCACTGGCTTCGCACAGCACACGTGCGCCTTGCTATTCGCCTCCAACGAAAAGCAGCCGCCGGGTCGAGATTCTATCCCTCATCCTTGGGTAAAGCAGTCAAGCGCCCTAACACTGCGCCACCACGGAGGGTTGTTTACAGTTGGGGAAGTTTCATACAGTAAACTTTAGTAAACAGTAAACAAGACTTTAGTAAACAATCTAAATGCCGTGTTGAAATATCTTGAAGACGGTGCCACTATAATTGCGCTGGAGACATGTACGGCCAAGTTGGATATATGGATGGACGCACAGATTGTAATGGAAGTAAATACTTAATTATGCCATCAGTACTACCTAATTGTTATAAACAGAGAGCCAAAGCTTTCCCAACGAAGTACATGCGAAGTCAGACACTGGCAGACGACCATTGACTACTGCGCAATGCAGCAGGAAGTCGATAGCAAGCTTGAAAAAGTGAAAACAGACGAGGCAAAGAGCACAAATTGGGCAGAGATCGCATACAGTTTAGTCCAGAGATGAAACAACTGCTTGGAAGACAAATCGAGGAAACACAGTAAAAGCAAACGTAAGCAGAGAACAAACTGCGCTACCAGCAGCGGGCATTGAAGATGCAATAGAGGGGGCTCATATCGAAAATTAAAATTATATTTATTTAGAACAGCTCATGCTTAAAAATAACAAGGAAACATTAGCTGGGGTTTAGTGTTAGTTAAACCCGGTAGGTTGCGTAAGCAAAGCTTACGTAAGCAAAGCTTCTTCTTTTTCTTCTTCTTCTTCTTCTTCTTCTTCTTCTTCTTCTTCTTCTTCTTCTTCTTCTTCTTCTTCTTCTTCTTCTTCTTCTTCTTCTTCTTCTTCTTTATCTTTTCCTTTTCCTTTTTCTTTTCTTCTTCTTCTTCTTTTCCTTTTTCTTTCTCTTCTTTTCCTTTTTCTTCTTCTTCTTTTTCCTCTTCTTCCTTTTCTTCTTCTTTCTCTTTTTCTTCTTTTTCTTTCTCTTCTCTTTTTCTTCTTTTTCTTTTCCTGCTTTTCCTTCTTTATCTTTTTCTTTTTTCTCTTCTTTTTCTTTTTCTTCTTCTCCTCTAAAGGTCGAAAGTCAAACGTCGCTATCAGCCGCGTTTACGCGACGGGCTGAAACCTCGTATTACTTACGCAATAAAAACATCGTCAAATAAATGGCAAGAAGAAAGGAAGCAATGAAGCTGATCACATTGTTTCTTCTGAAACCTCGCGTAGTGTTGCTTACGCAATAAAAACGACGGCAAACAACTGGCAAGCAGAAAGGAAGCAATGAAGCTGATCATATTGCTTCTTCAAGGTTAAATTGCCAAAAATATTTAGAGCATATGGAGGATTTGACAAAAGGTCGGTATTGGCTCCTGTCTGTGGCTCCCCCTGGTGGTCTTTCGCGTACATGAACCATGCGATCTGCATAATTTTAATCCAATATGTGCGTCTCGTTCATCTCATATTTTCATACATCTGTGCAAGAAGCTTTCAGATAACCACGATTTCTCAAAGTAGAGCCATGTTGTACACCACTGTATGAATTCCTCGCGGTGCAAAAGCCTGAAGTGCGTGGGAATCGAAAGGTTTCTGCTAAGTTTTCCAGCGCTGAGCAGGCTATACAAATAGCACCGCAAGAACCATGAACTGCGGATATTTTTAAAGGTCCTCCCTTTTATTGCACCATCTTGCCTAACCAGATCACTATCCTTTATTAGGCTCAGCCTGAGAGGGGGAAGAAATCGGCGGAGAAAGGTTTCCACTGGCTAATCAGGTTTTGTCACTAAAACACATTTTTTTGTTCCCGTGTGAAGGCATCACAAATTCCTCGGCGCAGTGGAATTGCACTGCACAGGGTATACAACAGAGACCAAATAAAAAGAACTGCTACTAACAATCATCCATGGCCCGCAGGCTTCTTTACTACTTGGTGTCGAGCAAGGATAGTAAACGAATCAGGTTTTGAATATTGGAATGCATTGATAATCAAGAGGAATAGGTTCTTCACCTTTCCGTTTCACCTTGTGATTTTCTTCGTTTTTTTGCTAGGAGAACAGCTGACATCATACTTTTTTTTCTGGCGTTTCAATATATTTACTTCTGTCTGTTTCTCTCTGCCTATATGAAATATGTATGTTTGACGCTAAATAATGTGGGTGGGTCTTGTCTACAGACTAAAATAGACGTGTATTATACTTGGTTTGGCGTGATTCGGTTTATAAGTTTAATGCCCCAAAGCGACTTAGCTTATAGTTCTTACAAGATGTAATGTCCGAAAGCGAGCATTACGTATCAACTTCAGGCAGTTTTATTGCCTGCTGATACGCAAATAAAGGTATGCTATGTAGAGGTATTTTATTGCATGCTAGTTTAGACTCTTTAATACGTTGCAGTGTGATAAACAGTGTTTATAAAGCGGAACTAATTAATATTTTGGGCAGGGAATAAAAAAGTCAGGTGGATGCACAAGTTCAGGCTGAAGGGCACGGCGCGACAGCTTTAAAAGGCTCCAGGCTATGGCAGCTCTTACGGCTGCTTCTTGTCATAGGTGTAGGCTGGATTTTAGAATGCTCTTACGTCAGTGGAGATGCGTTAAGAAATAGCACGCCCTATTTGGGCCAATTTTAAAATACTCCCGTTATAAATAGCGCTTTTTGAGGCATATTTGTGAAATTCACCAAACGAGGGGGCGCGTCACCCGTAAGGCATCCTCGCTCAGATAGGCAGCATTCTTAAATTTGGCCGATAGCCTTCAATCGCTTTTTTTTCCAGTTCCTAACGTGTGCCTTTAATACAACACACACTACTGCTAGGATAGCTAAGCTGCCATGCTATCCAGTTACCGATCAGAGGCAACCACGTGCCATATAAAGCCTCGACTGCTTTAACCAGCCCGTGGGAGCATGACAGCATGGCCTCGCAGCGGTGTGCCTTACTCGGCATATCCAAAAGAGCTCTGCAAGCTAGATTCCTAATCCTACTCCCCACGCCAAATGAGCGCTCCAGCTTGGCAAATCCTCACAACTCTCTGATATCACGAGGTCTCTAAGTAGCAAAAACCATCGAAGGATGAGTACTCGGCTATGTAGACTCCCACCAACCACTTAGCAGCCCCGTGTTCCTAATTTTCCGTGCACCACACCAATATGGACGCCGACGCCACAACCGGGTTTTCCGGGTTTCCCGAGTGACCAGACCTTTAAAGTTATCTCGTTGATACGACAAGTGCAAGATCGAATGGACAACAAAATAGCCGGAAAATCCTTTTCCCAGTAGGCACACGCGTCTGCTTGGTGAAATGGTTTCATTGGAGTGACACGCAGCCCTCTGTATAACCTGAGCCTACAGGGGTTCCTTGTGGCCGGTGATGGTGCTGAAATGCCAGGACTGTAGTGGCCGATCAAAGAGGTTCAACGGAGCGGCTATTCTGTTCATGTTCTGCGTCCCTTGAGAGCAGGCAGACCCGGAAGACATGCCACGGCGATTCAAGGCCCCTGTTGCACCTTGCATTTTTGTTCTTCAGTGGACGAAGGCCACCATATTTTGCTCCTCCTAAAATACATCTGCTCCAGAATGCCGAAAAAAAAAAAATCAAGCTCCGCTGCTCTACAAATTTTGTGAGCGGCAGGAAGAAAGAGCACAAAGGAGTCAAAGGAATGGAAATCTCTGTGTAAACACTTGCGAAATAAAGGGGGAGAAAAAATGTCCAGGCAGCAGCAAGGAATTTGTCGCAGCAAGCACGTCACCGCTAGCTAGCATTTCTTCATTTCTTCGAAGCGCGCTTTCAGTTACTTCTGTCTGTTTGGCTTTGCATTCGGTGTCCCTAGGGAGGAAAAAAAAAAAAGAATCTGTACAACTAAAAAGGCGGGTGTGAGTCCGCATGCCCAGGAAAAGGGGTGCGCGATTTCACATTTCTGAAAAGAAGCATTCAGTCTATAGCGTGAGTTATGCTCGGAGGCGCGTATAAAGGGTTGTGAATTTTGAGAGCGAATGGAAACGAATGACGTCTTCGTGCTTCGCGGACCGTTCGTAGTTCGCTGGTAGGCTGAAACGCCAAAGGCAGCACAGACATGAGACAGCCGACCTTATTCCTCACACGCCGAGTGCCAGCTTGCATCTATCGGGATAGGATTCCCCCAAACACCCTTCTCAAGCGCATTCAGCCTGTTTTATTTCCATTTTAATCCTGCTTTTGCTCCAAGCAATGCTTCTGCGCAGTGCAGGGATGCAGAATAGCTATGAATAGCGAAAACTAAAGAGGAACTTGTTCCGCATTTTGCGGGTGGACTCCAGGGCACGCTACTAGCTAAAGTCGGTTACGAAGGGCTTGTAGAAATGACGAGTATCAGAAAAAAAGAATGTTTTTTTTTTTCCCTTAGGTACTGAAACGGAGTTGAGGCTTTGCGGAGCTCAGCTCATCACTACGTACTTTTGTAAAAAAACCGACAGAGCGACACTTTTTTTATGTTTAGGTGGCTTGCATGAGATCCCATGAAAGGAAACAGGAAAAGAAAATTTCAATTCCTCGCGCGTTTTTTTTTCCTTTGACTCGACAATCCTGTTTTCTTTTTCTATTACAGGTCGCTGAAGAAAAAAAGACACTGTTAAGGATAATTTTAGCTTACTCGCGCGCAGAGTTTACGCTCATGGAATGGCGGCTTAGAAAATTTTGCTCCTATTGTGGAAGTCTAATCTGTACTATACGTGTTCTGCGAAATTTGCAGGAGATACCTCACGCTTCGAGTTTTGTGCGTGTATGTTTGGTTATACTGAGTACGATAGTTAGGATATCTGTACTGGAAAGCATAGAAACAAGAAGACAAGCAAATTGGCGGCTGATTTTAAGTAATGTCCTGTTTGAACCTATTGTGAGCAGGAACGAAAAATCTCTGTCCCGCCCTTACCGTTAAAGCCTCTCAGATCCCCATTATCAGTGTGTGAAAGAAGGAAAAGCAATAACTCGGCCCTACCGGTGAGTTAATACTAACCTGGTCGTTTTGCAAAAAATAAAATTTCTTTTATATTTCAGATTGCCTCAAGAGGAGGAGGAGGAAGATGAGGAGGAAAGGCAGGGAGGTTAACCCGTAAAAGAAACCGGTTTGCTGCCCAGCACTGGGCGAAATGGGTGAGTCGATATAAAAGTTGTGAGAGGGATGGATGTAGTTAGTACAGTCACATCATATCACAGTCATATCACGCAACATAATAGCAAAATCATAGTCTTTCGATTAGGCCTGTGCTTTTCATAAAGCGGATCAGTGCCTGGGAGGCCTTCACCGCAGACGATCGCCGTGGCCAGAGACCTAAAATCTTAATTTCAGTCAATGAGCGTCCATCTAGATGCTCCAGCGCACGGCATAGACGCTGTCTTTCCTCACTGTATATGGGGCACTCACAAAGAATGTGGCCTATAGACTCATCGCACCCACAGTTTGTACGTGCAGGGCTCTTTGCCATATCTATCATAAAAGAATACGAGTTTGTGAATGCTACACCAACCCACAGGCGGCACAGCAAAGTTTCTTCGCGTCGGGGTAGGCGAGGTGAAAGCCTAAGCTTCAGGTCAGGGTCCAGAAATTTTAAGTGGCAGTTCGCAAACTGGCCAGAATTCCACAAGGAGAGCGTGTGTTGCCGTGCAAGTGCGCGAAGCCTGCCCGCTGCGTTTGCCCTGGAAAAGGGAATCAACACACAATCGCTGTCTTGGTGAGCTGTTCGTGCGACCTCATCCGCCCGGAGATTGCCCGCTATGCCGCTGTGTTCTGGAAGCCATTGGAAGATGATCTCATGTCCTCCAATAATTGTATAGTGATGAATTTGTCGTATTTCCGCAACGAGTTGTTCATGGGCTCCACGGCGAAGAGCCGCTTGCAGGGCTGCTTGTGAAAATAGAGCACCGCTGAAGGCTCTGCTGACTGATATGCCTAATTGCGACACGAAGAGCGGTTAGCTCTGCAGCTGTTGAAGAAGTCTGGTGAATTGTCCTAATTTTTATTTCTGTATTAATTGAGGGTATGACCATGGAGCCTAAAGAACTCACGGCATTCACTGAACCATCGGTGTAGACGTGCAAATGATTTGCATGGTGCTCATGGAAGTATTCAAGAGTGATTTGTTTTAGTTCTGTCGTTGATAGCTCGACCTTCTTCCTGATGCCGGGTATAGAAAGAAGCACGTGTGGTTTATGCAGGCTCCTTAGTGGAGAGGACGGTCTAGATGCGGGTGTAAACTGGGACGGCAATATAGCGCGATGCGCATTAACGGTCTCTCTGAACAATGTACGTGGCCTGGTATTAGGAAGACTGGCCAAATGATGACAGGGAACACGGGAGATGGGTCGGAAATGTGCCGTCAGGGCATCAACTGTTAGGTAAGGTAGATATGGGAGGCTCCTGTGCAATTAAAATGGTAGCAGCCGTAGAGGCACATTTCGGCAATCTCAGGCAGGTTCGCAGAGCTTGAGATTGAACTAGTAAGGTTGAAAGTTGGGCGAGTTGAATCTGGTTCATCGCGCTACCTTCAAAATGAACGAGATTGAGATTGAACGTTCTGTAGAAATCCAAAGTTGGTTTTCCTGATATTCCAAGTGCAGGTAAGCTGTACCGAAGAAATACCATGAATAATGCACGGTATATTTGGAGCATCGACCACACACGCTCCCCATAACTTTCCTCCAGTAAAGGCAAGTACGTGAGCAATTGCTGTCAGCCTCTTTTTCATGAATGAAATATGGGGAGCCCACGAATCGTTTCGGTCGATGATCCCTCTCAGAAAGCGATGGCTGCTATCGTAGGGTATTGCTTTACCATTAATGCGTACGGTGTAAGATGACGTGTTCTTGCGTGTAAATGCAACTAGTGAACATTTTTCAGTTGATATTTGTAGACCTTGCAGGTGCAGGTAGGCCGCAACTATACTTGCCGCCTTTTGAAGCCTCGCTCTAACCTGTGGGCGCGTAACTCCTGATGCCCAGACACAGATGTCGTCTGCATTATTGAAAGTTGCGTCGACTGTGGTATTAAGTCGACAAGCCCGACAAGAGTAAAATTGAAAAGCGTTGGGCTTAGTACTCCGCCCTGTGGGACTCCACGGGAAGGGAAATGAGAAGATGTTGGGCCATCCTCAGTCTGCATAAAGTGATGTCAATTGAATAAATAACTGCGTATCCAGTAAAAAACACGACCGCCAAGCTGGACAGCTTCCAAAGCGTCCAAAATGGCTTGGTGAGGGACGTTGTCATATGCGCTATTTATATCCAGAAACAACGCCGCGGGTAAGCGTTTCACAATTTTTTTGGCGATGTACAGATAACACCAGGTCCACTACGTTGTCAATTGAAGAGCGTCCACGTCGAAAACCTGACATTATATCCGGATATATGCAGTAGCGCTCCAGGTACCACTCAATACGTGTAAGCAGCATTCTTTCCAGTACTTTACCATAGCAACTAGCCAGTGCAATTGGATGGTATGATGTCAAGTCCAGAGGCAATTTGCCAGGTTTCAGGAGCGGAACTAAACGACTGCACTTCAGCTCGTCTGGAACTGTACTCTCACTCCATGATTTGTTGTAATATTCCAAAAGAGCGTGCCTAGCGTCTTGTCCAAGATTTCCAAGCGCAATGTATGTTACACCGTCAGGACCCGGCGATGATGACCGTCTGTAAGAAGCCAGCGCAGCGTCAAGTTCCTCTGCGGAGAATCGAAGGTTCATTCGTGAATCCCGTGAAGCTGGAACATAGTTGAAATGTAGCGTTGTCGTTGAAATCGATTGACCTGCTACCCTAGCGCAGAAATCTTCTGCTACCTCGACCTCACCACGTCTTTGGTAGAGTGTGAGAGATCTGAATGGGTAGAGCTGTTTTGGGGACGTTCCACAAACGATATTCCAGATGCTTGTTAAAGGCTTGTGGGGATCAAGCGTTTCACAGAATGACCGCCAATGTTTCGCCTGGAGGGCTTGAATTGTGCGCGGAATTTGCTTTTGCATGCGCCTCGCATCTTTGCGGTAGAGCTGCGACTTCGTTCGTCGGTATCTATGCTCTGCCCTCCGTCGCAATGATCGCAGGCGCTGTAATTCCGTATGAAACTCTGTGTAGGTAGGCATTGGGGTGAAGAAAGACGTCGCGTTTATCATGGCCTCCCTAATTTTCTCTTCAATACCTGCAGAGAAGCCTGCTGTGCAAGCATCTTCCATAAGTGCTTGAAATGCCGACCAATTGATGTGGCGCATCCTTGGGACAGACGTGAATGTGAAAAGATCATTAATTATCACATATGTAGGAATGTGGTCACTTCCGTGTGTTTCTATATCTGCGAACCATTGGATGTTGCTGGTAAGGCATCGAGACACGAAAGCTAAATCAAGACAGCTGCTGTAAGTTGCCCATCGAATAAAGGTCGGTGTACCGCCATTAAGACATTGCAGGTCATGATCAGAGGCGAAAGACGCAAGCTTTCTTCCCTTAAGGTTCATACGAACACTTTCCCACATGATGTGGTGAGCGTTAAAGTCTCCTATGATGATCCAAGGGCCAGGCGTAGTCGCCATCAAGTCCCTCAATCGTGTGGCGTCAAAACGACTTGATGACGATATATACGCACCCACAGGTGTAAAACGTGAGATTGCGCTTCTTCACTGTCAGGCAAACGTACTGGTTATCGTTGCTGGGAGGAACCGGGTGGATTACATATGTGAGTTTTCACCGAATATAAATGATGACCTTACTGTTTCCCTGGTAGGTTTGAGATGCAAATGCCTCGTAGCCTGACAGTCGCAAGATCTTTGGTACATTCGGCTCACAAATAACAAGGATGGGGATGCGATTTGCATGAGCATGTTGTCGAATATATGCAATTCGGGACTGAAGTCCACGGGCATTCTATTGAAAAATAGAAGCATCCTTGAGTTTTTTTTTTTTTTTGGGGGGGGGGGGGGGGGAAATGTTGGGGCGGGGGGAGCCATTGTGTCTGCTACTGTAGGGCCGCTAGAACTGGTGTTAGCGCGTCCAGAACCTGTAACGCATTCTGTGCTGCTGGCGTGCGCAGACTAGATAGCACAGCGCGGATTGCTTTCATCATGGACGTAAGAATGGCAATTACCTGTAGGTCTTGGCCATGTCCCACATCCTGGCTTTTCTCTAGTTCGTCAGTAGGTGCAGGACATTCGGTTCGCGGCAAGTTTTCTTGCCCAGCGGACGTGGAAGATTTTGGTAACGGTGGCCAGTTAAAGTCTGAGGCAGCACCTCCAGATTCACCGCCCGTCGAGGTCCCTTGAACTAAAATGGCAGACAGGAGTAGGACAAGATGCAGGAGTGCTCGAGGCCTTGCTATCAAAATTAACTGCTTTCTGAGGTAATCGTTGGTGACGCGAACGTTGTGTGAGCTGGGATGAGAAAAATGGAGGTATTGACCGGAGCATAGCAATGTATTAACACTATTCTGATAGCTGATTAGAGCTGCTCACAGGAAGGCAAAACATTAGCATGCCATCTTTGCAGATGCATTAGTAATTTAAAAACATTGTCGCTATTCAGGGTCTATTGGTAGCTGGATGACGAATGTTCAGTGTCTGTCGCGGTATGAAATTTTAGTGAATTTCAGTGCGACGAGGCGGATGGATTAAATAAAACGGGTCCATCACAAAGGCGCTGGCAGGTTGGAGCGTTGTGCAAATGCCGCGATGTGCAGTATGTTGTGCAAAATGCAGTACTGGAAAGTAGTTAATTTTTTTGGCATAATGAAAGTTTGAACGCAAGTAAAGAAAATAAATGTGGGGCTAATACACACATCCACGGTCTATGCTTACCGTGTGTGAACGCATGTGTTGCACATCTCATTAAGTCCTCGAGACTGGAGTCAAAGGAAATTTTATTGCATAATGAATAGCTACAGCATCAAATAGCTATTGACGCTGTTCGGTTGACAGCTGCACTGATACACTTCCTATAGAACCAGCATCGAATGAAAAGCATAAAACGAAACTAACTATCCATATATGATCAGGGTTGGCACGAGGATCACGATACCTGTAGGTGTTGAGTGGCATAGCTAAAGTGTAGCCAACTGATCTCTCAACTGCTCTTGATTAGAATTTGTATAGCGCCCTATTTCGAAAGGAGGAAAAACCCATACCCCCCCCCCCCCCCACACACACACACACACCTTCCACAGGCTCTCACCGCTTCGGTATGACGCGACAGTAATTTAGGAATACGTGCGATATGGTATCTCTCAGCAGCGTTTTTATTGCCTACTGGATTAGCGAAACGCACCTAACTACGAGTTTTTAAGCGCGGTATTATATATTTGTTGAGCGCAGTAATATGTCGCACGCATAATGTGATAGGTTAGGCTTTAAATTAATTATTTTAAAGCTCTCGAATCATACTCTTAAAACTGGCACTAAAATGTTCCACAAATATTCCGTATTTTCAATCATCATAGCTTTTTCTTGGTATCCAATGCGAAAAACCCCGAATTTGCAATTCAGAGAAATGTAGAAAAAGAAATTAAAAAATACATACCCAAATCGTGCAATGAAATGTGGATGAGAAAGGTCAAACGCAACTCTGGTGCCAAAACGAGGCAGTCGGCCAGAGCATGCCTTTACAACTCGTCTCGCTTTCTCCCCCGTGCAGATGGTGTTGAACCTGGGAGTGAAAACGACCACGAAGTTTTTTAATGGATGCAAAGACTTTCACGGTCTTTTTCGTCACCACTGCTTCAACGCATGCGCTCTAACTTCTTTCGCTGACCTTTGGGGGAAACAGAAGGAGGGAAGTTCAACTGACGATGTTTGCAGACTGAACTGAGTGGTCGCCGGGTCTCTGCGATTCCCGTGGTCGCGAGAGGAGCCGTTGAAGTGAAACGTTGTTTTTTCGGCTCGCCGAGCTCCTCGCGGGTCCGAAAGGCCAACCACATTAGCTGAGTGAAGCGTGTAGGGTTTCGATAAATCCAGCCGCCGCTCCAAAACCTTGGCACAGTAGAGATTAGACGTCCGAAGTCCAGTCACTTTGGCTGCATAATATGAGCTTTGCAGCCGCAGCTTGTTTTTCTCATCTGTCTGCCGTGGCCTACCACCGCGTGCTGGATGACCCCCTTCTTCAACTCTTGAAGAGAATGACTAAGACTAAGACTTCCAGAAGCTTCGCTAAGGCGAGTTGTTGGGAAAGCCGGGAAGAAGTTAAAATATAACCCTACAGGAAGTTCTCTCTGGAGAGCGGGGGCGGCGTAACAACTGTGCGGCAGTGCGAAAGAGTTTCGCAGTTTCGCAAAGTGCCTGGCGGCTCGGATTAGAATTTTCGCCTTTCAAAGAAGCTTCCTTGCTGTGAAGCAATTAAGTGACAACCGCCTTTGCCGTATTCGGTGGCTGGCGATGTGCATGAAATTTTTACTTGCTCACTTTTTTCTTACTCACTGACTTGATTGTTCGGCCCACGAACCTCCTCAGCCTTAACGTGTGAAAATACATATTTGCGGCATAAAGACCTTTTTGTTTCGTACGTAGAACCCAACGTTGCAAAATCACTTTTTCTTTCCGCTTGATTTTTTATTTTGTTTCTCGATATTCATAAGAGGACAAACTGCCAGTGAAGAAGAATGAAGAGAGGATAGAGACGACTACTGGCAGAACAATGAGGCCATAAAATGTCCCCTCAGATGAGTGATCTTGATTTTTAGCAAACATTTTTGGTAACTGGAGCAAGTATTCTTTATACAGACCTGCATCTGCTACAGGACATAGTTCACGAGTTGAATACTAAGCATTGCATCCATTAAGATACATTTCTGGTTCGAAATTACGTAGAAAGTATTTTGACTCACTCCTCTGGCATTAATTTCTTGTCTAATATGTCCATAATCTAATTTTTGTTTCCAATGCATTTTAAACTATAAAATAGAAACACTGCACCAATATATTTGACAGAAGCATCGGTTCTAAAGTAATCGGGAAGCGATGTTGGCGGCTCAGAGGCCCACTGCGGGGAATGAGCGCCGGTGACAAAAAAAGAAGTCAAAATAATGAAGAACTTGCTGCTTCTTTTTTTATCAGACGACTTTCACTTTTCGCAGTGAATATGTTTAGTGTATTGACGCGTTTGAATTGTGGTGCTAGCGAAGACTCTTGAGAGTTCCCTGGACTGCCAGAAGATCAAATCAGTCGATATTGTCGGCCACAAACCCTGACTGCTCATTGGAGGGTCAAGTTCTAAAATTAAAGCTCAGCTACTTTGGTCATCTGATGAGAAGAGAGGAGTCGCTGGTGAAAGATTTGACGTCGGGAAAGGTTGAGGGTCGCCGGAGAAGGGGTAGGCAGCGAACGCGATGGTTAGATGGCATCCTCGAGGCGCTGCAGATGAAGTTATGTGATGTTAGGAAGATGGTGAGAGACCGGAAAGCGTGGCGTGACATGGTCCATAGGGTCACGAAGAGTCGGACACGACTGAACGACTGAACTGAACTGATGTTTAGTGTTTAGTCAGCAGTTCAAGAAAATTATTGCAGTGTATAAATTAAGCCTTAATTTCGAATGGAAAATCCGCACCTTCACTATGCGAGAGCTTAAGTATAGTTGCGAATGGTGTCTGATTCCTCTGTCGCACGAACACTCTCAATCCTCTGTGAACCTGATCTAGATTTAAGTTTTAAAGATAGACCCTGTGCTACACTGGTGGTTTGAATTGCCATTGAAAAGCTTTCTTCGCCTGCGGTAGGTGGTGCCAAGTGTTGTGTCGAGTTTACAAAAGAAAAAAAAAAAACCCTAATATAAAGAAGCATAATGTTCTCACAATCTTGTTATTAGGTTTCTGCTTTATTATTTGAAGTTTTACTGCAGTCATTCGCTTTTATTTTCAAAGCTCGGTGATGACGAGGGTATCGACGTCCACTCTCGAATATGCTTGAAAACTCAAGAGCGCTTGAAGAAGCGACTTCGACCTAAGCAGGCTTGGACTTGATTGCACCTTAAAGTTGCCGCGTTACAACTTCGATCTGCATTGACTTGAGTGCAAATCGAGTTCAATGAAGATGAAAAGTGATTTTGTGACACGGTTATTGATCCCCTGTAGTTTATTGCCCAGAGCAAGTCACGCAGCAGCAATACTTTAGCGCATGTGTTACATTACTTAAAATTTAACACGACAGGGTTAATTGAAGGGATATGGGAAGGAACTTTGCAGTGCAGTGAATGTAGTAGTCAAGCTGCTGTTGCTGCTGCTGATGATGATTACAGTGACGATGATGAAACTTATAATTGTCAGTGTGTCACATTCGTCACAGGATGTGCAAATCTAGAAAACAAAAACAAAAACAATTATGGGGACACTTAACCTGCACCTTTAAAGGGAAGCTGCACCGGTTTTAGAATTTGATGCGCTTCAGAGGGTCGAATCTGCAGGGTTTGTATGTTAAAATACGAAATATTTTGGCTTTAGCTTTTGAAATAGTGACGTAATCATAGATTAAAGTTGCTACCGCGTTCAGGCTTCTCCGCAGTGCACAGCGCTGGAGGGGGGATGTCAGTAGCAGACGACAGGAGTACGACAGGCGGTAGTGACGTCAAGGACGGCGTCTACCTCTCTTCCGCTTCTATTGCCCGAGCAGGCCTTGCATCACCTGTCGCTTGCAGGCTACGCAGTGCAACCTTTTTCTTGTCTCGCGCCTGTTTTCTTCTTGCGCACGTTACCGCAAGCTTTTTCATTGCATCTTGCACCGTTCTTCACGAAAAGAACGACCATGCCGTGATTCTGCGCAGCCTATGGCTGCACGAACACTGGCGGCCGAAAGGATGTCGCGTTTCATAAATTCCCAAAGGAGCGCAAGCTATCGGCGCAGTGGGTTGCCGCGGTCAAGAGGAAGGATTTCACGCCTACAAAATCGTCGGTGATCTGCTTAGATCATTTTCGCGACAGTGACTATCACCAAAGCTTGTCGTTGATGCGATATTTTGGGATACCGATCAAATCTGCGCGATTGAAAACCGGTGCTGTGCCTTCTGTCTTCGCACACAAGAGCACCTCTCCGCCGCCAAGAGCTGGTTTCGCAAAAAGAAGAAAACTCTAAGAGGCCCAATACATCATATTGCTCTTCTGTTCTGTTTACGTTTTTGTTCTGTGGGGCAGGTGGGTGGCCGGGCAGATGAAGGCACAGGTGAAAGCAAAACTATCCGGCATTGGCGCCCGCTGACGCGGCTGGAAAACTGTGAGAAGTAATGTCAGAGAGTAGGACTTTTTTTTTTTTTTTTTTTAAGAGGAGGGAGTGGGTAATTAGTGGGATGTGAGGAGCGCCATACCTTCTCCACGCGCTCATGCATAGCCAGGAACCCCAACGCCGCACCCAGTGCACGAAGTGCGCGCCGTGCTTCGTAACTTGAACCGGGAGAACGCGAACGAACGCGCTAGCCGCGCGCGTCGGACTGGGGCGCGTTATATATATATCTCTGTCAGTGAAACAAGGACATACGCTAGACTTGCAACGGAAATTTACTCCGAAGAGGATGCGTTTATGCATTTTTTTTTATCTTCCTTGGTTGCACCTGGATAAAGATAAAAAAATTCGTATAAACTCGTTCTTTCCGGAGTAAAATTCAGTCGCAAGTCTAGTGTGTGTCCTGTCTCCCTGCCTTTTGTGTTCATCTTTCTTTTGAGCTACCCACTGTCAGACTCATATCAACAACTATCCCAATTAAGAAAAGAAATCGGGGCAGCTTGATGTCTGTGGTCGAAGTCGCGATGTTAAGCGCAGCTAAATGAAGTGCGCTAAACTCGCGACATGGCAGCGCGTGACTGCCGATAGCTGTCCTAGCGTTTCGGTATTTTTACCGGTGTTCTAAATGGGATTACGTGCGCGCAGCAAGGCAGCGGCCTGGCTTCTTGTCGATACCGCGCTCCCGTGTTAATTTGCTAAATCCCGCCAGAATAAAATGTATACGTACTCGAGGTTGCGGGAGCTGAGAGCATGATTTTTGCTGCTCTTGCTGACATATAAATGACTAAATCTACGCACCAAAACTGGGGCGACGGCTCGTCTGGATAAATTCATTTGTTTACAATCGTCACATCAAGTGCATTGACGTGACATTGCTTCGTTCGAGTCAGGCAGGAGATTTAGGGCACGAGTAACGCAGATATGTTTAATCGAGAGCGGATCACAGGCGCATACAGCAGTGCAGCGCAGCGGTACGTACCGGTGTGAATTTCCCATGCGGGAAAAGGTTAGCGCTGTCTCCTCGCTCGTCATTTCGCCGCTGCCGCCAGTGTCACCTTGTTCCGAAGCCGCCGCTGGTTCGAACAAGTACGGCTCAATATCATATTCCCCTGAGCAGCGTGATCGTTGCATGTTCAGCGGCATACATCCGCAGAAAAGCACGTGCTTGCATGTACGATCGCTTGGACCGCCGTTACCACTCAACGCACGCCGTCATTGACGTCACGGCGCGCTTGACCAATCAGAGGCAAGAGCGCCACTTTCAAAACGCTCCACGGCGTTGGTGCACGTTTTTCTGATTAAAAAGTAGTTTGCGGTCACTTATGACTAAATTTAACGTCGTATTCGGGTTCAGGGGGTTGTAAACTATATATCTGTATTCCGAACTCTTTTTTTGTTTTTTTTTTTAAAGTGATGCAGCTGCCCTTTAAGGGTATGACGCTATAGCGCGGGTGTCCACCAGACATGTCAAACCTCGCTTAAACCAAAGCCACATGAACGTGCCTGAATAGTCGAGGTGCAGCGCAACCCACTCTGCATGCAAGAACACTTGATGCTGAATCTCAGCGCACATTCCGACCTCGAGCGAGCAACACGTGTTGGCAGCTCCTTCCAACTTTCCGATACCATGTGGTCTCGTTAAGTCGCACAAACCATGGAAGGATCGGTGTCCGGTCATGCCAGCAGCTACCACTTGTCAGAGCCATGCTTGTAACGTTTCGCTCACAACGCCCGACGTCAGAATTTCTAGTAACGTGCCCTGTAATACCATTGCGTTAAAAATTGATTTCTGACTTCAGAACTACATGCATTGACTTCTGGTACCTTTAAATGGGATTACTTTTATATGCAGGGGTTCACGCACAGTGAATAAAAAAAAAAGAATCTGGCAAAGGTGACACGGAAAAAAATTTATTTAAGAAAAAAATGAGTTAAACTACTGGCGCCAGTGTGGCTCACCCAAGAGTGCCGGCGTTCTGTTGGACAGCCGCTCGAGGCCGATGCTCATTAGTGTGAAGATTCTCATTTCGGAGGCTGAAATGCTTGCGTAGTAGCAGAGGTCGAGGCCGAGATTTGAAACACATGATCGGCAGAACAGGTAGGTTGGCTAGGCTTCCTCCGGTTGTCGATCGTCCTTGCCTTCGAGGCTGAAGAGTTTTAGAGCTTTGGCTCTGCTGCGTTTATTTAATATATAAAACCTTTATCAATATCAGATCAGTTCTCAGTAAGGCGGCTTTGCTCTCGCGTTCTTATCAGACTGCCGTGATCCCTTGGAACATGGCGGGTTTGAAGGATTATATAATGGTGATTTTTTAGTATTCGAGTTCCTGGTTGAGTAGCAGAACCTCCGATGACTCCTTACTGTCCACTAAGTGGTGGATTGGGGGCGTGCTCACATCATATGGGTTAGCATCACCCGTTCTCCATAGGCCGCACATCTGCCGCACATGTGCCGCCGTTTAAGCCCGGCAAGAACCTACCCATGTGTGTGGCTGGGTTGACATATAGAATAATGAACGAGCTATATCCCTGTCTTCCCCCATGTCCTGAACGTCGATGGCGGATGAAGTCTAGGAGGGTAGAGAAACTTGATATATTTTCCGAAAGTGAAGTGTAGAGCCGCCAGCTTTCCCTCTACCTATAGTGAAAAACTCTAAGGTTGGTGGCTTGGACGTTTCGTAATCGTATCTTTAGTTTCCTTGGACAGTTTAGAGGTACAATCTCTGTGCTATATATGCCGGTATCCTTTCTAACCATCCTACTGCCTAGCACTACTGCGAACTCGGTAACGATATTTATGAAATCATCCTGCACTCCGTCTACACTATGGGCTTCTTCGTTCTTATAGCCGAATTTTTCCTCAGCTGTTTCCCACTTTCAGCGCTACCTTGTAGCAGACAGTGGAATAGTTCGGGGTACATATGGCATGAGGAGAATATATTGCAAATCCCTCAAACAGTAAGCATGAAGGAACAGCACAATTTACACCGATTTGCTTTACTAGATGTAAGGCCGTTTGATCAGTGCAAGGAGTTTACAGCGCTTCCTTCCGACTGTTCATTCTGCGCCTCGAAAGATCAAAATACGTGTAACAGAAGGATAATACATTTATTCTTTGGATTCATGTGAAGCCGCTTTTCAAAATAAACGCTAAATTGAAACGGATGCCTAAGAGGCTGTTAATTAAGTTGTTCAAAGCTTACGAGCCCCATGTACCAGCGGTGTTTTGAAATGACACCTAGATAAAAAAAAAAAACTAAAACTTACTCGTACATTGATGGCGGTTACAAAATACACAGTGAACGCGAAAGGCTGCACAAACCTATTTCTCGCAGCAGTAAAATATGCGCTTCTTAAAGAAAGAGCGCATGGCTCTGAACCTAGGCCCGACTTACAAGAGCGCATAACATTCGGTTTTATTTCATTGCTTTGTCATCCTTAGCGTTATTTCTAACCAATCATGGTTTAAATGCTCACATTAAAAATAATGACAGAAAGAAAATATTCCATGCTTTTGCTGTTTCTGCTGTGTATAATGACGATGTAAATCATACATTTGATACAATAAGAATAGTCTTTCGTCATGAAGCGGCCTTCAGTCCAGTGCCTTTGCAGCAGCTGTCGTCAGGGTGATCCTGTTGATATGAATGCTTTTTACGTCAGCACGCAGATAGGTCTGCTATAACACTGCAAGTATTTACAAGGAACTCAGAGTGTACTATATATTCGTATATGTTTCCCGCAAGCTTTTCAGCAGTCATTTTCTCCTCTTCCTCCTCCTCCTCCTAGTAATACTGCTTTTTTATTGAGGTGTTTATGCGCGATTTCTAGGACTCAGATAGTCGTTACTAATCTGATAGGAATACATCGCCAGAGGACGAGTAACTGAATATATTGACCTTTAAGCGCACAACAAGATGAGCACAAACAAGAAGGACGGGAGACACAGGACTGCTCGCGTGCCTCCTGACGTTCTTCCTTGCCCTCGTTTCGTTGTGGAGTTATACGTCATTGTCTTGTACCTACCAACAAGCTCAAGCTGCCACGTGAGTAATCAAATATTCAGCAGAGGAGATGCCTATGTGGTGGAACTCGGCACGACATCACAGCGGGCCAGCCTGGTGCGTAGAGCAGTAATTTATTCTTGTACTGTGGTCGATATCGCAGCACAAATAAAAAGTGCTGGGTGAAATGGTCCTTGCTTCTTCACGATCGCGTTTGTAAATGCACAAAGCAAAACAAAAAAAAAAAAAAGCAGAAAGATGAGCGCTTTTCTTGCGTATCTTTCTCATCGCTCGCCTGAAATGTAAGAAATGGAAGAAGCCTGGGATATCCACTGCCGCTCTTTTTATTCGCATACTTAAGCTCATTATTCACCACTCGCTGATTATCGGAGAAAGATAATTTTTTTTTCTAATGGTAGGCTCTTTATTATGCGCGGTTTTGCTACATGAACTCGAAATCCACAGAATGTGAATATTATAAATTTTATTCTCTCGACCTAAACAGCAGAGCAGAACGCAAACACAATTGAGGTGCTTAAATATGCATGCGAGGTTGTAGAATATTCATGAACCCTGGCTATGTAAAAGCAGAGCTTGTGAAAACAATTGTTTCCTGAAAATACTATTTCATCTCGTGCACTTGGAGAGGAAAATGCTGCTCATAAATATCAGTAAGCAGGGAGAAGGCAGGAGAGAAGAGGGAAGCGAGTGACGAAGTCTCCACTCCACTGATATCGCAGAGTGTTATAGTGGTATACCCATTTTATAGCGGCAAGACCCGTGTTAAGACAAGAAGCTGTGTATGCCTTCCTTCATTAAGAGCTAAAAATGGCAGTTTCCATTACATAGAGTTGAAATGCTGAAGTATGATTAACCTAAAAAATAATAAGTTCTTTTTCCTTAAGTTCTAAATATAATTGTCATTTTTAATTTCAATTCAATGACAACATGATCGTTTGGGGGTTTTCAAGCTAAATAGCTTGTTTCTATTTTTCGCAGTCGTCTGACAAAAATAGATTTTTTTTGTTCGCACAATGAAGACATTTTGTCGCACTGCTTTGGCAAAAGACAGCGTTTCCAGCGTTAATGAGCAGCGTCATTTGCACGAGTCGATCTCATTAAGAGAAAGCGAGACGGTTCGTTTAACTCGGAACACCCGCCAAAAATGCTTGCGCTTGAACCTCTGCACACACAGAAATATTAAGAGAGACAGCAATGAAGCGCGCGCAGAATACTCCCGGCTTCTGCTGGAAATGACGCGGAACAAGAGAGCATCGGCCACAACCGGCAACGATGCCTTCTTCCATGTCAGCAGCTTTATTGACTGCGTTCGCTATTATCCCGCCCATTGATTCTCCGACCGGTCGTTCGGTCCAATCGACTTGGATTATGAGAGGTGCATCCTCTTATTGTTGATTACTGACAGCAGTCCAGTTCTTGCGAAAGCCGGTGGCTATGTGTCTCAAGCATTGGCGTTGTGTGTTTGGAAGCAACACGCGTGCTTATTACGCTTCAACAAACTACATGCGCAAATCTGATCAGTTTCGTGGTCGGACAAGTTATATGATCTTGCACTGCTGTAACTTACAGATGTACTGGTAAAATAGATAAAACAATATAGGTAAAAACAATGATATATTTTCCGGCGGTGGCCGTTAAATCTCTATACTTTCGAGGGTTAGAGGTTATGGGTTTGAATCACATTGTTGTAGTGCATGGTTATCTTTCTTCTTCTCCTTCTAATAAATAGTATTTCAGATAGAAGTGATTGCACTACTCATATATAATTGATCAGTACTACAAACCTAAAAACAAAAGAATAAGACATTCCTTTATGTTTATCGTCGTTCCTGTTGCTGTTGGCTTTCATCAAAAGTAATACAGCAGTTGTTCGAATGTTTCTTATATTACAATCTCGACGTTAAATACCGTTTGGAATAGGAACTTGTATGACAAAACTGTAATGCTAGAAATGCCCCACACGTTATGCGGGAGCCAGAATCACTCATGTATTTTTGTGCGGCCGGGGCCAAACGATTGAATAATTCGGTGGCTATTCACGAATAGGATTTAGAAACAATGCGTTGAAAAGATCGACAAGAAAAAATAAACTAGATGACGTCATATTTGAGTTCTAGTTAGATAACGAAAATTACGGTTAGTGCTGTTTATAATGGCATGACGAAAGAATGCCGTCATAAAATACAGGAAGTATGGACAAGCGTTACTGTGCTCGCAGCGAGGAAGAGAAAATTGAATTATTATATCGCGGAATGGGAAACATGCGCGAAATAATGATCTTAGTTTGCAACAAATCTTTTCTTAATTTGCTATCATGAGAAGGCAGTCCAGAATGGACTGCCAGGGAGGTAGCAGTCGAAGCATGCCTCAATGCAAGAGCGACAATAATCTACGAGGGGCTCTTCATCGGCTTTTGAATTAGTATATGCGGGGGTTAAATCATAGCTAGCTCCCATGCTTTGCTTAATCTGGACATTGTATATGGCTGTTGGTGTCCTATTCATTCATATATTTTGAGGCTAGGTAGCGTACAGTAGTTTTTAGCGTAAAGCGAATTGAATAAAATCGGAAGCAACGTATTCGAAGCAAGCTTTCCTCCGTGACAAACAAACGTCATAAAGGATAGACGAGAAAACAGCCCCCTGTGTTTATTTTTTTTTTCACAAGAGCATACAAAGATTAACGCAACCGACAAATCAGTGAGTAAGAACGTGAGGTTCGTAGAGTTTCTCTCTCAACACGATCACTGATGGCTTAAACCTCATCGCGCTACTTGGTGCCGTAGCAACATCGGTTATTGATTCTTGGAATTCGCACTCTTTGTTCCATTATTTTTGTTTTCGTAAAAAAAGTATTAACCCGTCTTAATTGCGTAACCGGATCTTGACGACACCATTCTCCTTATTTTGGAGCGTGCAATACTAGAGTGTAACGTTCTGCCATAATTAACGGAAATAGCAACATCGAAATGCCACAGTTCCTAAGCACCAAATTGATTGGGGTAATGAAATATATTTCGAAAGTGTACATCGCGCTTAAAATTGCAGAACAAATTGCCGTTACTGCTTGTGGCAAAATATTGTTACGATGCGGAAAACCGATGAAAACAGAACAGAGAACAGGGAGAGTATGTTGGATGACCGTGAGATGACGTTGAATGAATGTTGCCGGGCCCAGCGCGAGCGCTCCAGCCCGCGCCAAGCCCGCTTCTTCTTCCTTGATATCGCCCGTAACATGACCCGGAGCCACCGAGTGATCGTGCCGATCGTGGAGGAGGAAGTTTACCGATGTTAATGATTCCAAGGCATGATGATGGGAGTGTCTGGATGCTTGAAGAAGAAGAGAAAGAAGGACGAATAGAACGGCTTGTCGGCACGATGATTCCACATAAACGTTGGCCCAGGACACTCTCGGACCATACGTTGCCACGACTCGATGGCGGAGGCCAAGGCACGCACCGCATGGAATAGGCAGGGGATGATGTCTTGAAGTGTAGCGGTGTTGAGTCGTGTGGTTTCTGGCCGGCACATCTGGTCAATGGGGTCGCATGGTCGCTCGGGTCTCTGCTTGTGTCTTGTGTCTGGCGTCTCGGCTAACCTTCTCCTTCGTCGTGTCTTGTGGTCCGGGTGGGGGGACGGGGCGGAGGGACGGCGATGGGTCCGGCAGGCTGGGGAACAGCCATGCCTCCGAATCTTCAGCTGGCGGCGCAACAAGTCGCAGGCCGACGAAGCTCCGGAGCAAATGAGAGGGTAATGATGAAGCACCCAGCACCTCCACCAAACGTTACGATGCGGCAACTTGATGAAAACAGAAAAGAGAACAGGGAGAAGATGTTGAATGACCGTGAGAGGACGTTTAATAAATGTTGCCGGGCCTAGCGTGAGCGCTCCTGTTCGCGCCACTGCCCTTCTTCTTCCTTGACATCGTTCGTAACAATATGAATGCACAGGAGGAACGGACGGCACGCTGCCTCCTTCTTTATCTATTTATTTATTTATTTATTGTGCGAAATAAAATGTACAAGGTTAGCTATATACGAACCCGAACGTCAAGTAATCGAGCGTCGGTTCTTCGCGACTGCATTTTTCGGCAACATTCCGATCTGCCCCATGACTCCATTGGTGTGCACGTGAATAAAACTATCAGGACTGTAAAATAACGCCAGATAGAGTGCCCATGTGAGCCTGCCTCTGATAAGATGTCTAGGTTTATGTTCGTCTAGCTAATAACCTCTTGTCGTGCCCACCTCACAGTAGTACACTAGATGCTGTCCCTCTTATGAGATTGATTTCTTTGAATCCTTTGGGCAACATACTTATTATCATATACATTTTTCTGGCAATACGCCTGCACAATGTGAGCCCCTGCACAGTGCCTTCCAAAAATGTTCATCATCTAGCAGCTCATGCTGAAGAGCACATACAGCATAATGGGTTCGCCAGCTGGCTTCTCTCCGCTCGTCACCGGCTCAAACCCTCGTCTGGATGCCATCACCTTTTTCCGACTATAAGAGAGCGCGTGCACGTGCAGAGGCCGAGCGTACGTGCTCCAATGCCTCCGTGTGCGCTAACTGTCGCCCGTGAATTTGCCTGCGGGAAAAATTAATGTTGCGCTTCGTAGGGTCCGCACGGGGTCTCGACTCAGACCACTCATCCCTTGTAACTGGCTTTTTTTCGAGGCTTCCCCCATCCACGGTATCTAGCATTACAGTCACACTGAACTGACTCCGGTATTCATAATTTAATTTTGCTATGACCAGCTTTAAAACCTGCAAGAATCCCGCACCTGACAACAATGGGTTCGTCACCTTGCAGCTAGACAGCCGAATAATCGATAACTGCTAGATTTGATTCGATAACCTTGCTTCTTTTCATTTATAAAACTGTCCATATTGCATCCGCCTCTTAATCATTTCTCTTTTGGGCCCTGAGGCAATGAACGTGGCTAGAAAAAGAATCACCTGTTTTTTAGCCATTGCAAAGTCACTTGCATCGTCTATTCTATTTTTATACGCTGCAAGCCTCCATTGGTGGTGGAAAGTGAACGCCTTCCAATTTTGCCAACGTTTACTGAGCCGTCAGAAGCATGTTCCCCCGAGGCCAAGAGCAAAAAAAGAGGAGGTTTGTTTCAAACCTTCACAAATGGTTTCTCGCGCGGTAGTTCCGCGGGGAGCATTGGGCATCGGATGCCAGCTGACAGGATTGCGAGGACATGTTTTCACCAAATGCCCAGCGGTCTGCATTTAGCCTGTGTTCTTTCCCGTTTCTAGACGGGTCGATGCATCAAGTTTGACGGATGGTAGAGCTGAGACAATTCCGCTCCCACTCTTCCGACTTTTTCGGAGCCAGGATATTTCTATTGTGCTGACCCCCCCCCCCCCCCCCCCCTCTATTTCTCCTGCTTCTCTCTATCAGTACCGCAATTTTCTTGAGTACCCAGAGCGGCGAGCATGCCGAAATGTATATCGCGATCTTGCTTCAATATGCGCTGCGCCGGCTATAGCAAGCGCTGACACCTTGTGTCCTTTGGCACGGGAAATTCATCCCTCCTTTCATTCCGGTAGGTCATTCCGTTCCTCTATACACAAGCAAGGCAACGTTACAACTCTCGGCAGCCAGCGTGGATCTGCGCGCCGGTCACATCGAAGTCATCCTGCATTGATTCGCAAACCACGTACGGTACCATGCCGCGCACGGTAACTTAGTACTGAATCGCAAGGTAACATTCCACAGACGTCAGGTAGGCGCATGGTCACCACAGAACTGTAGGTAATGAAAGGGGTTCATGCATAAGCCCAAGAAACCTCTTTCCTGGAGCGGGCAGAACCCTCACCCAATCTACGTCGCAGTTACGACCACTAGCGACGACAACGTATACCCACCCGATTACCGCGGTGTCACCACTTACTGTCATAAGAGTATATTCTCGTACCTATCGCCTTGCCACTCCTTGAACTAATTTAATACCTCACCGCATCCGCACCACCTTCTTACATAACACTCATACTATCTCCTGCAAGGCTCTAATGACCTAACTCCACCATTATCTTTGTGCTAGCCTTTCAATAGCAGGTCGTAGACCCCTTGTCAAATCATTATGTTCTTCTTGGAAAGACAATCTGCTAGGTCAAGATATAACGCAAAATTAGGTTTCAAGGTTGCCATTGGTACACCATCAAAGGTACTAAAATTTATGCGTAGTTACGAATCGTTAAAAAACCACAGTACGTGTTTTAAAAAGCAAGAAAAAAACATCAATTTGGCTGCTAGGGTGCTACTGCAGAACCATGAAATGGCACGTTCGTTCTCATTAACATCGGCACTGCTGATGCCAAATCGGCATGTGTGTCAATTTAGTTTCACCGTTGAAGAGCTCAATAGAGTCTGAAACGGTAATGAACATTTGTGAACTGATTTCTATGGTTCTAATTCTCACTTAGGTGCTTGTCTCGAAAGTGATCCCAACATCGATCCTGTTGTGCACATGACCGTTTAGGTATTATTCTTTCCTTTCTTACGCTTCTTATTGCAGTTGAAGTCGTATACATCGAACTCCAGGAGAATCACAGTCTAAGTTGATATAGCGATAACTCGATACATATAAATGGCACTGAACCCTAGGAGGCAGAGTAATCACGATCAAGTAATCACGCTCTAATCACGCTCGAACTTCCGGCATTGGTGTGCCGACCACTGGTGTCAAATGAGCGCCGCGTTCTGGAGGCTCTACTGTCTGTGGCGCGTCGAAGCTGCCGCTTATGATGCTTTGAAACTAGACGTCCTTTATCATAAATTTCTGATACTATACCAATGCACTTGAATAAATTAATTGGTATTTAAATTTAAGCTGCAGTTGGTTTCCACTGCTGCTTTGGGAGCAAAGAATGCCAGCCGAAAGCTACCGATAGGGTTTAGATAAGGTGGCTTCATTGCGTGGCATAAATTTGGAAGGGAAATTGACTGCAAGTAACAGGAGGCTACATTCAAGAATACTACACGCTCTCCTCGTCGTGCTGTTCGCCACCGCTAGTGTTGTCAGTAGGTGCCCTAAGAAATGCAGCCGATCCCCGTGCCATGCTCAGTTGTCGAAGGGCACAGTTAAAAAAAAGAATATCTTGCGTAGGCGCTGCCAGCAGCTCCGGTGCATACAGTGGTCATAAAAGGTAAAATTCGATACATTGTGCTACTTTCTTGTGTTTCTACGACACATTTTCAAGTGTGTATTTTTGGTGTTTCATGTAGCTGCGATTCACAAAGGAGCAAAAAAAAAAAAACACACACACTCACGTCCTTCATCATACCACGCAGAATCCACCATCCCCCCCCCCCCCCCCCCCCCCCCCATTGCCTATGGGAACTGCATCCAAACTCTCATAGAACTTTGAGGTGATTCGAGTACAATATTACGGCGACTCCAAACTATTCCCAAAATGCAATGGATTTAAATAGCTGCTAATATGACGAGTATCTCTTTCTTGTAGTCTTCATCCCGGTAATCCGGACTTAAAATAATAAATACCTCGATTAAACACTTCTAAGCTATCCATAGCAGTCATGATTACACAAAGGGAAACGAGAGATAGAAAGAGGGGGGAGGGGGGGGAGGCGGACGTTATTTTCCCAGTTTCTATTTTAAACGCGGCAGTGTTAAAGGCCCCGTTCTACAGAAGCTCTCTTGCCACCGGCAGGGCGTAGTTCGCAGCTGACAACAAGGGCAGGCCTTGATTGGTCGTCGAGTAGTGTGACGTCACTATACACCATGACGTGACCGCGTTGGAAGGAACTGCTAACTTGGCTTTCCTTTGAGATGGGTCACTGAGAGAAATTGAATCATCCTGCATCCCTGGATCCCAAGACTGACAGACATGTTAATACGGTTTGCATAAGGGGGCTTCATGTCAGTGTTGAGTGGTCTTTTAAAGAGTTTGATAGGTTGTGACTGTAAAGTAATCAGTACGCGCGAGTCAATTGGAGCACATATCATAGTCAAGGTTTACTGCTTAACCGAATGCAAAGTGCATGTACATGAACGGGGACCCACAAGAAAACCCATAGAGGAAAGCCATTAAATCTGTTGGTCAAGCTTAAAGGTAGAGTTTAAACTCCTCGCCCAAACGTACTCACACAATTGGTTCAAGCCCACTATGCATAGTGGTTCAGACGGGGATACTTTTTTTTTGTACCATAATATTAGCGAATAAATAAAAAATATCCGCGTTTGATATGCGCATATTTGACTATTTCCGGTACTGAGAGCGGCGGGACTGTTGATTAGCGCCGATGATATAATGGTCGTCATGTTACGCAAGCGCTTATAAGAGGCGACAGGCCTGATTAAGTAAATACTCATTACATAAAAAAGCAAAAGAAAACCTACGTCGAATTGAGCTTTTCTTGCCCACGTTAAAAGTGGGCGAGCCCGTCGGTTGCGCCATGCTGCTTCAGGCAGTAATGTTTCAAATGTGCGTGAAGAGAGAAGTGTCTTTTAAAATTCGGGAAATTCTCAAATCTCGCTTCACTAGAAATGTTCAACACCTGCTGCGAAAATGCTCATTATAGACTGTACTTACCCAATTTCGGTTCTGCTTCATACGTAGGCAAATAAAAAGGAAAAAATTAAGACAGAGCTCACTATAGACTGCACTTACTCATTTTCTACCACAACATTTAGTCTCCATCATACGTAAGGAGACAGAGAAAGAAGGAACAAAAAATGCAAAAACAAAAAACCAGATGTCACACATGACACACGTTTTCCACATTTCTTTAATATTTACTGGCGCCTTACAGACAACTGAGCAACAAAGCGCGCACAGTCCCAGCACCGCAGTTATTCGGGCCACGCTGCTCCCGTGAATATGTCCCCAGCACCACTTCAGGTTCAGTCCTCCGCTCTTCTTCGGTACAGTGGTCGTCATTCCAAGGGCTCGCTGCACGGTTGAAAAAGCGCTGGTATGCAGGGCTCACTGTTCGCTTTGCCAGACACGTTTGCGCAAAGCCATGGCAACAAAGGGATCAGCATGCGCTTCTGCGTCTGGGTGTGCGCGTGGGGCGAGACAAGGGAAAAGGATGAGGCATGAAATCGGCTTCAAGTGCTGTCCTGCACACGTAAAATATGTTTGCATCATTGCCGCAAGCGCCGTAAATCACGCCAACATCGCTTCGGCGAGCTGTATATGTTGCTGTGGGTGCAACAATGGTGACCGACTCTGGCTTTACGTGTTGTTAAAAAAAATTGCTAGCATACAGAAAGTTTTTATTTTTGTTATTACTGTTGTCTTGCCGTAAAAAAAAAAAAATCTAATGCACAGTTAAACTGAACAGAATTTTATTTTCTCAACATGCTCGCAAAAACAACGTTGTAGCATTATACTATTTACAACGATATTATGCCGCGTTCCATTTCATACTGCCCACGACAACTCAAACACATATGATATGTGGTCGGCTTGCACGCCCGTACCACGTACACTAAGTTAAAAGAATTATGATAATTTTTGGTTACTGATAATGATGATGATTTTCTTTTAATGGGGACGTGGTTCAGTTCAGTTCAGTTCAGTTCAGTCGTTCAGTCGTGTCCGACTCTTCGTGACCCTTGCTTAAAAATACTAGTCCGTCTTTGTTTTAGAGTTAGATATTTAAAGAGAATGGCATTCGGCACACGCTAATGCTGATCGAAGCGCTAGCTAGCCTGGCGCTGTTTTAGCCAGGGGACGTGGTAGCTGGCTAAAACAGCGCCAGGCTAGCTTGCGCTTCGATCAGCATTAGCGTGTGCCGAATGCCATTCTCTTTAAATATCTAACTCTAAAACAAAGACGGACTAGTATTTTTAAGCAAGTTTATATCAGACTAATACCAGGTATTATGCTCGGCTGGCCGGCGATCGGGTGGAATGCCCTTACCGCACAAGCAGAACGCGATAACCACCAGACCACCTCCACAAAAATATGTCTTCATTTGTGGCGTATATGAGTAACCAAAATACTCTCGCCAATAAAATTAGCGATGAAAAAGTAAACATTTCTCACTTTCTGTGGCAAAAATATAAACTCAATTCGTGTTGAATAGTAACTTCAAGCAGTTATTCGGACCATAATGTCAAACTAGGATCTCAGTACTACAGCTATTTGAAATTCTACCGATGGTACAGCCTCCATGCTGACAGGTTTTATTTTATCAAGTGGCGATGCGGGTTGAAATCTTTTGCACGATACCTCCAATCGGAATTCTCTCATGATGCAAAAGAAGTTTGCAAAACAACTACAAACAAGCATGCTTAGCACCGAAAAGTCCACGGTACAGTGAACAACTCTGCGTATTTCACTAATGCTGTTCTTCCAGCGTTCTTTCATCTCATGAAACGTACATGAAAGCGATTCGATGCTGCTGTCGTCTTTTGTATCACGTGCAGTGCCGCATACATAAAGACATACTACACACGAACGCTGGAGCAAAGCATATATAAATGAGCCAGCACACAAAATAATATCTCAGGCACAGCTAATATATTTCAGCCACAAAATGCACCTGTACACAGCAAACCTGTCATATTATGCATAACATCATTACTGTTTACATATCGAGTACCTTTTAATTGTCATTCATTGAGCATTTCACAATATGGTTACTAAACAGTCAATAAAGGAGCTTATCACAGAGCAGGACAGGGCATGATTCAGAAAAAGATATAAAAATCGGCGAACATCTGTCTCTCAAGCTGTTCTGAATTTCACGATGATGTGTCACAAAGAGTACGTATACACGCATGCACACACAAAAAAGTCACGCACATAGCATGCAAACGTTATTCGAGCACAAATAGCAAACTCTTCATTGTTCGGTCCCAGTCACTTCGAAACAGATGACATTGTAGCTCTGAGGAAGCTTGAAGTGCCAGTGCCGTCCACGCCCGTTACAGACAGTCCACGTCACGGCCATTCGCTACTGAAAAAAAAGAAGTGCATTGGTCATCTTTCATGGCGTTTGGTTTGATGAAATCAGCTTTGGATGGGTGCTAAAGTAACTGGTTTCTTTTCCGCCACACGCAGATGAGTTTAAAAATGCAATAAGTCTTTATCAGAGGCTCACATTTTACTTACTCCGACTGTCAACTACCCAAGATATTTGCACGGTCTCCTGGCGTCAACGGAACCTAGCATAAGCGGGCTAGGCTACCAAATATTTAATGATATTTATAGGTGAAAATAGTCTTTTTTTTTCATGAGCACCGTAGTAACATGCAATATAAATAATGAAACATTTTCAGCGAGACTCTTTATTGGCGTATACGATAGTCAGTGACAAGTGCAATGAGAAAATTATGATTGCGCCGAACGAAAGCCTTAAATGGTACACCATGCGTTCGCTGATAGTTTTGTACTGCACTTCACTGTGAATCATTTAGATAAAATGCCGCGAGGAACCTATACAAATTCTGATGGTTTTCTTTTAGGCTCACAGAGCCCACACGGAGGCTCTGAATATGTTCAGAGACACTGGCTGTGAGACTGGCTCCGAGAAGCTTCTACGCATTACGTGGATAGTGACCAAAACGCGATATCAGAGCTTTGTGTCGGCATTAATTTGTTAAGCTCGCAATGAACACCGCATATCCGCCATCATTTTGCACGACGAAGGAACCTGCTTAATGCCGCTGAGGTGTCATTTCTTAATAAATAATGTTACAAGGCCAATGGAAAGTAAGTCAAGAACGTACGTTTCTTCGGCGTGTCCTGATACACGAACGTGCTGCCAGTCGCGTACGTTGATCCGCGTATCGTGCACTGTTGTGCGATGCAGGGCAACGTTGCAGCACCACCGCAGCATGTGCTCCCGCGGCGACAGCCCGCAGCAGCCAGGAATCCGTGACGAAACTTCTGGTGCATGAAGCAGTAGGTGATGGGATTGGAGCACGAGGACGCGTACGCGAGAAGGTGCACCACACTCACACCTGCCGAGCCGAGCCAGTCGTAGACGGCGTCCGGGTCGTACAGAGACCACGTGTGCACCACGTACAGCGGCGTCCAGCACACGAAGAACTCCACGACGACCACGAAGAGCATGCGGATGACACGGACCATGGATGCCTGGTTCTTCTCCGCATTGCCGCCACGCACCAGAACTGTCTGGTAGCGGACGCCATTGGCCGAGCGGCCGGAAGTGCCGCCACTCCTGTTGCCTGTGGTCACCATGAGGTTCTTGTCCTCTCGGCCTGTGGGCGACGCAGCACCGCTGGAGGGGTTGTTGCCATCATCCTTTTCGCGTCCATACGACTTCATCGGGATGCCTGAATGAGGTACACTGAAGCGAATTAATTTTATGCGCACTAAAAAGATAACTGTTTAAATTTTTTTCAAATACACATGTACGAAATCTCATTTATATTGATATATATATAATCGCCGGCATCATGTATCATGAGAAATACCAATGTGAAGCTGCAGTATTTTGTACTAAAGAAGAAAACACCGACCAAGAGGAGGCTGGAATGTGAATGCGTCGTTCTCGAAAGTCAGTAAAATTTTCTTCTTTTCGTTTTAAATGTCTCGTTGTGCGTGCAGGAAGTAACGTCAACAACGTAGGTTCATATGGCAGGGAATTTCAGGTAGCTGCATTATCAGCTCAAGCACGAGGTCAATGCTTTCATACTGAACGTAATCTATATAGAGATTGTCCTAAACCATCGCTGGGATGTCATTATCAAGCTTTGAGGTCTCTCGCCAACTATCACATGGAGGGGAGGCACATATTAATGATGTTGCCGAGGAGACGCTTTGGAGGGGAAGGAAAGAGGGTTCTATGTAGATCACCACAGTCATCGTCAGCTGCATCATCAACCTTACCATGCCTACTCCAGAACAGAAACCTCTATAGTTAACCCTGTCGTGTGTCAGCTGCGGCAATTTCATTCCCACAAGCTTCCCAATCTCGTTCGCCGCATTTGTCACCTGTGGCAATCCGTTTCAATCCTTTGCATACATGTCTTTTCCAAGCGGCTTTCTTCTTGTTATTTTTTTTTATGATAACGGCGATTTATTCCCTCAGTTACGCGGCTCTCTTCCTGTTTTTATAGTTACGCCTTTCATTTTCCTTTCCGTAGCGCACTGCGTTGTCAATTTAAATTCAATCATTTTTTATACGCCCGATGTCTGCCCTATAGGTGAGGGCCGACAAGCTATGACTGTATTGTACTTTCTTCTTGAAGGTATATGTAAACTGCTGATCATGACCTTAGAATATCTGCGAAATTCTCTTCAACCTTTTGTCATTGTTCTGGTTAATGCCCCCTTTTGGTCATAATCAATAGTGATTACGAGCCCTACGTAGAGGATTTCCTCACATTTTTTTACTTCAAGATTCGTTGCCTTATTTTGTGGAACTGTTCAATGCTAGTCCAATTTTCTGCGCATTAAGGTTTTATATACCGATCCTTCTGATTTGCCTGTAGTGCCTTTCAAACGTGTCCAGGAACTCCTCTGTTGAGTTATTTATCAATGCAATATCATGAGGAGACTGCATATTGCTACAATATTTTCCATTATGATTTATCCCCGACACACTTGCTTCCTTAGCGTTGGAAAATTCCTGCAAGAACTCCATGATTAGCAATGCAGGAATCGCGTTTGCATGCCGGAGATTCTTCTTGATGAAGCCTTGATTACTTCCCGTGATGAGGAGCATGGTGGTTGTGCAGTCGCTATACAGCTACATTTGCGCAGGTATTAGCCAGTTTACGCAGGTTTCACCCACCAAGTGCGACAGAGCGCTGCTCCAGGCGGATTCCGACGCACAGCGTGCGTGTTATAATGGCGTAGACGACAGTCATGATGAGCAGGGGCAGCACCAACAGCACAGAGTCCAAGTACAGGTTGAAAGCTTTCTCCGACTGGTCACTCGGCCACAGCTCGCGGCACTTACGGTGGCCTGCGGGGCAGTGCAGAAAGTAGTCGGGATAAGTTCTTTTTAAAGAATAAAGGTGGAGAAGAGGAATTTGAGAGAAAAAAAGACGCAAAGCGCACTCTTCGTGACGCAAGAGGCATGCATGAATTGAGTAGCTGCGAAGATAAGGGCTCATAGCGTTTCCACTGATTCTTCCGCTAAACTAGAGGCAAGCTCAAGGAACTGTAAGAATAATGAAGAAATCTCCATGTGTAAGTTATTAAAAATTTAACCACAAAAAATGACCTTATATTTCTGATTAAGCCGTTTTCTTCGAAATTCGTGTGCTTACTTAAACCCTAATTGGGAGGTATAGACGCGTTCTCTGTCCATGTTTTCTTGTTCTTTTTTTTTTACACGGTAAGCAAGTAACTATTAAACCACCAGCGTTTTCGAACACCCTGTATTGACGACCAGAAAACTCAAAATGGCTCCCCTCAGACCTTCCAGAACACCAACAATATTTCCTAATTCAGGCGTTGCAGATGTGTGTCCTCGGCTTTCTATTGAGTTTTGTGAATTGAAACAGATTTTGGCGATACGACAGGCACCGGTTACTGCATCAACCTCGTCATTTATTTAGGCACGTTGTATTATTGGTTTCACAGTCAGAAATACGGAATGTTCGTGCGCACACGAGGGACTGCTACATTCACTTCTGTATTTTCAGGAATTCGAAGAATGTTTTGAGTTACGTCAGCCACAAGAAAATCTATAGTGATAGCTGCTGTCGCGCCCATAAGCTCCTACTTTGATGTTGTGCCCATCCTGCCTAGGTGTTATCAATCGATGATTCCTTTTATGCCTCGTAGTTCTGCCATTCTTTTCCTTCCTTCTTTCTTTCTTTCCTTGGGCTATGTGGTTTGCGCTCCATGTCTGTCAAGTTTGCCATGGCGTTAGGTTTTCCAAAAACAGATAGTCGAAGTCATCTGCAGCGGTTTATCTCCTTCGCTTCCCACGCGATTTCAATATGCGTGTGAGATAGTTCGCTTTTACAATTCTGCTCGTACCCGTAAGATATAATATTTTTTTTTTAATATTTAAACCATGGCGTAATATATTCATGAGTTCCAGGGCGAATAGCCAACAGTTGTCCTCTCCTTAGCGAAACAATGTTTACTTTTTATAACAACAAAGAGTCTGTGCACATACGCGTTAGCCTGTGTACATACGAATGTATGTGACTCTTTAGGGCTGCTCGCGATTTTTATTTTTCTCAATCGATGTTTCCCTTAGGTTATGTAAGCTGAGGGTACTCATGTACGTATAAGGAAGGGTCTGTGATGAGTGAATGTAAATGCATGTGCACTTCCTATATGAATATTCTTTCAGAAATAGCACCGATCTGTATTGTAAATTCTTCTACTTGCGTTTCCACGAAAATTACTGTAATAAAGCGACTGTCTCTCATCTATACCTAGCAATGGTAGGAACCTCGTCAAGCTGCTGCGTCAATAGTTTCTTGCCCCTCCCCTAGTGTTACTTTTTCTGTGGTCCAGAGAAAAAATGCAAAATAAAGCTGATTGCTTGACTGAAACTGGCATGCGTGCAACATTTTTTTCTTAATTATCATAACTACCGTTTCTAATTAAGTGTATATAAATTTGAAATAAAGCAACACACAAAAAGCAGACAAACTCAATCACAAGAAGAATGCCTGCGAGACATTTGAGTTCTTGAAATTAAAGATGCAGATATGGGTAAAGTGTGTGGTATAAAACATCGTATGATTATTCTGCTCAAACTGCTGTCGTGTAAGCTGATAGCCTTGTTGCCCCATAGTGTTGAAAAAGTACTTATAATAAAGTCCAAGGTGATATATGTGGAGTCTAGAACAATGTGAAAGGCTGCCGAGCTCCGTGGAATTTCTTACACAACGACGAAGACAGTGATGACCACGGCAATTGATATTGCAAGCTCTGCTAGACTTTGGCCTGTGACTTTGAGATATTATAGTGTCCTGCTTCTAGTATTTCTTCAGTTCGTTTATACTAAATAGAAGGCACCTGTTAGCCTGCTTCGCAGTCAACGTTCGTGACTCCTCTGTATCCTCCTGCATAGGATGTTTGCTGTTGAATACCAGTTGTTCTTTAAGCTCAGTCGTTACCCTTTAAACTTGCTTGATACGAAAATTGTCACTTGCGGCGGAGCACTGTTGTTTCAATGTCTCAGCTACATGGACGAAAAATGGGCTGATCAGTCACGGAATCTTCCGCTAGTTCCATTTAGAGCTACCTCACTGTTCATTAAGCGGTTCTTCTTACAGTGGAAGCAAGGGGATAGCGGGCAAACATTTATGGTATTATAAACGCTGATATTATAGACGACGTTCTTGCTCGATGCGACGAAATCCGTCGTGCCTTATTGCAAGTGAGTATGTGTTGCATCAATAGCTTTCGAAAAATTAAGATTAAGTGGGGATAAAAGATAATCTCGGTTTCTGGCGGATGAACTGCACTTCTAAGTAACGTTTAGCACCCATATGCGCAACTGGTTTTGAAGGACCTCGTAGTCTAGAGCGCCGGTAATATTGGTCGCATAGGGTTGTTTAACGTGCACTCGCATCGCACAGAAAATTGGAGCCTTGTTTTGCCTCTATCAAATTATTCCTGGTAATCGTTGCTGGCTTTTATATTCATAATAGCAAGTTTGGGAAGCGATTACCCCCAAGAGTGACAATTGAAATACGGTTCTGAATCGTTTTTAGTTTCGGTGCGATTGCAATTAATCAGAGAAAATTTGCAGAGAGATTACCGGTAAGAGTGACATTCTTTTTTACGCTTATGAAATATGTTTCACAACGTTTGTGGGCTGCAGATATTACAGTAGTCTCAGGTACTGTCAGCTGAAGTAATTTTTGCTTGTTTATTTTTCCATTTTGAAAGGAGTAAACTTGAGGTTCGCGCGCGTGCGAGTGTTCTTGGCAAAAGGCTCAGAAGTTTTGCGCTGAATAATGTGGTACTGCCTAGACAAGAGAAGTAATGCTCCTGTTTTCCGAGCAATAAATATTTCGATACCCTGACCCCACGGAGGTAATATTGCGCTTATTTTGTCGGTTCGTAAGTAAAGTGCAAGGAAAACTGCTTTCTGCAGCGTTATAAAGCTCTTGTGCACAGTTTTGCGCTCAAAGCAGCAAGTCATCATCTGTGTTCATTCTGATCCTTGTGATCACATTTCTTTGCACTCTTTTACTATTGCCCCTTGGTGTCATCAGCGATATCGTTTTGAAGGAAGTAAACGACAGACGAGATCTCGAAGGTGAAACTGAGTCTCGTCTGTTCTGTCCGGTGATACCATTGATTCGGCAGACTTACGGCTCTCATTTAGCTGGAAATCTGGTGTCGCCGTCATCGGCGTTGTCAACAAAGAATCACGAACGTGCATCTGGCAGGTTACGCAGCCGGAACAAACTGAAGGTGTGTTGTGACTTGTGGGACATCATGAGACCACAGGAAATGGTCGAGAAACTCGAAATGCTCCTATGCGATGCGACGGAGAAACAGAATCCGAAGCCAGGACCCTTCGATCCCAACCCAGACGACCTACCCCTATGCTACGCAGGTGTGTTGTAAGGTTTCGTTAGAAGGCTTCATATCTATGTCGGGTGATGCTGCACATAACGTAACAGGTAGTATGGGATAATTAGATGCACAACTTAACAGATAAGTTAGTAAGCGAGTAGTAAAGTGCATGAAAGCGAACTAGGATCCACAAAGGGAGCCGCAGAATGGAACCCTTAAATTCCTAGCCTCGTACCACTGAGTGCGGAGCTTTGTTGTCCTCCCAATTTTTTTTTCATGTTATATATGTTCGCATTGCTTTATATTCTTGCATTATTTGGGGAAGCCACGTTATTACCTGCAAACTACTGTGCGCATATGTTTGCTCTTCATAGCTTTTAGAAAAGGCATAAGTTAACTTAGCCCGATATATTGGTGTGCCTTATTTACAAACGGTACCACTACAATAAGGACCTTATTATTTCAAAAATGTATCATTAGAATTGGATAGCAAAACATTTATTTACAATACAATATAATTTCATTCCAAACATCATGACAAGTACCTATGTTTGAGGGGAAGGGAGTAAAAGCAGCGTGATGGCGGCTTGACGATGCTTACATTGCCTTGGTGTGTTTGGCAGTGCGGCTCTCTGCAGTGACATTCAATATTAGCAATCATATTAATAACAAATGACTAGGACCCACCAATCAGAAAAAGCAACATGGAAATGATCCCGCTAGGTGACTATTCGTTCACGACTGACAGAAACCTGAGTAGCCCATTTAAAAAAGCGGGTTTGAACTCCCAGGCCTGACCTGACTAACACGGCCTCCCATTGCACGAAAGTAAGAACTTGTATTAGAGATTCCGGTGACGGCCGCTATTTACAATTCCACAACATGTGATCATAAGTGGCTATTTCTCCACATATTGTACATTTCGAGTCGTAATTACCGGGTAAAATATTCACAACAAGTAAAGGAGTAACAAGTAAGTCGCTTCCAAGTGGCCTCCTGCTCCTTAACTAAGGCATGTCTGGAGCAGGGAATATCCTTCTTAGGAACACTAGTATTGTATTATCACTATTATCATCCCGAATTTTTACGGCTGTGATTATTTCAAACTTACGCTAACGACTCTATCCTGGCAGTCTTCCTCGCTGCGCTGTAGAAAAATAGCGAGAACCTGAGTTTTTAAACGTACGATATTTAGTGTTTTAGATAAACTGCGTTAATTTCCGAATGTTACATTATTCCGCGTTATTCCTAGAGCTAGTACCTCATGCGTTTCACAGATGGCACCACGTACTCGTGCACCACATGCTGTTTCATCCCGCGTTGTGAAGTAAACATCGTCGTCTTCGACCGTTCCCGCCTCGCGTAAAACAGCAAAACACTCTCATACAATAAAAATCGTCGTCTTCATCAAGTTCCAACTTGAAAATATTTTGGTATTGTGCACTGGGAGGGGGGGGGGGAGCATTGTCGACATCCTGAAGTTCCATCTGCACCACTAATTATTTAACCTAGGCAGTTACGCCGTACACATAAGCCATCTCGCTAAAGAGAGAGACCAAAGCCGCGCCAGCTTGCTGCCATCCAACAACGAGAAGATAGACTAGCTCTTTGCCGGATGCTTACTAAGCGCAGAAGCGAGGCGGCAGCAGCTATTGCGGCTGCGGACAATCGGTAACGCTCGTCAAACTTGGTTCAATGACGATTAAAAGTCTGCAATTTTTTAGTGCGTAGCACTACTAGCCGCAATCACGGATTTCGTCGATGTCTGTCCGAAGCCACTTACTCTTTCTGCCTTCGTGAACTTGAAGTGGAGAAAGAGAAGGTGGCGACGCGCGCGTCGCGAAGCTCAGCATTGAGGAGGCGGAGCGGCCACACAGATGCAGCAGAAGTCTCTCTCTCTCTACCCTTCAGTCTCTCCCTGAACTTGAAGAGGAGAAAGGGAAAGTAGCGACGCCCGCATCACCCGACTTAACACTGAGGGGGCAGAGTGGCCGCATAGATGCACTCATAGAGTAAGACAGTGAAAGAGGGGCGCGTCAGTAGCGGACGTGGCGGCTATCCCTGAGTAGCGTTGCACAAGCTTGTGTTACTCAGGAGTGGGCACTCGTGCGTCACTCGCGCGTCCTCAACTTTGGAATCTCTCCCCTCGCATCAATCACTCCTCAGTCTTAACGGAAAGCAGACCTGCACGCGCGGTGCTCCTTAGATCTCGGCTCCGAGCCGCTAGTCGCGTCTTGGAGCAACTTGTGCTCACCTCCGCGCCTTAACTGGAGCTCGCCTTCAAGCGCGTTTCCCTCTCTCTTCTCTCTTTCTCTCTCCCTATGATCCCACCCCGGACCTTCCCACCGCAGAGCAGTGCATTGTAAAGGGGTACATCGTGCCTGTTTTCGCTCATTTCTGAAAATGGTGTAAGGAAAACTAAGGACGCGGCTGCGTCGAGCGTTTGATTTTCAAAGGCCGACCTTTGACTCAATATTTACGCCGTATGAACAGCGCTTGCAGTTCATGTTCGCAGCGTAGTGAGTAATAACCCTATCAGCAGTTCATGTGAAACAGCGTTTGGATGTTACAGTATGCACGCAATTACATCAAAACGAACTCGCGGCGTTATGACTGTGCATTAGGTGTGACGATTTCTTTGCTTCATATTTTCTGCCATTTAAATGAAGTACTACACTGATTTTAATGCCACAAAAGGACCGAAGCACACAACGTTTCAAGAGAATGTGAGAGGGGTATTACATAGTTCTCCACATTTGTGTAGACAAATTTTGCCCCGAACAGTTTTCGCAATTCCAAACATAACCAGCGCTTTCAAAATAAAAACTCTTTTAATGTTGCATTTTTTCATCAGTTTGGTAATCGGTAAAATTAGCATATCCACGCAAGAACCTAAATGCTTGCATTTAGACCTGCAGATGCTAAAGGTTGTCTTTACTATTACATATTCAAAAATAATTATTTTGATAAAGAATTATAGTGTGAAAGAGCTAAGGCGCCAAGAAACCGACTACAATGTTAATGGCTATGCCTGATGCATGCCGGGAATTAATCTTCCGGTACGGCGGCCAGAACTGCTTGAAAATCATTTATGCCCCAAGAAGCGCGGCAGACACGTCTGAATGCAATTAGCTGCGTACTATTTACTCTTGCTGAGACGCTCTCATTCTCGAACGCAGAACGGAACGAGGCGCCTGGAAAATGATTGTGCCATCATTAATCATGTCAACAACTCGGGAGTTTTCGGAGCAATTGCAAGCTGCTTTCCTCTCTGTTTCGTCACAGCTCGGCCTCTCCAAAACCGATTAACGAAATGACCAGCTGTAGGTTAAAAAGTTGAGAACAATTTCTTCGGATAGTACAGCCGTAATACATATACTACCTAAGCAGTGGTGACTGAGCATAATTTTTCAGTATAGGTAGACTAACAATAACTTTCACGACGCTCCGCGTATTGTAAGTTCCACGCAGTACTCTGCTGCTAGCGCGCTTGATAGAGGCTCCTCTTAGTGTCTCGCCTGATCGTGAGTTCATGATTTCTCCAAAACATACATTTCGGTTCTTACTTCTGTGGAATGGTGACAGAAGAAATCAGTCTTAGAATTATCTCAGACGTTGTCTTGAAGTACCGTTATTCGTTACGTGTGTTTTTGCGGGGAAAACGAATTATTACAAACAGTGCAGATCGAATTTTCCTTACCTCTTTATAGCCAGTTCACACCAAGGCGCCTTTTGAAGGATTACTGCTTTTGAGAGTTTCCGACATGCCGTTGATCTCACAGAAGTTAAACGATATTTTCGATTGTCCTGGATTTATCGATCTATCACATATGCGTATTGCGCTCATTCTGATTGGTATTTCATGCAGAGGTCATGACATATGATCGGTTCAGCTAGAAATGTGCGTTGCGTGGTACACTGTAACGACCCGCATAAATTCATAGAAGCATTGAAACGTGTCAATTAGAATAAAAGTATCGATGTATTTTAATCTGACGGGGCTTTCAGTTGGTTGCTAGACCGGGAGCACTGCGAGCGGTTTATAGGCGGCGTTTGATTAGGGTAGAGTTTGCCCCAGTTGCTTCCCTTTTTTAGACGGGAATCTATGTGTTTTCTGCAGGCAACTCATGAATCTGGGCACAAAGCTTTGCAAAGCATGAACAACAAGAACTATTTTAGCACCTCTTCTCTTCCGAATAAGACGAAGATGATTTCTTTGTGCTGAACTGAAGCAGAACATAATAAGCAGAAGCAGCGCCAGAACCGAAGCAGAAAAAAAAAAAAAAGAGCGGAAGCAGAGCCACAACCGAATCAGAAACCAATGACTAAAGAAAGACTTGCGAAGCTGTATTACCTGCCTGAATTGTATTCACCGGAATATACTCTCTAGAAATATCTTTCCTATCTCACCGGGCTTAGCAAAATTCGAGCAAACATTTGCCTCAAACAAAGCAGCTTTGTTTCTACGAAGCCTCAGATCAGTCCACCGTCCCCTAAGCGGCTTTAATTAATGGAGGTATTATATTGAATAGTGTATGAATCGACGTGCACGCAGCACAGGGCATCACTTCGCTAACGCTTAATGTAAGCAAAAGGAGAAATTTGCACTTAATTTATTATTTAAGGCGAAAGCCTTTAATGGCTCATGCTGTCGTGGCAAAATGTGTCCCGCTTTTGACGGCGGCTCTGATTGGCCGAGGCGAGAAGACGTCATAGGGGTCTCGACCAATCACAGAGCACCACCACAGTATGCGCAAATGCATGTCTTATATGGCCATATGTCAATAAATAACCAATTATTAATCAAGGACTAATTAGTTATTTACTAATCCATGAATAATTAAGAAGTAAAATAGATAACTAATTATGACCAATTATTCAACAAATGATCAATAATTTATTGATAATTAGTGGCCCTTTCATAGCGGAATGCGGTACTGAGATTTTCGCCTTTCACTACCTAAGTCGCTAAAGTTCGTAATTTTTGTTTCGTTGCTGGCCTCCGTTGACACTGCACATGTCTGCGAGCAGAATTGGCTAGGATTTAATGATGAGTTAAAAAAAATGATCGCATAAATTCTAATTACAGCGAACAACTCGGAGTCAGCGAGCGTGCTAAGGTTCTTACTCCTCAGAATTTATATCTTTTCCCGTCTAAAGAATGTGGGCCTGGGGCATGCAGGGCCTCGATTTCCGCTGTTGCCAGTGCAGAATCGATAATCAGTCGCTTTAGATATTTCGCAGCTTTCTAAGCAAGACTCGTCTTCGCTTAATGTTTTTTTATTACGTTCTCCGGCGTTTCATTCCCTTTCCTGGCTATGCTTTATGACAAACGTTTAGAATGAAAAAAAAAAAAATGCGAGTACAAGAAGAGGGTTCAAATAAGAACCGAATGCATACATTCACACAGAGCGGGACAGCTCAAGTCACTGTCTTTGTCGTCGTTGTTTTAATCGATGGCACTCCGTATTCATGTCGTCTGCTCTTTCATATGCTTGATAACAGAAGTTTTGGGGCCGTAGCAAGTAGCCACTTTAGGCGAAAAATATATTTACTGTATGGCTTACGGTAGATTACAGCATATTCACAAAACCATACAGCGGACAATACGGCCGAATGCTCTTCTAACGTTATTTGGTAAACAACAACATAATTTCCAAGAAACTTGAAGCGTTACGGTGCATTATCTACTGAAATTAGCCAGGGTTGCTGGGTGCGCTACCCAGCACGGAGAAGAAAAGCGGCCGAGCATGGGATGCACGTAATGCCCTGTAACCGGTGGGTGAACGCCGAAAGCACCGTACGGCTGGAAGAACAAAAGCGGCTGGTAATGGCAGTGTTCGAACAAGGGAAATAGCAGCCATACATGCTGTGATGAGCTGCTCAACTCAATAGAAACAGGCGAAAGTGATTACACGGTCAATAGGAAAGCGTCTGACGATATCAACTGAAAGATTGCGGTTACCGGGACATATATGCACCGTCCTAGTCTTTCGCTACTATTTTACTGCTACTTAGCGCCTTGGTCAAACTCGCAACGACGAGGTCACAGACAAGGGATCTGTTTTTCGATTTTATCGGAAGCGCATGTACTATTATTATTTTAGGTATATTAGCGAGAGTCTACAGAATTTGTGGAAACGATTTTTGTGACCGGAATTTCTAGTTCAATACCGCTACTTCCATCCAACCGGAACGGAACCACAGCACTGTTGAGCTTTACCTCTTTTTAGTCGTCATAAAACTAGTTGTGATTTCGCGAAAACCTTGAGGAATTCCGGTTCGTTCTCAGCTTTCCAATACAGAAGGAGTAACGGCGTTGGAAACAACAGCAGCACAACGTCTAGCAATCACCGTAAACTTCTTTACCTGTAGCGCTTCAGCCGGAAATTCATTTTTTCAGAATAACAAACACAGGAAACAAGGCGAATATTTTTTTCTTACAGAATTAATGCTCTTGATGAAATTCTGTGGATATCAACACTAACTAGCCGATATTTGCGGCTGCTGTGCGTTTTGACATCACGCCGTGTTTGGCCTTCACTTCATGCCAGCTAATCTGTGCTCCGCACCTGCTGGAAAGAGAAGTGTGATGGGTGCTACATGCGTACTACGTCATAGCAGGGCATGGGACGTGAAGACAAAGATTGCGTGCGAAAGTGCGCGAGCGTATGTGTGCTGCGTGTGTGCATGTGTGTGTGTGTGTGTGTGTGTGTGTGCGTGTGCGTGTGTAGTTACAGCGCTTAATGTAAAGAACCACAGGCCAAGATGTGCCAAATCAAAAGCCGAGCCAAGACAAGCCTAGAGGGGGAAGAAAAGGTTTATAAAGGAAGAAGGAAACAATGCATGAGAGGCGTAGAACATGCGAAAATAAGTGGCGAAGGGGAAAACAAATGGCAAGCTATAAAATGAAGCAGAACCAGATTGAAGAGGAAGATGGAAAGGGATAGAAGAAACAAACAAAACGGGGACGGAAGACGAAAGAAAATGGAGAATAAAAAGGCGGAAAATGTGGATTAATTTGACGGCTCTCGCTCAACTTTATTATAACTGAATTCTAAACGGTAGTGTGGTTTAGGACTCTTTATTAAAGAAATACTGCAGCTTAGGCAGAACTTGTTTCATACTTCTATTAACGTACATAGAAAATCCAGACATGCGTCTTACAAAATGCGTTCAGTTATAACTCCTGCTGCTAACCCTCGTTCTCTTATGCCACGTCGTATGCTTATGAACGATAAGGTACACTCTGCTAAGAACGGAAAAGTGTACACTATGTGGCATAGAAGCTGAGGACAGAAGGTGGGACAATTAATCCTCGAGCTTGCCATGTAATATATTCGTACGGGAACCTTTACAAATGAAGGCAGAAGGCTCTCTGCCACGTGCGCATCATTCTAGCCCCTTACGCCATGCATGCTCAGAGGATAAGAACACAGCTGGCAGGTAATAAACATCTTTCGTAATGGATTTGCTTAATGGATTTCTTTATTCAACTCCGCTCATATGATGCGCACTGGCTAGTTTCTCACAGTCTAATGTACTTCACGAGAAGGTTGTCAAATATAATTTCTCTTCTCTTATAGTAATGTGCGCGAAGAGCTGCACGAGTTTCTCTGTAATCAGAGAACTGCTCCCACTGTTTAACGCATATCGAGGGCGTAGGCAAGTAAATAGTCTGGTGGATGGAATAATAAGCTTATGAAGCAGAATGAACAAGATAATAACGAAAAAACTGGTGCGAGTCAGGTCAGTGTCAAATAACCAGCAGTGCATGGAAATACTGTGAGATCTGCGCGCCTTTCCTGGGGGCTTCGAGTGCTTGGCGCTGATAGACCCTGAGCGGCACCGTCTTAGGCTATTTACAGCCTCACACAAACGAAGCACGTTACGTCTCTCGGGGATCTGCAGTCCTGCAGAGATTCGCGGGTAGTGGTAGGCGGGGTAGCTGGCATGTAACAGTGCTGCTACCCGCTGGATTATGCATATTGCTTCTTTCTGTGAGATAATATACAACGAAGTAAGTTTGTACCTTGAGACCGCCGATGGATTTTGACCGATGTTCATTACTAATAAAATTATTCATTAATAGAAATATATTCGTTATCTAGAGGATGTCTGGGCTAAAAGCACCTTGGAGAAAAGAATAAGTATGCAGTGATTTGTGACTTTTCTCTTGCTGCGCAAAATTACGAAATCAAGTGGGATTGTTTGTATGCTATGCCCGACTGTGAGTGGAATACAGGCGATGGGAAAACAAGAATGGTGTATGCGCAGGTGAACTGCTGTTTCCTGTCAAGCAAACCGTTTTTTTTTTCAAGAAGCCCCCTCATAAAAAGTGAAAATTTAGATTTTAGATGTACGATTATGCTCCGCATCAAAGGTATAAGGTATGGCGCGATAGCGACCTGTGCTGTTCTTCCTAGTTACACATATGGTCATCAGTGCGATGGCCCGCCGCGGTGGTGCAGTAAAGCAGAAATAAATAAATAAATAAATAAATAAATAAATAAATAAATAAATAAATAAATAAATAAATAAATAAATAAATAAATAAATAAATAAATAAATAAATAAATAAATAAATAAATAAATAAATAAATAAATAAATAAATAAATAAATAAATAAATATTGTACGCTTCATTTAAAGACATTTTATTGCACTCGACGTTTCGATCGGGAGACCGATCTTCCATCGGAACGTCGAGTCCAATAAAATGTTTCTTTAAATGAAGTGTACACTTCGAGCTATAATTTTTAAGCGGCTAAGTAGATTATGGTATCACATCGTTATGTATATATATACTTGTTTTAAGGCTGTCTCAGCGTGCCTTGCATGACCTTGTTGGTAGCCTGTGAAGGTCGCGAAAGAAAGGTCGTGGCTTTGAACACTGCGAAGGATCTAAGTGTTTTTCTAAGTAAAATCAATTAGTGAATAAAATAAAAGACGTTAGACAAGCGGCGACTATTCTTTCTTATTACAAATTATGCTTTATGAACCTTTATTATAGACATAGGATTGCGTTTAACGTTATTGCTGTGGGACGATCACGCATGTGTGTGCATGATCGCGCGCAAGCATCTGTGCGTGCGTGTGTGCGGGTGTTTGCGCGTACGTGCATGCGTGTGTGTTTGTGTGTGTGAGTGTGTGTGCGTGCGTGCTCGTGCATATGCCTGTGTCTCTAAATCCTTCAAGTGGATCGCGGCCGATGGGAGCAATTACCAGGCTCAGGGACGATATGATAGCCGCGCTGTTTATATATAGGTAATTGGGAAAATACTTCTCTTGTATTTAGTTTGTGGTAAACCTGTATAGCGAATTTGTAACGGCAAGCGGCACTAAACCGAACACCATTATCTGCCGCAACTTGTTTCCTTAGAGTAGTACTTTGTCCTCACGAGGGACATATAAACTGCCCTTCTAAGATCGAATTTAATTAGAACAGCTGAAGCATTATCTTTTCCGATGAGTCTAGCTTACCTGAACCGTCAGTTTGCATAAGTGGACCTGTCGTACAGTGTGTTCAGTAGCGCCTGGAAATTATATATGAGCAGCATCTTGAAACCCAGACCGAACTAGGCTAGCTTTGTGAACTCGAAACGCCTTTTTCACAGTTAGTAATGTCCTAGATGTTTCCAGAGAAAGACGCGGTGCAAGAGGTCAGACAGAATCAAATTATAAATGACCTCTCATCATCAATCTGCTCACCAGAGACAGATCCCATTATTGGTAAGGGCAGAAGATTGCAAGTCAGTCGTAGTATTCAATGACGATCGTTATTGCTAGGCTGGCATTTAGCGTTAGAACAATAAAAATGTGATATTTTGTTCTTTCGGATAGAGATTTTACTTAACGTTTGTCGAGCACATAAATTATTTCGCGACAAGCTACTCACGACTTTCGTTCGTTACAGCCTGTTCTTTACTGTGACTAAGTGCTCTTGTGCGTTCCGGCAGAAACATCTGCTTCGATGCGGGCCACACGCAGGACGACTGCCGGATGCGGGCGCCTGGATACTGGAACATATTTCCATAAAAAACTCCGGCCTGAAGTTACATTGTAAAAAAAAAAACAATTTATGCCGCAAATACGCAATCCCAATAAAAAAAAAAATACTTTTGCATAGCTTAGAAACAGGTAGTCTTGTCCACATTTCATAAAATAAGTAGTCTATCTCACAGTTACGATTATTGTACTTTGCCTAAAATAGAACTGATTTCAGTGCTCATTTGCAGCTCGAGAACAGCAAGTGAATAATTAGATAAGTAATCGAATAATAATGATTGCTTTTCAGCCATTTTTAATTTGCAAAGCACAATTATGCTCAAAAGAGAAGCACTTGGCCTGGCTTGTTGATCGACAATTTGTTGGTGTACTAAATTTAGTAAATATTTTCAAAAAACAACTGCAGATGAGAACCTGCAGTTGTTTTTCGCAAGCTCATGCACTCTGTGCAGCAGCTATAAATCGCTTCCAGTACTGTTTAAATAGTCTCCTTCTATGCATTAGTTGCAGCAAGCCTATATGACTGTCGATTTTATGTGTTAGTCAAAAGAGCACGTAATCTATGAAGGCCATACTTCCGTGTTGACTATATCCTTCGCCTATTTAAAGGCGAAGGAAAGCCGTTCTAGGCTCATGAAACGAAATCCCGTGCGCGAGTGTGCGAGGTCTGCCATACTTTGTGAGATTCCGTGAGTTTTGGCCTTGTCTGGTGTTCTTGCCGTCTGCAATCCCGCACATGAACGCGCGCCAAGGAAAGCCACGCGACAGAAGCGATGGTGTACCATTCAAATTCACACTTGCCAGAGAAACTGTGACAGATGCTCGCCTTTCTTTTCTTGTAAACCAACTATACGTATCACTGCAACGAACGCCGGTGAGAGGCAAAATATAAGAGGCACATGATAGGATAGCCATGATAGGATAGGAGGGGCAGGCTTTCACCATGTTCTTCTTGAGACATCTAAAAGACATCTAAAAAACATCTAATTTTTATCCCTTGATCAATGGTGTGTACGTAGTATGTTGCAAAGTTACCAACTATTGTTAGAATATGTTGAGCAGGTGTCTAGCCTGTGTATGAAGGTGATTAGAGGTTCTTACCTGCCGTCCTCATGGGTATGAGCTGGCTAAGGACAGCGATGGGAGCCACGTGCACCAAAGAGAGTGCCCAGACGACGGCGATAACTCGGTAGGCGTGCGACACCGTCTGCCAGCGGCGAGACTGCAAGGGCCGCACGATGGCGAAGAAGCGTTCCAGTGATATTGACACCAGCGTCCAGACAGACACTGACACGGACACGGCTGCGATGGGGACCAGGCCGAGAACATGCGAGCAGAAGAGAAAGGAAAATACGAACAGAAGAAATCAATTGCTTTCCTTTCACACACATGACATTCAAAACAGAAGCAGGTAATTTTACATAATAAAATAGTTGAAAAGCCCTCGCTAGAAGAACACAGGGGGGAAAAATGTCAGCGCGTTAAGAGGTTATCAAAATTATGGAAAGAAAGAGACATTATTCTTTTTTTTTGTCTCCTTTCATACATCCCAAGAATGCCGAGAAGTTTGGCGTCCATTTGATTCGCTATGAAACGAGTAAACTGGATCAAAAGTCCGACTTTTCTTGCGGTAAGCATTTTATAAAAAATCCCTTAATTTATGTAGATGCCTATTCTAGAGAATTTACTCTCATTCCTAATTTCGAAGAAAAAATACTCTTTTGACTAAAGCAATTACCTCTGCAGGCAGCGGAGAACATCGCGCCTCTGATGTTTGCCACTTTTCACTCTGCCGATTTCCGAGGTGAACTGCTATTTGGTGAAGTCGCGTAGAGCGATTGCATCTCTTTTCCCAATAGGTATTTATTTAAAACCTTGAAGCATTAGCGCTCGCCAGCAAGTCTTGACACCTGCCTTACTGTCGATTTGGTAGTGACATATCTTTGTTGCATATTACCTGGGAGTTAGGTAAGCTCAATTAGTTCAATTCAACTCCTAAATAGAAACTGTGGCCTGTTCCAGAACAAAAAATAATAATTGAGTCGACAGCAGAGTTTGTCTTAGGTGTGTTGCGCGACCCACAGGATGGGGTTAGATTCCAGAGTTTGGCCAATATATCTTTTCAACGGAATTCCGCAGCATTGACGTCACGTACCCCTCGACCGATCTTTATTTCATCGAAACTGCGACGGAGCTTCCTTTTCTGCCGGACGGGACTATCAAACTTTGTTGCTTCAATATATTTACCTAACGATACCAATGCCGCAATGAAACTGCCCTGCAGAGGTTCGCTGCTCATAGGGCCTATGCGTTACTGAGCGCTGCCAGCGGTGTTGTTTTACATGACACATTATTTCTGGGCGTTTCCTACATCAATCTACGCTGCATAGACACTACACTTTGGTTAAACGTTTGTGAGGAACTCTAATTTTAAAGGCAACGTTGAGCTGAGTCCTAACATGGCCAATAATGTTTTTCTGTCGGTAATCTCTTCCATCCCACCACTATATACGTATTACATCATAAGGATGCTTAAAAATAATCACAATTATTGCCTAAATCACCATCATGATGACGATAATAATGAGTTTCTACGCCACGATAACAGTGAGCATTGATGATGCAGTGGGTGTTATGTGCTCTACTGATACGTACGCTGAAATATCCGGGAAATAATATTTATATCATTCTCGGTTCTATACTTTCTCTGCAATAAATGTCATGGGTAAGTCTAACTTAACACTTCAATATAGAAATGAAGCAAAACGTTCTTCGGGACTCTATTACACGAAGCTTGAAGTTAAAGTGTGCCAAGAGGATTTAGCGTTGATGTTGAAATAGTTTGTTTCCAAGTGTGTCGGATAAAAGTCCTCTCTGGAAACTCGAACTAAAGCTTGATTTAACCGCCGTATAAACCGCTGAACGTTCAGGCTGCTTCCCGTAACTCGGGAGTGCAGCAATGCAGGCGATAGTTTCATCGCGGCCGCGTTTCCTCTTCCTTCGCCAAACCCTGCCGTGCTTTGTCGGATACAGCCAAACCACTATGCGATATTTTCGCTAGCTCGAGTTGATTTGCATTGTTAAAGTAAGCGCGCAATTGTTACAAATCTATGGCGGCAGAATATGATGTCATTATTGTATCCATCCCTCCTCCCCAGCATGTCCGGAAGGCTGCAGATAGCCTGAAAATCATCAAAGATTTATTGGATGATTACGCCAGCATTTCAGATGGTAGTACAGCAAAGGATTCCCATCCTTTATAAGCAAGTTTGACATACTTGATTCGTTTAAGCAATGCTTGTTACTTCCCGTTTAAAGCTTTTTGAACACGCTTATGTTGTCTGCTATCTTGGCATTTGCGCGTACGCGGCAGTTTATTTTAAACAAGCCGATTTTATACGAAGGCTTTAAGGACGTTTCGATCCAGATGCAATGAATGATTTCAGGACATTCCAGAAATAACGAAAGGCGAAGTGCAATGATTCCGCAAACATGTGATGGCAGGAGGATTTTTATTTTTTTCACCGTTTCTTCACTCATTTTCAAAATAAAGGAAAATCATTTTTCGTAAAAGAGAAACAAATACATATGCATCGGGAAAAAAAGGTGAATTTCTATTTCACCTTGCTGTAGCGTATTTGCGTCAAGGGACTCTGTATGTTATCGCATTTCTGTGCATCAGCTTTATGGCGGTCATGTCGTAAGCTTGGGCTTTTATGTCGTATGCTTGGGCAAGTGCTAACACGTTCGTCCACTATCCTGGCAATAGATGCGCTGTGCTCTAAGATGGGTCATCGGATGGAATTATTCTTTGGCCAATACCGGTGTGACGCAATTATGTCGGTCCGCTATATCACTCGATATATTTTTATAGCAGTAGAACAGAAGGTACATAGCGGGAACATATACTCGCGTCCTGCGCAAGTGAAAAATAGTCCTCGCTTGCAGTTATTAGTTCCCTCGTAAAATAAGGTAAGTTATCGCTATTGAACAGTCACATTTTCAGCCAGCTACAAACATTCAGGTATACAGTGTAAAAGATAGGCTTGTTTTTTATTATAATGAGTTAGGCCCACCCCATTACATAAACATGAATACGTGGGCTAGCTGCACAAGCGACGAAGGGAAGCTGCCGTGGTAATAGAGACGAGCCAGGCAGTCAGGCGTACCGTCCAGCCTCCGAGCTATCTGTCTGAATGACACAGTTACGGAGAATTTCCTCCAGTAACCCTCCCTTTATTGCTAAGAAAAGCCCACACCGAATATAGCACTTTCACAATTTCAGTGCGCACTGGCAAGGCACCCTTTTCGCTTTTGCAGTGTTTTTTTTTTTCCACGTAATGACCGCTGAAGCGCTATTTCCCTTTTCACCGGCGCACACTAGTTCGTTTCCTATTTTCGCCTGCTGGTGTCAGTCACTTCATTACGCCAACCTGCTCCCACGCAGCAGCTTCGTCTAAGGGGTCGGTGCCGGTCGCTATTACTATCAAGGGCCCACCCAGAACGTTAGACCTCGGTTGATTTCATGAACCCCTTCATTTCCCTTTAGCCGGGTTTGAGCCGGTGCCCATATTTATTATCTTTTTCAAGTAGCCTAAATTTAACATATTGTTTGCTTCTTTTGAGATTAATCCTTTAAAATAATTGTTTACCGCGGATTTGGAATCACTGATTATTATGTCTGCCTCTGTACCGGTTATTGCAAGCGATATGAACATTTCTTCCGCCGTCTCTGCAGACGTTGTGCGAACAGAGCAGCTAGCTTTAATCTCTTGGGTTTCATTTGGTGTTAGTGTCACCCGTGTCACCACAGCTGGACAGCACTGGCACTCAGCTGTATCGACGTAGACCACATCTGTACTACCGCATCAGCGCTTTTGTAGGGCTTCTGCTTTTTCGATTCTTCTATTCTTATGATGTTCTGGATGCATGCTTTTTTTTTGTATTGGGGGAGTTTTAGCCTGATCCGCTTCTGGACGTTAAACCTTTTAAACCGAACAGAACTCCTCAGCTAAACCTGCTTATACTATTTACTGCATGAGTATTTTGGCGCCTGAAATGAAACACTTAAGGACAACAAAAAAGCCAGTTGCATCAGTTTTTCACCGAAGCACTCGATCGGTAGCAAAGAGTATGAATTAGCCCTTCTATTCTATCGGCGTATCGTTCACTGTGATAATGCTCACACAAACCAGTTACGCCGAAACATCATCCTTTTTCAGCCTGTCTGGTTATGACAGTTGTAGCAATAGCGTAAATTGGCGAGGGAGGGATGTTTGCCTCTTGATAAAAAATTACAAAGGTTCAAAGCTGCTGAACCAAATATTGAGTGAAAGCATTAGCAGCGGGTGACCGAGCATTCTTCTAATTCTTCTTCTTCCTCAGCCCACACATAAAGCCCCTCTTTAACCAAGCCGTATGAATAAGCCTTAGCGGCCTAGAGGGTAACGAAATGCCAAGGTCCTGGCAGGCTGATTCTAACATAAGCGTCCCGTGTGAAGCGAGAGACCCAAGTTGGCAGCTCCTGCCAGCCCACGTATAAAGCCCCTCTTTAACCAAGCCATATGAACGTGCCTTGGTGGCCGATAGGGGTAACGTGAATGCCAAGCTCCTAGCAGGCTGATTCAGACATAACCGTCCCATGTGAAACGAGAGACCAGAGCTGGCAGCTCCCGCCAACCCATCTCTCGCTTTTGTGTTACATGGGGTGTGACGTCACGCGTTGCGCCGTGGCTGCGACCGCGCTACGCCGACCGCTTGAGTTGGTAGCCCAGCTCTCATCCTAGTGTCACGTGGGGTGTGGCGTCACAGCATCACGTGGTTGCAGCCGCGCCACGCTGAAGGCTCGCAACCTAGAGTAGTATTGCTTTCGGAATAAAATAGATTGCTTGAGAAACTGTAGAAACGGTTTGTGCTATAACACCAGGTTATGAAATCCTTACTTTGTTCCCTCTCGCGTTTGTATATAGCGTTTCGCATCGACCGTCTACAGGCGGTTTCAGCAAGTTCCTGGATTCGTTTTGTTTAATAATTCTGGAAACTGGTTTAAGACAGAAATTGCTTGCGAAATTTGAAAACCGTTTTTTTTTTTTTTTTGGGGGGGGGGGGGGGGGGGGGGGGGTAACACCCGATTACAAAATCGTTACCGTAGACAGCCACTAGTGTGCTTTTAGAATTGTTCAATCCACCTACACGCGACTTCAACAATTTTCATGATTTTATCGATACGTAGTTACAGAAAGAAGTGATGGTTTTCGAACGTTTCTTGCTAATGCTCTTCCACCCTCCTGTGTCTACTTTTTCATCGTAATTTAAAAATGCTATCATCATCCTTAGGTGCGTCAGGCGCACGTCCAATTTGGCCAAGGGCCGCCGTTTTTTTGTTTCAACGTTATTGACGTGGAGCTTCTATTTGTGGCGGATGAGTCCAGAGTGGGTGAGATCGACTCCGACAGCAGCCGCGCACTATCTGACACGAGTCACCTCAAAAAGAAGCCGCGCTGAACGTCAACAGTAGATGAGTCAACAAAAAAGACGGCTGACAAATTAGCGGTAAATTCTTTGGCCTGCGTACCAACAAAGGCGACGTCTAAACCGAATTCCATAAAAAGACAGCATCTGACCCAGTTTTTCGGTCAGTTGGTCCTGAGTTGAGTCGAAGGGGTCCGAATAAATGAACGGAAAATTGCTTTGACAGTTGATGGCGAATTCCACGATGGAGTAGATAAGCTTAATGGAATTGGCCCTCTTGGCAACATTCTGGTCGCTTCTTTTCTCGCTCACGAGAAAAAAAAAGACGACAGCAGGTTTTGCTACGGATGTCGACCGGGAGACAAGTGAGAGCGATCTCCGAATTCTAATCAAATCTACGGCACAGATTGTCGGCTTCCGTCGTCTCGGCTGCTGAAAGCGAGTTAAAATATTTTATTTTTTGAATATTCCCTCCTATTCCAGGTTAAAGTGGGTTATTTGAGGCACCCAATCCCATGCCTGTTCAGTGTCATAAATGCAACAAGATTGGACATATGAGTGCCGTTTCTCGAAACGAGGTATCCTACCGTCTCTGCGGCAGTGCACGTGCATAACACGTGCAAGACGACGACTTCCAACTGAGCCAGCTGCTAGGGTGTCCATGAAGCGACGGCAAAGGTGGCCCTGAAATGAAGACTGAGATACTTATATGAAGAAGTTGTGAAAGACAACTATGTTCGCCAAGAAGCGGCAACGTGTTGTCGCGATGCCGGACGCACAGGGCCGGAGCCGAGGGTAGGGTTGACAACGTCGTCAAGATAGACGAGGCAATTCTGCCATTTGAGGCCGGCTAGGAGAGTGTCCAAAATTATTCGAAAGGTGGCGGAACCGGAGCAGAAGCCGAAGGAAAGCACCGTAAATTCGTACATTCCGTCAGGAGTAATGCGTAATAAAGGAGTCTTCTGGCGATCGCGTTAATCGACTTCAATCTGCCAATTTCCGCTGCGTAGATCTAGCGATGAGAAGTATCGGGCGTGGCGGAGTCGGTTGAACGAATCGTCGATTCAAGGTAACGGGTAGATGTTTTTTTTCGTGATTTTGTTGAGCCTCCTGTCGCCAACGCAGAATTTGAGCGCTCCGTTTTTTTGGCAACCAGCACAACTGGCGAGGCCCGTAGGCTTATGAACGGCTGTATCACATCATCTTGGAGCATTTCCTCAGCCTGCGCCCGAATAACCGCTAATGTTACTTGCACAACAGCGTTACTAATTTTATTGGAGATGTACTGTTCCAAATATTCAATGTACTGCAAAAGCCAATATTCCAATGTATATTTAATGGGCTATATTGACACATGCCATCCATAGACGACGAAGATTTCAACGGGCGATTCGGAGAAGACGACGAAGCGAAACGGTGCTCCGCTTTTGTGCTGCCCTGACTGACTGTTGGTGTTCTTCGGTGCCAGAGTGCCAGAGCGCCTTCAGTGTAACGTTACGTTACAAATCTGGTGGAGGTGCGGGGTAACGATCCAGTCCTGCATAATCAACCTGCCAATACGGAGCTTACCCCCGTACATCAACGCCTCGGCCGCCGCCTACGTGGAGAGCCTCCTGAATTCGGACCACTTCCGGCCGCTACCAGGACGACTCACCCTCAGACGGCCATAGAACCTGCTGCAATGACATCTGAGAGCAGGCTTCCCACCAACATCCTGTGTCATCAGCCGCGAACACCCCCCTCTTTTCATGGCGACGTGTTCGAGGACGCCGAGGACTGGCTTGAGAACTACGAGCGAGTTGCGCGTTACAACGGGTGGACTGATGAGCGCAAGCTCCACAACGTGTACTTCGCTCTTGAAGAGTCTGCACGGACATGGTTTGAAAACCATGAGGCTTCCTTTCCATCCTGGGCAGCCTTCTGTCGTGATTTGAAAGCCACCTTTCCTAGCGCCGACCGCCGGGAGCGAGCAGAGGTTGCGCTACACTCGCGCAATCAGCGCCAGAACGAGAGTGTGCGTATGTTCTTTGAGGACATGACTCGCCTTTTCAAGCGTGCGGACCCGCAAATGCCTGAAGATAAGAAACTGCGTCACCTGATGCGCGGCGTTAAACAAGAACTTTTCGCGGGACTGGTGCGCAGTCCACCGCGCACTGTGGCGGAGTTTCTCAGCGAGGCAGCTACCATGGAGACAACGCTGCAACACCGAGCCCGTCAGTACAACCGTAACGTGAACGTCATTGGGTCCGACGCACCCCCTGTGCATATCGGCAGCGACATGGACGCACTAAGAAATCTCATCCGTTCTGTCGTGCGGGAGGAACTGCAAGCGCTCCGGATGCCTTGCAACACAACAGCTTTTCCTTCACTGGCTGAAGTCGTCCGGGACGAGGTGCGTATGGCAGCTCAGCAAGTTGCTGACGTTCCCCAGCAACGCGTTCCCCACCAGACGTTTGACGCGAGGCCCACCTACGCGTCCGTCTTGCGTAGGGCTCCCCCGCCGGACCATAGTATCAACGCCGCAGCTCCAGCAATGGAGCCGCATGGAGCCTAACTACTCCCCTCCGCCAATCTACCAGCGACCCCGTAAAAGTCAAGTATGGCGGCCCCGGGACCGTCGGCCCCTGTGCTATCATTGCGGGGAAGCCAGTCACCTTTACCGGGCGTGCCCGTACCGCCGCGTCAACATGAGGGGTTTCGCCTCGGAGGAACTCTACCATCGGAATGACGAACGGCCTACTGAGGTTGCAAGTGACCTTGCAGCGCGACAGTATCCCGTCACGTCCGGGTACCAAGAGCGTCGATCGACGTCCCCGACGAGCTACCGTTCGACAAGTCCCCACTCTTCCCGACGCCGCTCCTCTCCCAGCCCTAGCCGGGAAAACTAATACCAGCGGCCTTCGGAGGCAGGGTCGCTGATGTCGGGAAATGTCAAGATCCTCCGTCATCGTCAGGCCGACCCGACGAGATTTCGCTTGTGTCAGGTAGCGACAGCATCCGGCATACTACCTCCGATTTATGTGTAACGATTGATGGAGTGGATGTCACCGCGTTACTCGACACTGGTGCCGATTATTCAGTAATGAGCCGTGGTCTCGCCAGAGAACTGAAGAAAGTTTTGACACATTGGTCCGGCCCGAAAATTCGCACGGCGGGAAGTCACTTGATCGAACCTGTAGGCAAGTGCACAGCGCGGGTCGGCATCCGTGGTTTTGTGTATGTCGGAGAATTTATCGTGCTTCCTGAATGTTCGAAAGACTTGATCCTTGGTCTGGACTTCCTGCAGACCAACGGCGCTGTCATTGACCTGAAAGAAGCGCGTGTTTCCTTTTCGACGAAACGAGCCGTGGCGCGCATTGAAAACGAAGATTCGGGTCTGAACGTTTTGCGTATAGTCGGCGATGACGTGAGGGTTCCGGCACGTTCTAGTGTGTTGGTTCTTGTAAAGCATGACTTATTCCACGATTACGAGGGCATCGCGGATGGGCACCTTCCGCTACTACTCGAGAAGGAATTAGCCGTTGCTCGAGGACTCGTACAACTCCAGAACAGCTGTGCTACTGTCCTCCTGACAAATTTTGCTAAGGAGATGCGGCATCTCGGCAAGGACACGGCTGTTGCCGTCCTTCACGATGTTGCTGCCTTGCCTCATTTATGCACCGCCGGAGCGAACCCTAAAGAAGAGGCCGCACCTTGTCATGCTCTGCAAACCGTTAAAATTAACCCCGACTTGGGGCCCGATCAGAGGAATCTTCTCTCGGCTCTTCTGAGCGATTTCGCAGACTGCTTCGCCACAGGCTCTAAGGTCGGTCGTACTCCAGTCGCCAAGCACCGCATCATCACCGATGAGACCACGTTACCGGTATGCCAGCGCCCGTACCGGGTTTCTCCTAAGGAACGTGACGCCATTAAGGCACAAGTGGATGAAATGCTTGCGGACGACGTGATCCAGCCTTCGACGAGCCCATGGGCGTCGCCAGTGGTCCTTGTCAAAAAGAAAGATGGCAGCTTGAGATTCTGTGTCGATTACCGAAAGTTAAATAACGTGACTAAAAAGGACGTCTATCCGCTGCCCAGGATTGATGATGCCCTCGACCGACTACGCGACGCCAGGTACTTTTCCTCATTAGACCTCAAAAGCGGATACTGGCAAATCGAGGTGGATCAGAGAGACCGAGAGAAGACTGCATTTGTGACGCCCGACGGCCTATACGAGTTTAAGGTGCTTCCGTTTGGTCTTTGCTCTGCACCGGCCACGTTCCAACGTATGATGGACACGGTTTTATCAGGTCTGAAGTGGCAGTCGTGCTTGGTGTACTTAGATGATGTCGTTATTTTCTCGCCTACTTTCGAGCAACACTTGGACCGGTTGCGCGTCGTGCTTCAAGCACTCAAAGGCGCGCAACTAACGATCAAGCCTGAGAAATGCCACTTTGCTTTCAAGGAACTACGCTTTCTCGGCCATGTTGTCAGTGCACAGGGTGTTCTTCCTGATCCCGAGAAGACTATCGCAGTGTCAAATTTTCCACGCCCCACCGACAAAAAGGCACTTCGACGATTTCTAGGTCTTTGTTCATACTACCGACGCTTCGTCCAAGATTTTTCTAAGATAGCTGAACCACTGACAGCACTAACCAGAGAAGACATACCCTTCCTGTGGGGAGACGATCAAGAACAAGCCTTCCAGGAGCTTAGAAGCCGCCTACAAAGACCCCCAATACTCGCCCATTTCGATGAAGACGCCGCAACCGACGTACATACTGATGCCAGCAACGTTGGCCTCGGCGCGGTACTCATTCAGTGGCAAGGCGGAGTAGAACGGGTTATCGCCTACGCGAGCCGAACACTCTCACGATCGGAGGCGAACTATTCGACAACGGAGAAGGAGTGCCTTGCGGTAATCTGGGCCATCAGCAAGTTTCGACCATATTTGTATGGACGACCCTTCCGTATTGTCAGCGACCATCATTCCTTGTGCTGGCTGGCAAGCCTTAAAGACCCGTCTGGACGCTTAGCTCGTTGGAGCCTCCGTCTTCAAGAGTATGACGTCACTGTTGTCTATAAGTCGGGACATAAACACCAAGATGCAGATTGCCTGTCACGCGCGCCATTGGACTCCACTGCAGTGGAAAACGCCGATGATTTTCCCTTTATTGGGGCCATTACCAATCCCATATGGCTGACCTTCAACGCAAGGACCCGGAGCTGGCGCCGCTCATCGATTATCTGGAAGGACGCGGTGGTAGAGTACCGCTTGTTTTTCGTCGTGGCTTGCAGTCATACGCTTTACGAAGTGGAGTTCTCTACAAGCGCAATTTTGAAAGATCAAAAGAGACATTTCTACTCGTAGTGCCTACGCACCTGCGGCCCGACATCTTAAGCGCTTGTCACGACGAACCGTCCGCCGGCCACTTGGGAGTTAGTCGTACGCTTGCAAGAATTCGGGAGAAATACTATTGGCCGAAATTATTACCTTCAGTACGGTCTTACGTTAAAACCTGCCGCGATTGTCAACGCCGAAAGACTCCACCCGTGAAACCAGCTGGATTTCTTCAGCCGATCGCTCCACCGAAAACTCCTTTCCAACAAGTGGGGATGGATCTTCTTGGTCCTTTCCCGAAGTCAAGTAATGGAAAGCGTTGGATTGTTGTCGCGACAGACTACTTGACCCGATATGCTGAGACCGCGTCGCTCACAAATGGAACTGCCACCGAAGTCGCAGAGTTTTTTGTCCACGACATCGTATTGCGTCACGGCGCTCCGGCTGTTATCATTACCGATCGCGGGGCAGCTTTTACGGCCCGCCTGACTAAGGCTGTGTTGAACCTTACACATACTAGCCATAGACGGGCCACGGCATACCACCCGCAAACTAATGGCTTGGTGGAACGGCTAAACCGAACTCTGGCCGACATGCTGTCTATGTACGTGGATATAGAGCATAAGACCTGGGATCAAATCCTCCCATATGCCACGTTCGCATATAACACGGCACTTCAGGAGACGACGCGGCTGACACCCTTCGAGCTTGTCTTCGGCCGTCGAGTGACCACTCCACTGGATACAATGCTGCCCGTATACACCGACGACGAAGATGAGCTTGACCTGGACATCGCCAGTTTTACCCAGCGTGCGGAAGAAGCGCGGCAGCTAGCAAGGCAGCGCATATACCTACAACAGAAACTAGACGCTGACCGTTACAACAGGGGACGGCGCTTCGCTGCCTACGAGCCTGGAGACTATGTCTGGATTTGGACGCCCGTTCGTCATCGTGGGCTCTCTGAAAAATTGCTGCGCCGGTACTTCGGCCCATATCGTGTCCTCCGCCGCCTCAGCGACGTTACTTACGAAGTTGAATCCGCGACCCAAGATCCCTCAAGCCGCAGACGACGCAAGTTCACTGATGTTGTACACGTCGTCCGGATGAAACCCTATTACGATCGCCCCGCTGACTATTCTTGAGACTGATGGTGCCCCGTTTTGTGTTGTGGTATCCCACACCAACCTAGCATAATATCTGTCAGCTCATCGCATCAAGCAGCATTTGCAGCATCGAGGCGATGCTGCCAGGAAGGGGGGCAATGACACATGCCATCCATAGACGACGAAGATTTCAACGGGCGATTCGGAGAAGACGACGAAGCGAAACGGTGCTCTGCTTTTGTGCTGCCCTGACTGACTGTTGGTGTTCTTCGGTGCCAGAGTGCCAGAGCGCCTTCAGTGTAACGTTACGTTACAATATTGTCATCTTATCAGTGCACTGTCTTTTAAAAATGATAGTCTTCCAACGTTTTGTTTGTTAATAACGGATTGATAACACATTACAGAACACTTTAAAAACCAGTATAATGCAATAATATTTCTTGTGAAGCTGCAGGAAAAACATTTTTGTCCTAAAAACACGGCGTAGAGATAAATGTACCTCCCTATACCCTGGGCAGTAAACAGCAATAATTTAAGCTTACCTAAAGACACAATCTTGCGCCTTGAACATGTCCTGGGTCCTTGGTGCGACGGATCGTCTGCTGCGCGAGCTACCAAGGCCTTACTAACTTTTCTGAAGGACACAGGGTTGATTAATACCCTTTAAAACTCATCTGTGTGTGATTATGTGCGTGTGAAAGTTAACTTTTCTTAAGGACACAGGGTTGATTAATACCCTTTAAAACTCATCTGTGTGTGATTATGTGCGTGTGAAAGTGTGCGACACCGATTCTCTTTTTTTCTCATTTATTTCCCCCATCCCCTCCCACACTTTGTCACCCTCATCCCTCAATCCTCATCGGGAGTAGCATGCTAGGCTTACCACCAGGCAGACATCTCCTGTTGCCATTAAAATATCTCTCTCTCTCTCTCTCTCTATACACTGGGCATATTACAATACGCAGCCCTTATGTTATAATTCGCCTGCTTTCTTAACTATATTGGCAATGGAGTGTTTTGACCCCTGTCGTCAAGTTAAGAAGCCTGTTAAGTGTTACTATTAAGAAAACATATTCTTGCAGCCAATGTTACCTTTTAGTACTATTCCATACCAAGAACATTAGATTTTGTTTTGTTCACATGCAAAATTATGTACATTTGTTCCTTGCATTTTGTAGTAAGTCCTGACGCGGTGATTTCTCTAAAAGCTTGCGTAACCTTCGATTTCTGTGTATTGCCAAACTTTCTTAAGCTTCACATATCTCGTCAAGGGTTTCAATACAACTTTGGGCCTAGCTCTTTCATTGAAGAAAATGAAAATAAGCTGATACCGACTCTCTCTACAGGCAGGTGTCCGTTGTGGCACACCTACTCTTGTTTCAGTATAATAGGGAACGATTGTGCCGTGCCGAGCAATGTGCTAAACAGAACGAGTATATAGCGGTGCTTGAGCGCTGCGTAGACTTTGCGGCTTCGCGCGTGATCAGCGAACGGCATATTTCTTATTACCTGGACTACAAAGTGCCGCCTTCTCTTGTCAGCTTCCCAGGTGTTCTCCCTCACCTGACTCCAGGTAGGGGAGATGAGTGGCCGGCTCTGGGAATTTTATTTTAGCTTCCGCCGATGGGCTAGCTTTCACGTATTGTTTATATTGTTTATTGGGATGTAGACTGAGTAAATATTATGAAGTCATAACATACTGTGAGTAAGACGGCAGAGATGTTGCCCAGTATGGCAAGGCGCACGTGGGTCCTTTTGTCTTAGCAGCTGAAGCTTCGGTGCGAGAGATGTCAGCATATACGGAATGAGAAAAAAAAAAGTAGAAGTCTGCTTCGGGAAAGTCATCGCGTACAGGTAGTATCATGGCTGGAAAGGCGAATAGCTATTTCGGTTTTGCTTGCAAAAAAAACCAGGATAACTCGCTTCGACGTAAGTGCTTCGCTCGATTCTTATATTTCGCGATTTGTAGTGTATCGATCGCTTTGCATGGTGCGATGCGTGACAGAAAATCTAGTTCGATACTAGAAACTCATAACCAGCGAAGCTTAACTAATATGCACAAAAAGTATAAAAACAATGCCGAAGCGAAGAATGTCAAGAAACATTTGTCCTAGTTTTATTGATGCAGTGAATTTAGTTCTCCAGCCGTATTTTTCTGTTACAGACACCAAGACTTAGACCCCTGTTCTTTGCTCTTGTAGTTTCATATATAGTAAGCGTGCTAGCAAGGACCACGCAGGCGGGCCAGAACGAGTGTGACTATAAATAAAGTGCTCAGAACGAACATAAATTTATTGTATACCTAGCGCTTTCCTTTACAAATGCTTTAGTGCAAGACATGGCCTCGCGGTACAGGGAGCCTAAGACATCGAAGCATGGCTGAGCAGTTAGTAATTGCTCCCACTGAAGCCAGATATCACACCACTGGAGCAAGAGGAAAAGATGTTATTGCGCCACTGCTCGAAGGGCAGTTGAGAAATGAGCACGCCCCCGGAAGGTATTTATCGACGCGGCTGCAATGCCCACGCTGCTTGCGCACATTGTTGTTGCTGACTAGCGGGGTGGGCTTTCTTATGTCGGTGCTATGTGGACAGTGTCAACACTTGTTCTGAGAGCTTACACGCTACTTGCGCACCTCCGGCACTGGTGAAACCAATTAGCGCTGATCAGCGCTTGTACTTCTCTGTTCTTTTTGCTCAGAAAGTGTGCACTATAGTGACAAGCTGCTAATAATTTATATTCCACTAAACTCAAATAAGAACTCTTCTAGAGGTCAGACGAAACAGAGCGGTGCTGGCCGTTCTGTTTACATGGGAATAACGACAAGGCACGTAGTGTGGTAGATAAAAACTGAAGACAACGTAAACAGCAGATGACAGATCAAAGCTGCGCAGTCGACCCCTGGCACTGTGTGTGTGATTATTATTAGATTTATGCGCTAATATATGGTTTCTGTTTATACTTAGATGTGTAGTTGGAAACATCCCCGGTTATTCCGGGGTCATATGCCTGCTCGCCTTAAGAAATGACCGGCTTTGTTTAACAACACGTTATGAAACATGGGCAATAACAAAAGCAAATTGCCATGAGGAAAAACATGAACATCACAATAATTCCAGTGCCTTTGATACCTTATACCGTCGCCTATGGCAGTAAATTGAAATATCCGAGGCAGTAATTACGACGGCGACCTTACAACATAAACACTCTAATTAAGAAACTGGGGGAATGAGCAAATTATGGCTTGGAGATCGTGTATTGCGTCCGTTTAAAAAGGTTGTTGAAAAATTCGGCAAATTATAAAGAAAGGAAACAAAGATATTTAGAGTGGTGAGAAACAGAAGAACGAAAATTCAAGGTTTAGTCTAATTAGTGTAGTGCCGTTTTTGCGGTGGAAATTTCTCGGATCTTTTTGACCAATAAGAGTAAGCGTCAGACTCACCAAGTCTTGCTGAAGTGTAACCGCTGGCGTGAAAACCTTTTACCATTTATGTCCCGCCAAGGTGGCCTATTGGCTTGGGCGCTCAACTGCTCAGCTCAGGGACATTTGGATCCCAACCGCGGGGGCCGCGTTTTGGTGGAGGCGAAACTATAGGCCCCGGTTTCACTGTCCGATGTTAGTGCACTGTAGGATTGAAGAACCCCAAGTGATCGTTATTATCTATAGCCCTCAAACACTACGCCCTTAATAGCTTTCGGACGTCAACATCATATAGCAACCGTAAATCAATACATATTTGCACATTTGTGAGACGTAGAGCGATGCATTTGACCAGTATTCTGTTAATGCTAGAAAGTGAAGGGTTATGGTCGCAGGCGAAACAGTTCTTTGCGCATTGCGTTTGTCTTTATAACCTGTTTATTTGCTCAATAGTGATTGGGAAACGATCATTGTGCGCGTCATATGGATATATGTAAGCAGAACCCTTGTTTTCCAACCTAACGCTACTATATTCAGAGACAACCGAACTGAAACAAGAAACCGAAAGTTGGCGCGCTCATCGAAAGAGCATAATGAGAGTCGCTTTTCTTTTCTGTAAATAGATGTGAGTGAGCTACTGAGCTACACTATTAGGCCTCGTGTTGAGAGAAAAGGCAGCGGTTGTTCAAAGAAACCGAGCGTAAAACCGACAGTCTCTACTCATATACGCGAGAAGTGAAATATTCGAGTGAGATTACATTTTGCAAGAGCAGTTACTTAATCGCTTTCTTCTGGGTTTCTCTGAGCCGACTATTTAGGATCGCTCAAAAACCGATGTCGTGGGCCTGAATTCCTTGTCATATTTTTATTGCCAAAGCAATACTACTCTAGGTTTCGAGCCTTCTGCGTAGCGCGGCAGCAGCCACGTCTTACCCACGTGACGCTGTGATGTAACACCCCACGTGACACGCGGGCCAACTTGGGTCTCGTTTCAAATGGAACGGTTTTGTCAGAATCAGCCTGCTGGACGCTGGAATTCACGTTACTCCTATAGGCCACTAAGACACGTTCAAACGGCTTAGTTAAAGCGGGGCTTTATATATGGGCTGATGAAGAAGAAGAAGAGAAGAAGAAGAACGCTCGGTCACCCGCAGCTAATACTTTCGCTCAATATTTGATTCAGCAGCTTTGAACCCTTGTAATTTTTTTTTCTCCAAGCTACAACACTATTGGATAACTGACGGTGTATTTTAGTTTCTAGAGTTCAAGTCAAATACAAAGGAACAACAATTTGAACAATTCTGCAATATTGCTGTTAATCCAAAGTGTGCTGGAAAGACGACGCACTTCTATGGTGAATAGAGGGCAACAGTTTAATAAATCATTTTTAGTGCCTTTATGTCTTTATAGCTACGAAGGGACAATCAGACCGAAGCACTTCCGAATTTAAGATGACGTGAATCAAATCAGTATTGGAAGGTACGTATTGCTTTTTATGCTGTTTCGAAGATCATTGAAACCTTATTTTGCTGTGAACCATTTCTAGCCTGTTTTGTATCGCGTTAAAAGAAATTTATTCAGCATACTAAATATACATTTTGCTGGCATTAACATGAAAGAAATCCCCTACGTCGAAATAAGATTAGCTGAAAAAATATATGTATGCTTTTGATGCCGCTTGCTTGAAATATAAATCTTCAGCAGACTGAGATTACGCGGCGCAAGCTCCGGGAAACAGAAGTCGTCCAGCAATGAGAATTTCTTTCGCTGAACACATTTTTACTTATCTATTGTTAAACAAATGTTTGATTGGGACCGTGGGGTTAGTGGACCATGTACAGCATTTTCTTGGGCTTATTTAAAATGCAGCCAAACAAGAACTGCGTATTCCTTTCTGTTCGCGCGTAGCAGCTGAATATTGCGTCTATCTGGCGCAATTGCGCACAGGAAACATCGACTGCGCACGCAGAGAGGATCCCCTCAAATTCCTTATTAAAAACGTCACACTCCGCGGCACTTTTCGCTCACGCGCAACCGTACGCGTTCCTTACTTAAACTCTAATTTCCAAAGTACCGAATATTTAGCGCCCACCGCTGCGTGCTCTGGGATTAGCCTTTCGCAAGCAAGGACAGCTCTGGGGTGTTGCTTTGATTGTGATCGGTCTTCGCTTGATTGCATCCTGTCGTTAGTCATTGTCAATAGTTTTTCAGCCGAACTCAGGCGCCCTGTTGGGCCCCGTTCCTGAGCGGGAGGAACGAGTCACATTCTTTGCGAGAAAACCGAGATAAATGACGCGGTCTGGCGCAGGTTAGCGAAAAGCCTTCCCTAATTGCTTTGCTTAATTGCTTCTCGACGGTGACCTGCTGCAACCGCCTGACGCGTGCTGGAATCTGTGACGATGCAGATAAGCCCCTGGGATTGCTCTGAATGAGGGCCTACTCTTGAAAGAGGGAGCCTGCTAAGAAGCATGGTAAACAAAGCAGATTGCTGGCGCAAATAAGCGGGCTAATCCGAAAGGGGGACAGTACGACATGTAGAAAACGAGGTTCCAAGTTGAAGGACTGAGCTTTCTACGCCATCTTTCTGTCGCTGTCTCACGCGAGGGCTTTGCATGCCGGCATAGTTTTTGACTTTGTCGTTGCCGCTGAAGTTTCTACGAGAAAATATCTGCATCGAAAGCGGTTATTAAAATAGGAGATGATAAGTTTGGCTTATTTTCTGCACTATGTTTATTCTCCGCGTCAGTCACTAAATATTTGCCATGCATGGGACTATAGAGATATGCAGATCGTTCTACCTAAGTTTTCCGCCATTTTTAAAAATACGGTGGTTTAATAAGAAGACCACTCACTATCTTGGGCACAGTATTTCAAGTGGTATAGTGCGCCACACTGCGACTAAGGTGGGCTAAGCAGCAAGCCAGTTTACTAATATAGATTGTTTTGTTTGTTCGTGGGGTTTAACGTCCCAAAGCGACTTAGGCTATGAGAGATGCCGTAGTGGAGGACTCCGGAAATTTCGACCACCTGGGGTTCGATCACTTTTCAAGTATGGCTGTTCGGTTATTATTTTTGACGGGCTTTAAGCCCGCGGTAAGTAAGGTGCACATGAGCTTTCGCAGTTTTCAAAATAGCATTCCAGTCGCCTTGGAAACGCTACAAATTTTATTGTCTAACTTTTTATATTAGTTTTTTATTGCATATTTATATTGTATTTTTTATTGTATTGTATATTATTTTATATTATATTTTATTATTTTTTAATTGTCTAGCTTTTTGGAGGTAGAAAGCTGTAAATAAAGTGACAAAGACGTATTCAGGGAGGGTCAGAATATTTTACAGCAAGGAAGAGTAGATTTAGGAGGGAGAGAGAGAGGGAGCCGTAACATTTAGTGATGCTTGCCATTTCTATTTTGTCACAAACAATCGCCGTACAGAGCGGGGGAAATATATATATTTACATAAATAATTCATAATTATTCGCTAGAAGACTGAGAGCACAAATTAGCAACTGCTGACTGAAAGAAGAACCCGTCGCGAAAGAATAATACATGACCATCAGTACGGACTGTATTGGTCGTCTTTTATAGAAATCCTGGTTAATCCTGATGATAAAAATGGGGACGATCGCGAAGGCAAGAGAAAAAGAAAATATTTGGCTGCAGTGTGCTTATTTTACGCCGTCTATCAAAAGCGCACATAGAAAGAAATTAAACTGGAAGACTGGGTTACGGCTTATGGTGTCTGCAGCTGACGGCGCTCTTTAAAGATGTCGCCGCAGTCGTGCGGAGCCGCATGTTTGGCAGGGATGAGCAGGACTCGAGTGCGTGGCGCCGCGTCACTGTTGCGACAGACGTGGAGCGCGGCGCAGTTCACCACCATGCGTGCGGTAGCAGACGCAGCAAGCAAGCGACGCTGAGAACGTGGCGGAAATCCTCTCAGTGATGGTCAGCGCAAAGACAGACAACAACAAGCTTCGACAAAAAATGATAAACGAACTGCCAAAACATATCAGTTGGGCACATTCTAAAGAAAGTTTGAGGAGGAGAATTCTTTAAGAAATCAGGGCGTCTGGATCGTGTTCTCCGTGCAGGACACGATATTGCTTAATGGCGACGGTCCGGCTTTTTTGGCGAACCTGATCTTCATTTCTGGGTATGGTTTCATCCCGTGAGTTCGGCACTTCTTTGACATGCGGATACTGTGCGGTATAATGTGACGTAACCAAATGTTTGCGCTGCTATCATGAATACAATAGTTTAGCGGTCACGTTACTCTCCTTTGTGAGAAGATTCTGCGGACTGGAAGAACGTTTTCGCCCCACTTTAGCTGAGCGGGATATGACACTACAATGTTCTTGTCAGAAAAATAGACATCAATGAAATGCTGGCGTTAAGGAGCTACTTGAGCTACTTTAGCTCAAGCTGTTAACACGTTCTTAAATACTACTTAAATAACGAAGGCATCATTTGAACTGTTATTGACTTATCAGCTGCTGAACGTTCCCCTTTTAAATCGCCTGTTTACTATATAGTGCTTTGATACGAGAATCTTTCCAGGGAAGAAGACACCAGCAAACACCTTAGTTTACGGTGTAATATGCACACATTCCAAAACGGTCAATTGCATGGCCGCTTTCATGGATTCTTGTTGAGTATTGAGAGGAAGTACTGGGACTTCTGTTCAACTTTACAGCGCAGTATGAATAGAAACAGCGAAATTTCTGGTCTCATAAACTCTATGCTTTGTTATGACCGTAAGTAAATGGCAGTGAATAAGTTCTTAAGGTTTTCTTACCCGCACACATCTCTGTTGAAAAGCGGAGTCCTCTTTTCAGTAGTGAAACATGGAGGTCGGTGATAAACTGTTAGAAACGGAGGTGTGGAGAATACCATGCCCAATTTAAAAGGCAGTATAGGATGCTTGACCTACCATAGTAGTAGGAACGCGAGGCGAGAAAGCTGCATATTTTAAGAAGGCTACGGAATGCACAGGAACGAGCTTAGATCCAACGTCGGCACTAATGTTCAACACCACTGGAAGCGAAATTATGTCATGCCATTGTGCATGACGAAGCTACACTTCTACAATAGCAGCTTTTCGCATGCGCGTCCGGTGGTGTTGAACATTAGTGCCGACGTCTTGCTGGTAGAGGCTTTTAACCTGCTCATACGGTTTGTTTCAATTATTTCAATACAGAGCTTTCTATCAAAACCCCGTGAAATATACGCCGGCGCTGTCCGTTCGGATCGAGTGAATGCCAAATTTGAGATATCTTGCGCTGTAGAGCAGTATATATTTATAGCCGTCTAAATCACAAGTTGAAAAATATTGGCAAAAGTTGAAATATTAAAAATAAAACAAAATTGAATACAAATTGAGATCACTTAGACTTTAAGCACGTAGGCTGCTGAGGCCATCATGCGCCAAATGCAAAAAAAGTTTTTATAGGTATATTTAATTTATTTCACAGTCTTTTGACGATCAATATAAATAAAATAAACTAATTAATGTTTACATTCTTATTTTTGGGGTGCAGTATTACATCCCAGAATTGAAGATTTGCAGCACTGAAAGCGAGTCCAGCTCACAAACGTTCTTACTAAGTTTTGTGGTTTCAAATATCGAACGGGAAAAATGCAACTTTGCTATCATGCTAAGTTCACTTTGCAGAGGGTACATTATTAAAATAGCATCTTTGAGCGTGCTATCATGACAGATGTCACGAAAATCTCCTTTAAGTGTCAAAGTCTTGAACTATACGTCTGCATTTTATTCAAGCGACTCCATTTAATTCACCTATAGCGTGGGAAAGCCAACTTGAAGGGCTTTACGCACCATATTTTTTACATTTGAAATGGCAGACCAAGATGACGAGTCTGAAATTTAAAGAAACTGGCTTCACCTTTCGTTTGAATATCTTCAATTTCGCATTTAAATGATGTGTCCTAAATTAAAAGGCCGGGAAAAATTGATATGTAAACCTCATTATGTTCCTTTTTTTTTGTACTGTCAAATGAATAACATCTACCTATCGTGCAAAATAATGCCAATCATTCAGGGTGGTATAAAAGGACAAATTTGTACTGGGTAAATTGAAACACCCGTTATAATCGCCTTACCGTTGATCAACACCGAACACCCACCCCACCCTGCCGCAGTTTCACGCGTACCTATAGGGGGGGGGGGGGGGGGGGTATTCACGTGACGTCATAGCTGACGTCAGTATGCAGCCGACGCCATCTTTGCGTTCTGTTCTGACTGGTACTAGCACAGGGCGGCGGTTAGCTTAGCTGTTCGTGCGTGTCCGTTTGCTCTGTCACTCTGCCTCATGCCAGCACCGTTGGTATGAAAACTCAATAAGTATCATGAGTGACAGTTCAATTTATCGGCAAAGTGTGCGCGATGCGGACTGAGACCTGTACGAAACAAAACTTTGGCACCGACCCGTGTGCAGCCGATATGCGTCACTGCACGGTAAGCGTCGGGCTGTGCCGACGCATAAATATGTTCGACATTCATGAATTCCTTGTCCTACGGACGGGCTTCGTCACAAGAAACCAATCGCAAGTCTACTGACCACTCGAAGAACGCAACTACGTTACAAGCGGCTGGGTTAAGAGCCGCAGTTGAAGCAGACGAACTCGCTCTTTGCACAATTACGTGCGTGCCGTCCAACGTTTATACCAACTAAACCGCTGAGTTTTGTAGCTGATATTCTGCATAGAAATTGCGTTTGGTAGTCAGGATCTTTTATACAAAACTTGTTTGATGTACTTGCCTCAATCGATCAGAAGAAGTCGGATGTTTGCATCGTCTGTGGTGGTAAGGAAGCAAAAGAAACCGCTGCCACAGGCCACAGAGATAGCGCCGGTGACGCCACCTCGTTGCCTTGCGGGCTCGAAATAACTTTTTGCAACAAAGCTCTTGAAATACAGCGCAGTTTTGTACAAGCTAAACTTGATTTGTTATTAGAGATAAATAAGTTTATAAAGTTCTTCAAACCTTCTGCAAAACAACTTTTCCCGCCTACGTTCCTTCGCCGAATATGCATGCGGTCTGCTTTGAATAGCAACCGACACAGACGAGTCGAACATCCGACTTCTGATCAAATGAGGCAAGTACGGCAAACACAAAGTTTAGCGAGCCCTCTTTGAAAGATTTTATTGCAGCAAAACACGACGAGGAGGTGTTGGCGGCGCGCTGCATGCATGCGCATGACTGGAAGCGATACATAGCCGCGCTGCTCTTTTACCGGGAATGTGTCTTCCGAGTGCGTGAAGAACAGTCGTGCCCGGATAGTGACAAGAGCTGGCTGCTAGGGCACATCCGGAAAATTCCAGTCCAGCCCATTTTGAAATACATTTCTCATATTCCATGATACTTGTGCGGTTGAGCCGTGCCAGCCATACGGGACGTCGCATCTTGGTGAGGTGTCTCGTTCGAGTGGAGTTGTTCGTGTGTACTTCCGGAACCTCGAAATACCGAGGTCGTTCGCGCAGCTCTTCAGCTTCCGTTGTTTACACTGTGCACGCGTCTATTACAGTCTACGATAGCTCAAAAACAACATATAGCTGCGGATGGCACTGCTTGTAGAACCGCACGACAGCACTTGATACGCATGTTCGCCCTGTTCATTCCGTGGACACAAAAATGGCCGACTGCGCCTCAATTACCCACAATGCACTGCGCACAGCGCGTCAGTGAATACCCCTTATATGTAGACCCAACGACTACACAAACACAGAAGACAATTAATAAGCGGAATTATTAGTTGAATGTTTAGCTAATATTAAAGATATCTTGCCAAGTTCAGAAAGCGCTTGCCAAGTTCAGAAAGGGAGGTTAAGATCTTCTCTTGGAAATGCCACAGAAAGGAGGCGACAAACACTTTCAGTACGTGGACCTTTCCTCGTCAGCTCTCATTAGAGAGACCTTAAAATTGGTGACTTTTGTATTCGTACATACGACATTTGTAGGTAAACTGACCCCTTGTCTAAGACGAGGCTATTTTCCCTGCACTTAACGGCGCTCATTCAGCACAGAGGCGCGGTTAGCCAATACGGGTCGATATGAGCTCTCCCGCCCATCATAGTGACGGGTTTTAACTGAGTCCACTTTAGCGAAGCGATATAACAGGGATCAGAAAATTTCTCTTCGACTTCACAGAAATATTAGTAGCATAGTTCAGCGTCACCATTATGATGTGGAGACCCTACCTTGAAGCAGACCAAGGGAAGAAACTCGCTTTATGTCCAAGGCTCGTTATGTGATACAACGTGCTCGCCTTTCTGCTCGTTTCCTTTGATCTGCAGGTCATTCAGCAGTTTTTCATAAAAAGAAAACAGTACATATGCTCGCTGTATTTTGAGCCACGTCTGCGATCGAAAGTGGCGCATGCATACGATACGTAAACAAACGAGAGTCTAAAGTAGAGCGTTCTGAAACAAAACAAGCCAGCTCCTGGTGGTGCTAGTTTCTCAACCTTTATAGGGAAGTGAGTGTACCTGTGATAGTTCATAGTATTGCTTCCAAAGCTTTTAATCATGACTGGAGTGCAGGGTTGAAATGCAGAGGATAACGAAAAGGGTTGTACTTAAGTTGAGGAGAATGCAGTGAGCTGTGGAACAGAAAATTGTAGGTGTAAAGTTAAGAGATGAGAAGCGTGCAGATTTGGTCAGAGAAATAAGTCTAGTTAATCACATTCTAGTGGAAATCAAGAAGAAGAAATGGGCATGAGCCAGGCATGTAGTGAGAAGAGAGGCTAAACGATGGTCGCTAAGAGTAAAAAGATGCATTGCAAGGGAAGGAAAGCGTATGAGGGGGAGGCAGAAAGTTAGGTGGGCGGAAGAAGTTAAGAAGTTCGCAGCAGTCAGGTGGATGCAGCTGACACAGAATCAGGATAATTAAAGTAATATGGGATAGGCCTTCGCCCTGCAGCGTGTATAATCCAGTTGCTGCTGCTGATGATGATAATGAAGTTTTTTATTCATTCTGCCTGCCTTCTTATTGCTCCCATTCGTGTGGATATCAACATGCACGTATACATTCATATGCCATCCGACGCGTCGTAGAATGCAAATTGTGAAATTTTGTGTTTTTTAATGCTCGCACCGGACAGTATTTTTTATTGTTGTATGCCTGAAGTGGACACCTGGATGGAAAGATAAGTGGGTAGTCCCAAAAATATAGCTTTAGGATATGATAGAGGCCGCATAGTGAAGTGCCGTTGCATCGCCTTCAATAACTGTCCTGACCACTTTTTTACCATCGGGTGTTCTTTAAAGGCAAAACGTTAATTGTCCTGTAGCGTCCGGAACGCGTTGAATGGCCTCTTCGGTCTCGAAATCACAGGCAAATCTATACTTCTTCCTAAACCCAGCGCAAAAACAAATGTGCGGCATTTCCATAAGTAAACATGGCGGTTTTCAGGCTCGACTTCTTTCTTCTTTCTATTTTTGTTTCGTCTTGAGAATATGAACCTACTAGTTGGTCGTCTTTCTTCTAGAACTTTTTTTTTTTTTTGTCGTTCTTTCTGTAGATAGCGTTTTCAGATGAAAGCCTATTTCAAGTCATGTTCAGTTCAGTTCAGTCGTTCAGTCGTGTCCGACTCTTCGTGACCCTATTGACCATGTCACGCCACGTTTTCCGGTCTCTCACTATCTTCCTAACATCACATAACTTCATCTGCAGTGCCTCGAGGAGTCATGTTACAGTGCATTTAACTCTTTGAATCATGTATGACCATTGCGTGAACACCGGAGACTAATATGAAGCATTTTCTTACCACATAAACTTGCAATATGTCGTCAAGGGCGCAGCAATCTCAGTCAAGGAAAACCTCAACAGTGTTTTCCTTGCGTTAGAGACTTTACTTAACTTCTGCTTCTTTAGCCATCTGAAGTGAAGTGCTGCACAGGCAAGCATTTTTAATAGGTTTTTTTAAGCCTGGTGCATGGTGATTGGGCTTGACACATGTCCGCAATTACGAGTCATGAATCAATGAATCATGGAATTTCCCATGACCTATAGTACTCTCTTGCCCAGGGGGACCTCTGTTAACAACCGCGGAGAAATCAGACCTCCTTCTAACATCTTTTAGAGGCAAGCAGGTCATAAGCACGCCTTGCAACACCGCCTCTACTTTCATATTATTAAAGGTCTCTGTACCTACGGAATGCTGAGTCCCCCAAGTGCAAAACACCTTCTTTTATTTTTTTTTTCTCTATCTCTCCCCGAAAGCAGCTTCCCACTCTAAGAATTCCGTAGCTTGTTGAAGAAGCACACCTTAGTGAGTGTACGTTGGCGTTCGGCATAAAACAGAAAAGCAGCACGGTACTCACATTCAGGCCAAGGGCCTTTTCTACAGAATAGCTAGGCATGACAACCTAATAAGCCTTGGCCTGAGAAAGAGTATAGTATTACTGTAATAGAGTCGCCTTAGGAATTCGGGGCACGCGTTGTAAGTGCGGTTTGCGCTTCGGGATGACGGGCACGTTGATGCGTCGTTTTCGTGAGTGTTGACGTTTCGCGCATTAGGTTGCGTGGCAGCTAGGCAAGTAGAGCTGTCAGCGATCCCGCTTCTAGGGTTTCATTCTTGCTACGAGTCTAGCTTGACAAGATAAACGCAGCATAAAAGGAGGCAGACTTACGAAAGAAGTTCACAATGCTGGAATTCGTGTGCCTGTGTTCTCTTTCATCGCTTTTTGTAGCGTAAAGGCTTGATTCCATAGACACCTCTGCGTCCTACGCGCCTTGCGCCGGGCGCCTGCGCAGTGAGCACCGCGCCCCGGCGCGCAAAAAAAAAAAAAAAAGAAAAAAAAAAAGGCGGTACTCAACTCCAAGCGCATGGCGTGGTACGCGCCCGGTCGCGCGCGAACTTGTCACGGACGCTCTTCCACCGCTTCTCGAGCATTTTTACAGCCTCTGTGATGCAAGCACAAGAACATACACATTAAATGTTTGATATACGCGACGCAGAGCGGCCGCTAAATGGTCGATGTTTGCACGCCGGAATTCGAAGGCTCGCTGCCGCACGCAGCGCGCGCGCCGAATATCTGGCACTGTCGGATCCTAGCGTCGTGAACGCGCTCGGCTGTGGGTGTGGGCGGCGCGTCGCATATGCGCAGGCTTCCTCTGGCCGGCGCGCGCGCGTCCAAGCGCGCAGGAAGCGCGCTTCGAGGGCTCATGGAGTTGAGCCTTAAAGCACCACTCCGAGCCTTAAAACTACACTCAAGCCGAGTTTCGCGTGAGTGTGCGCCGCCCGTCATGCGCATGCGCGAGAGCCGCGTCTAATTGCGAAGAAGAAGAAGAAGAGGAAGAAGAAGGAGAACGCTCGGTCCTCCGCAGCTAATGCTTTCATCCTATATTCGGGTCAGCAGCGTTGAACACTTCTAATTTTATTAGGATGGAGTTTTTTCAAGAACCAAAACTTTGAACACCCACTTGTCCATATATCCGCTTTAAGGCAGGTACATTTCTTTTAAAGGTAATAATGTTATGTCTTGTAGTTTTACGATTATTATATTTATTAAGCACGTCTCTTAGCGGTGCGAAGCATGCGCGAGTTAATCCACATTATCCAAAAAATAAGATATTATACATGAAGACAGAATAGCTTCAATGCCGTAAGCGCGTGATGTAAAATATACAGCTACAAAAAGTACACTTTGAAAAAGCCTTTTTCTTCATATTGATACGTGGCTTAAATAGATTTGTGGGCACACGGGGATCTTTAGTCACCTCCACCAAGATGATACGTGGCAGGATAACACAGCACACAAAGCACAGAAGCACAGCAGCGTCAACCTTCTTCTAGCACTAAACGTTGCTACCACTTTGTCTTCTTCTGTGTCACTGTTGCTGATCGTTGTCTTTTTTAACGTCCAGCGATGCAGGGCATATATGTCACAATATTACGTATATTACGCATATTACGTTGCTTAATTCCCAATGTCGACTTTTTTTTTATTAACGTTTAAGATGCCTCATTGCTATCTGCAAAATGTTTTCTTTTTTCTGTCAGCTGCCTCGGCGTGAAAATTACTCACATTCAGTGGCTCGGGTTAACGTGAACTAAATAGGTAAGGTTATTCTTTCTGACGTTGCAAGATGAGGGCCAATTAGAAGTGCGACGTTATAGCAGTGGCCGGGTCAATAAGCGTTATATTGGCACGCTATACACGGAAGGAACGTACATGGAATTCAGGCAAGGAGAGGGGAGCCATAGGGAAGGCGGCAGCACCACGCATACTCCGCGACAGATGACGACGATCCGTGATGGCAGTTATAGGTCCGCGGGACGGGAGCAAAACTTAGGCTGCTCACCAGGGGCAAATGCGGCAGTCGACTATTAGCCCCTTCCGCGCAGTGTAAGAGAACAAGGAGGAGATTCAAAAGCGTGCTGCTAATATTTTTCCACTCGACACACATGTTGACGGCGGCTCACGGCTGGAAACGTAGATGTACTACGAAAAATTTAGCTTTTTTTTTTCTTTATTTAATTTTTTTTGCGCTCTCCCATGTTCGTTATGATGATTTCGAGTTCCTGCGCATAGCATGTAGTCCTGGCATTGGTGAGTCCGGGACACGACGAAAGTAATCGAAAAGAATCGTGCTGGTGCGCAGCCGTCGCTGACAAGGACTGATGCAGTTTTGCTTGGTTCTGGATGTAGACAATTCTTAATCATCATTTACAGGCCTTTATGATACATTCCTAAAAACGAGATAGTAATGGTTGTTTCCTGAAATCATACGTATTAATCAAACTAAATAAATGTATCGAGGCTACATAAATGTGACCTAAAAGTCGGGTGTTCTTTGCATTTTCAGTCATTATTTTTCTCCGTGCATGAAGCAATACCTCTAGTGCAATCGATCACGTGCCACACAATGCTTTCACACCTGATTCTACTCCGTCTCCGACATTACTACTATTGAACACCTAAGCTGTATGTGGGCGCCGTTGCTTCTAAAATTTCCTCTGCCTGTGGTTTACCAAAAACCGAAAATAAAAACTTCTGATTTAATTTTTTTATACGAGCTTACCAATTTCAGCGGTGGAGGGGTCAGTGAAGGCGTCTGAGTTATAAGAACATAAGACATCATTCAATCAAAATACCTGCAGCACGTAATTGCAGACGGTTATAGTATCGTAGGACTACAGTGATTTATGCCACATCAATTTGAATGCTTGCTATTACAGACTTGAGAAAACATACACTTTCCCTGCAGACTGTCAAAACAGTATATATATGAATTTTCCTCACCAGATGAGATTCTGTCGTAGCGAGGACTTTATTGCTAACTATTATTGCTATTATTCCAGACCCGCAAAGCGGATATATTCAGCCAGTGTTTTTAACTCGTCTTACCGATGACGGTTCTGTGCCTCGAGCTTTTTATGCGCAGACCAAACCCTGATATAGTCTGCATAAATAATTAACTTCGCCTATGGTATTTCGGTTCTCTTTCGTGATAGTGGTATGATTGCGATATTAATGAGCAAAATAGCTAAAAATAAGCGCTTTGGCGCAGCTCTGTTCGATGTGTAATTTAAGATTTGTTGTTCACTTAGGCGGACAAAATTCCCATCCGATGTCAGTGCACGTTGAAGAAGCCCAGATGGTCGAAATTTCTTGAGCCCTCCAATAGGGCGTCTCTCATAGCATGAGTCGCTTTCGGGCGTTAAACGCCATAAAATAGCGAACCTTAAGCAGACTATGCAATGAATTTGTGTGTTCCTTTGTGCGTGGCATGTTTTCTATAGTTGTGCCGTGTGGCGCTTCGCTGTACGCCTTATACGTGTTGGTGATTTCTCGTTAGCGCAGTCGACAGCGATCATTTCAGCGCCCTGTTCAATACTTTCCGTAGTGCTGTTACAGCGGAAACCCGAGCATTCCATTCTCCAGCCGTAAGGCTCAGTGCAGCTCAGTACGGTTAGCAGCCAAGCAGTGTCGGCATTTGGCAGATCCTACACGGTGGGTGCTGATGCACTCTGCATGGTCTTACTGATTGGTTTCCGATTGAGAAAGGGGTGAGGCAAGGCTGCATACTGTCGCCCTGCCTATTTAACCTATATGCAGAGTGCATCATGAGGAAGGCCGGTCTGGACGAGTCATCAGCTGGAGTGAAGATTGCTGGAAAACGTATCAACAACCTTAGATATGCGGATGATACCACTTTAATGGCAGAAAGTGAAGTGGAACTCAAGAGACTACTGATGCGCGTACAAGAAGAGAGTGAGAAGTTTGGGCTTAAACTGAACATTAAAAAGACGAAGATCATGGCGTCTTGCCCTATCAAGTCCTGGAGCATCAATGGACAAGAAGTGGAAGCTGTGACAGATTTTCTGTTCTTGGGCGCCAAGATTACCTCGGAAGGAGACTGCAGCCATGAAATTAGGAGACGCCTGCTTCTGGGAAAGAGAGCAATGGTTAGCCTTGACCGCCTAGTAAAGAGCAGAGACATTAGTCTGCCAACCAAGATCCGTATAACCCGTGCTATGGTCTTTCCAGTTGTGATGTATGGATGCGAGAGTTGGACTGTGAAAAAGGCTGACCGCCGAAGAATTGACGCGTTTGAATTGTGGTGCTGGCGAAGACTCTTAAGAGTTCCTTGGACTGCCAGAAGATCAAATCAGTCGATATTGTCGACCATAAACCCTGACTGCTCATTGGAGGGTCAAATTCTAAAGTTAAAGCTCAGCTACTTTGGTCATCTGATGAGAAGAGAGGAGTCGCTGGAGAAAGATTTGATGTTGGGAAAGGTTGAGGGTCGCCGGAGAAGGGGTAGGCAGCGAACGCGATGGTTAGATGGCATTCTCGAGGCATTGCAGATGAAGCTATGTGATGTTAAGAAGATAGTGAGAGACCGGAAAGCGTGGCGTGACATGGTCCATAGGGTCACGAAGAGTCGGACACGACTAAACGCCTGAACTGAACTGAACTGAACACGGTGGGTTGCGTTTCTGGTTGCCTTCTTGTCACGCACTGATCGTTTAGCCTTCAAGCTCCGCTTCAATAGCTGGATTGCCGCTGCTGTGTCCACGGCCTTGCTGGACAGGATGTAGTCCCGCTACGCAGCGACATGTCTCCTTTCTCTTCTCATAAAATTTATATTCTTGCTTTTTTAAAAACGAAAGGTCAAGGCCTAAAGATAGCCATCTGCCTGTCTTGATTGTTACAAGTTCGAGAGCTAGCACGTTTGAGCGCTCTTTGAAAAATTACCTTTGGTACCTCTCTCCTGCCTGCCTGGGCAGAACTGTCGCCTGTGTCACTTCACTCACATTCTAGGCCCCATCCTAAACCCTTCTAAAAGGCAATGAAAGGCTGTTCTGATCAGCGGTTAGCCGGAACGCCGGCGAGGACTAGTGCCAAGGGCCAACTCGGTAACCCCGATTGATGGCCTGTCAGACTATTAGAGGTGAAACCAACGATCCCTTTAATCATCTTTGGTTCGTATAAAGCTTTTTCCATCAATGTCATGTTTCAAGGGCGTGCCTTGGTGGTCTTGGCGGCCACTCTCAAATTTTACGTCCCACTGTTCTCATAAGTGGTTTAGGAGTTGCGCCCATACAAAAACAAAAACACAAACTAAAGAGACAATAAACTAGTTTTCTGGCTTCATGGCCAATTCCTCAGAATTGCCGAAATGGCGCAAAGGCGTTTGAAATTGGCATTATAGTTACGGCCGAACGAGGTTAAATGGGCGCTGCTGACAAAGCTATTTTGTCAGTATAGAGGCTAGGAGCACGGATTAGAGTACAGCTTCTTTGTACGGAACTTGAATTCCGGACGGGAAAGCAAACGTTTAAAAGGGTAGATGCGACAACCGATAACCAGTGGTGAGTTCAGCAGAACAACGGAGAGCACACGAAAAAAAAAAAGACAAAGGTAGACAACCAAGGCAGACTCGCTAATCGGCTTATGAGCGTAGGAAGATAGAATAGGCTAGCCAGGGCAGTAAAAATATAAGTTGGTTCATAAGAAATGAAAGACATACTTGTCACACATCTTCGTAGGCAAGGTAGGCAAGGAAGACGGGAGTGAACGAAGAAAAAGAGAAAAAGGTGCCACCGTGATTGACTTCGGAATAATTTCCGCCTCCTTGAGATCTTTAATATGCACTAACATCGCACAGCATACAAACGCATTTGCGTTTTGTCTCGGTCAAAACGCGGCCGCTTCTGTCGGGTTCGAACTGTACCTAGTGAGCGCATCTTAGTTCGAGAGTGGGTGGTGGGGCCAGTATGGTATAGTAAACGTAGCCAGGTACTTCAGCCAAGTAAAGCCTAAACGTTGTATGCACCACAAAAAAGATACCACGTGATGCTTGTATCAAAATTACGACGCAACATTTCTTTGTGTAGCGTTCAGGGTGGCGTCATGCCATTTCGTGTTTCATAGAGCTCCCATCTGCTTGAGACGTTTGAGGGTAGTTCGCGATAGTGATTGGAACCAACAACTTACAGAATTCCCATTTTATGCAGCTACTTAAATGTAGGTGCTTTGTGAGAAGTGAGACATATACTGCACATTTCCCTTTCCCGAAAGCGAAACCAACTGAACATTTAACATTTTGAAAACCTCTGTGCCAGCCTATCACTGTTAGGTCACCAAGAAAAGCCACCATGCTGAAATGTGCTTTCGAGTTTCTTGATCGAATTAGGCGGAAGTAAACCCCAGTTAATTTTTTTTTCTGATGATAACCTAAATGACTTGCCTGCACTGCAAAAGCCTCCAAGCTTATGTCCTCCCTTCCCAGTACATTAAAAAGCCTCTCTCCTCTTTAAATTAAGGTTAGAATGTGATCAGTACCCTTAATGACCACCGAATACATTAATTCTACACTGTAAAACGTAGGAAGGCTTGGCTCAAAGTTTTTCTTACTGTACCGCGGTAATCGAAACTCAGAAAGTGTAGTTTCTCTTAACTCGTTGTGTTTTTTTTTTTTCGACGATTATTTTCAACCCTCATTTATCGGCCTGCACAAAATCAATAGGGCTTAGCGTTTGCATACCAAGGGGGATTGGAGAAGCATGCAACAAGATAAATGGGGTCTATTTATAACTTTAATGACCCGTTATCCTATGAAGTGCGCTGGAACAGCCCGGCGAGAACACTCTTTATCTCTCTCTGTGTTTCTTAGCAAGGAATCGCTACACGCTGCAACCCTTCGCGTTTCGGCGGCACAAAGTGCGGCCGCACTCATGAGCAGAGTCGTGAAGTAGAAATTCGAGTAGCGTCATTACTGGCAAACGATATTTCGCGAATAATTCAATAGTGAAACCGGAAGAATTAAAGCTATTAGAAAAACGAAAAGCCATTAGGAACTGGGGCATTTTTATGGTTTATTGATCACACACGAATAATATTCCTTCAAAATGAGCTTTACCGCGACAAAAGTACGTTGCTGGAATCTAAAAGGAACGTTAAAAACAGAAAAATAACAAAACAAAGCTTAAACTTTTTCACCCTTCTCTGATACAAAACAAAACCATCACCCTCCTCCCAAGCCATCTCAGAGTTGACATGTGCCAGACCCGCTGCCTCAGTGCGGCGCAAAGGGCGCATTTTTGAGGCAAAAACATTTCTAGACTCATGCGCTGCAGAATTGCAAGAAAGAAAACTTACGAGAGCAATGCCGGAGCGTTGCTGCTACACACGGTGCATCACATTTGCTCTCATTGTCATTATCAACTGAGTGCACAGTCATTATTTCTGCTCATGTCATCATAGTCATTATCACGAACTGCAGCGTCATTGTCATCGCTACTATTATCCTCACGCTACACACGGAAAGTTATCATGTGCGCTTTATGATCCCGGGCATGGCGCAGTTGGTTAAAGCGCTCGGCTTGAGATCCGAGGAATGGAGGTTAGATTACCGATCTTACCGATCTTAATTATTTTTGTCAGGCGTGAGGATGATAATAGCGATGACAACGAAGATGGACTGGCTGATATTGATATAGTAGCGATAGTAATGAGGATGACCCTAGGGATGACAAGGACGTTACAGTTAATGAAAACAGACCGGTAAAGTGGATTTCGTCATTTCCTTCCGCTCTTAAGCAGACTTAAGCGCAGTCGTGCAATATTTGAGACTGAAAGCCTAAAAAAAACTCAATTCTCAACAGGAAGTGAACGCAACTGTTTTCAATTGCGACACGCTATGAAGGAGATGCTGAATCTGGACAGTTTACAAAGACAAAGGGTCCGAGTAAAGCGGACAGTGCGTAAAGTGAAACGACGCCACAGCCATCACAATTTCCTCTCCCCCCTTACTCGCTTTTTGTTTACTTTCGTTGTGTGTTGTGTTTTTGAAGTTCTATTCCCCATAGAAAATTTTAGCTATTCGCAGCTGCAGCACGGAGGCAGAGCGTCTTTTCCCCGTGGAGAAAAAAAAGTAGAGCAAAGCGTCCGTACTGTCTGGGTTCTTCACAGGGAATATCTGCTACAGGAGAAAGCACCTTTGACACCAGTGTTTTATTATCCTGCAAGAGAGAGAGAGAGGGAGTTAAGCGTCCCTAATGGACGTCACCCATTGGTTAAGCATGTAAAGAAAATTTCAGTTCAGTTCAGGCGTTCAGTCGTGTCCGACTCTTCGTGACCCTATGGACCATGTCACGCCACGCTTTCCGGTCTCTCACTATCTTCTTAACATCACATAGCTTCATCTGCAATGCCTCGAGAATGCCATCTAACCATCGCGTTCGCTGCCTACCCCTTCTCCGGCGACCCTCAACCTTTCCCAACATCAAATCTTTCTCCAGCGACTCCTCTCTTCTCATCAGATGACCAAAGTAGCTGAGCTTTAACTTTAGAATTTGACCCTCCAATGAGCAGTCAGGGTTTATGGTCGACAATATCGACTGATTTGATCTTCTGGCAGTCCAAGGAACTCTTAAGAGTCTTCGCCAGCACCACAATTCAAACGCGTCAATTCTTCGGCGGTCAGCCTTTTTCACAGTCCAACTCTCGCATCCATACATCACAACTGGAAAGACCATAGCACGGGTTATACGGATCTTGGTTGGCAGACTAATGTCTCTGCTCTTTACTAGGCGGTCAAGGCTAACCATTGCTCTCTTTCCCAGAAGCAGGCGTCTCCTAATTTCATGGCTGCAGTCTCCTTCCGAGGTAATCTTGGCGCCCAAGAACAGAAAATCTGTCACAGCTTCCACTTCTTGTCCATTGATGCTCCAGGACTTGATAGGGCAAGACGCCATGATCTTCGTCTTTTTAATGTTCAGTTTAAGCCCAACCTTCTCACTCTCTTCTTGTACGCGCATCAGAAGTCTCTTGAGTTCCACTTCACTTTCTGCCATTAAAGTGGTATCATCCGCATATAGAAAATTTAGACCCTGGCAAAAATGTAGTCAACGAACGGAGCAAATGAGGACATCAGTGGTGACGGGGAACTTTAGGGAAAGACTGGGTCATGGGCTAAATGTCGCAGTGTGCGGTGGAATCGCTACGGTCTCAGACCACATAGTTCACTCAGACGCCATGATATTGGGAGGGTAGGCTTAGGAATCAAAATACAAAAAAGAAACGACAAGCTGCATATATATCTCCACTGCCTCGCCAATACTCTCTGGTTACCTCAAATCCCCTAATGTCCATTACGAAGCACACCAGCATCGCAAGACTAAAGACAAAGACGCACGTACGCACGGACAAAGACACACACACACACACACACACACACACACACACACACACACACACACACACACACACACACACACACACACACACACACACACACACACACACACACACACACACACACACACACACACACACACACACACACACACACACACACACACACACACACACACACACACACACACACACACACACACACACACACACACACACACACACACACACACACACACACACACACACACACACACACACACACACACACACACACACACACACACACACACACACACACACACACACACACACACACACACACACACACACACACACACACACACACACACACACACACACACACACACACACACACACACACACACACACACACACACACACACACACACACACACACACACACACACACACACACACACACACACACACACACACACACACACACACACACACACACACACACACACACACACACACACACACACACACACACACACACACACACACACACACACACACACACACGCACGCACGCACGCACGCACGCACGCACGCACGCACGCACGCACGCACGCACGCACGCACGCACGCACGCACGCACGCACGCACGCACGCACGCACGCACGCACGCACGCACGCACGCACGCACACACACACACACACACACACACACACACACACACACACACACACACACACACACACACACACACACACACACACACACACACACACACACACACACACACACACACACACACACACACACACACACACACACACACACACACACACACACACACACACACACACACACACACACACACACACACACACACACACACACACACACACACACACACACACACACACACACACACACACACACACACACACACACACACACACACACACACACACACACACGTTAGAGGTTTTTAATTTGTTAACGTAACAGGGCTACACTGTTAGCCTAGTAAAAGCCGAAAATGCCACTGGCGTAACCAAGGCACTAAACACGAAAGCGTTCGCTACTGACATGAAATATAGCTACATGAAATGAAGAGCAGGAATTTCATCTCATACGAGCCGACTGCTTTGTGCACACACATCGAGATCGCAATTGTAACGAATCGCGACTATACTGCTAGCCGTAAACATCTAGAGCAGTGTCACAGGGCTTCATGAAGTTCGCGAACAAAAATGGCCTCTACTTGAATTAGGTGCACACCAACCCAAGAGCCAGCCGCTGCTACCAAATGAATGTTACGCGTGAGAGCGGGTGCCCTTGAGATGAGCGCTGAAAAGGCAATCGCATGATATAGAAAGCCACGAGATGGTTACAAAAAACTCGTAAAGTAATACATAAGCAGCGCTGAATAAATGACTACGCCCTTATAACGTTGAGCCTGTTGAGTTCGTGGACCCCGCTGTTTGCCGGACGAATTCCACCCAGAAACCCGAGCGTTCCCAGCAAGCCGTACCGTCGATGCCGCTGCCTCGAGGCGACGACGTGGCGCCAGCAGGCGGCATTTGTAGCTGCAGCGAAAACACCATTCTTCATGGCTGCGTTCTCCAACAGTGCATCCACAACGCCATTCGAGGCGGGTATACAAAGGTTGGGACGATGTGTACCGTCGCGGCGGCAGCGGTAGAACACATCCCCCCTCCCTTCGACCTGGACCTATGAAACTCGGATACTTATATAGTCGCTTTATAGTCATATTTCAGTTCAGCCCTCAGCTCTCAGCATTAAAATGAGGAACTAGAGATGAAGGGGTATATGTATCTCCATGCATTATGGGTCATTGCTATGTTGTTGGCTTTTAGTTTGTGCTGGCCGGCTCTATGCTTTTTCAGCGACGATGAAAAGTAACAGGATCATCAAGTATCTTGTCTAGAGTGCTTCCCATTCACTCTATTTCACATCACCATATTTTGAGCACCCTGTTATATCGTCAAGGCAACTTTCGGTAGATTGTATTAAACAAGAATTCAGAAAAGAGCCGAAGTGTCGTTTACTGCCGTAAAGCGTCGTGATATTCGATGCAAGAGTCATGATGTGGTGACTTAGGTTACCTCAACAATCGACCTAGCACAGTTTTGTTTTTGAGGCGGCATGGTTTGGGGGGGGTCGTAGTGACTGCTCGAATTGGTTGGCTTCGTGTTGCGATAGTGGTGGTGCCCCGATATTTCACCAAAGTGCGCATTTATATTGTTCTCTCTACATTAACTACTATACTTTTCCTACCTCCATTTTTGAATTTTTCGGATTTCTACACACTTCCGGGATTTTGAGGGGGAAGTACGGTGACCGGAAACAAGCTCGATGCTGCAAGATAAAGTTGTAGTCGTGACGTTATCGGAAATCGCGGTAATATGACATCGGTAAACCGAGAAAAGCGGACTATGGCCAAAACAAATGGGGAAATCTCGCACTATCAACACATATTTCTTATTTTTTATTAATTTCTTTTACAAGGTGGCCACTAACAACCATAGGTCTTTTTATAGTGGTCCGCTCAGGATTGTGAGACAGAAAAGAGCAATGGAAAGAACAACAGCGCAGCTACATCATTTTTAAGGAAAGGCATTGTGCGTAGGTATTTGGGACTAGCAGACGCCGAGATCAGCTAGCTGAGTTAGGAGTCTGCCTGCTTTTTTCTTTAAAAATTTCTTTCAATTCAACCGCTCGATATTGGGCTATGGATACCCGCCGTAAGAGGAATCTTCTCATATCACCTACCATATTTCTTAAAATACAAAGTTACTATCCGAACGCTGCTTGATTTTCAGAGCAGCACAAAATCGTATTGAGACGCTATAAAAGACATTGGTCTCGAATTCCTAGATTTACAGTATGGGAGCTGCGTATGATTGCGCAAAAGCTTTTATGCATTAGCCCCCATTAGCTACGCTGCGCTCGCGTTCAGCGATGGAGTTCTCGCTCTATTTGTGGCACTACGCTTCCATGCTCATGCTGCAAATCCTCTGGGCGAGGGTTGCTGGCGGTCCTTCACTGAGCACCGAAGTGTAAACGCTATAGCGTGTCTCACAATTTCCCGGCACAGATGTGGACGCCGTTGCCAGCATAAACAAATCAGGAATCCCATTTTATATGATGCTAATGCGTGAGACCGGTTTCGCATTGCTCGCTATACCTTGACCTTTGCGTTCACAGTTTTTCCTCTATCTTGTTGACCCCGACCTCTGTGTACTGTCCGATGTGAGTGCACGTTAAAGAACTTCAGGTCATAAAAATTTACAAAAGAATTCACTGCACTGTGTGCGTACTCCGAGCCGCTTTAAGACGGTAAACTTCATAAATCGTAAAGTAAACATGTTTATTTTTATATCCCTGAAAGTCTCGTTCGCAGTTCCGTAATAACGCATAACAGTTAAGCTCATTCCAAAAAGAGGGCTTGCCTTGTTCGCCCATAATATGCTCTTATAAGCGCGCTTGGTACATTGTTTCTCTGGGTATCATGATCATGCTATACAACTCAACAGGGAGGAAAATAAAGCTCCATAATTTCATATATGAAGATGTCGTATGAAGCTCTTGTCAGTTAAGAATATAAAGAGCAAAGTTTAATCTACTAATTTTTTTTTTTCATGTACCAGTAACCTAATAGGGAAAATTTCGATTTCATTGCAGCCATCATATTTCAGTCACTGAAACTTCCTTCACATGATTGCATTTGTACGGCTTCAAACTCACTCAATAACGGCTTCGACAAAGCCAAAACAACATCCGACGGTGTTGTCAGTGACTGCCAAACGAAACGATTTAAGGATTGGAAAAGGCGAATAAAGATTCATCGTCTTTGAGAGGACTTTGCAAATAATATGTTTAAATACGATCACCGCCGATTCCTAGCATTTGTTTAAAACGCTCTAATGCTCCAACAAAAACCAAGACATGCCCACCCATATCTAAATGACAATGCTTGCCGGAAATCGGGGCCTTTTTTGTTGTTACTGTTGTATTGAGCAAATCGAGTCAGTTCAATCAGTACTGGAAATGTACTGCTCCACTGCAAATGACCGTGGTAACCTCGGAAGCTTCTCTATTTTCTCTTTTGAATGACACCAGGACGGAAATCTTTGCTGCACTTACCCCAGCGATTTCAGAGGAGCTTTGCTCCTCTTATCTGTTTGCCGACAGCGTCTCTTTCCGTGTCTCGTATATTTCTGTCTGCCTTGATTTACGGGTTTTGGCAGCGATCAGCGGAGGTTCCGATTTCTCGTGCTCACTCGACAGTGATCCTCTATAGCGGTTTAGAGGCGTTATCCCAAATCAGCGGCATTCCGAGCAATCTGACCCCTCCCCCTTCTCTTCCTTTCCCTTCACCGTGACATCTACTGCACTACTGAAAAAAAAAAAACAAAACAAAAAGTGATGGAAAGTACCCTCCCGATGGAAGTGGCATTCCAACTTCGACTATGGTTACCCAGCTCGTTAAAAGAAGGAGCAGTGGAATGTCATGACAGTATTTGTTTATTTTCTTGCTGTGGAATTGTAAGGTTTATTTATACCCAATTTTGCTGCTGTGCGCATTGGTAGGAGTGGAGCTCATTAGGTAAACGGTGACACTGTTCTTGCGAGGCGCAAATATCTAAACCAGTGCCCGTGTATTCTCTAAAGGGTAAAAAAAAAACAAAAACGAAAGAATAAAACAAAATTTGAGACTGGATTTTGAAATAGGAGCCAGTTTATATACCCAAATCTTTTTTAACAAGAAAAAAAAAACTGCTGTATATATCCTGGGCTTGCGACTAATTTTTATAAGAAAGTCAAATGACATAAGGTTATTCCAATGTATTAAATACATAGACGTAAACGGACTTGCTATAAAATGTATGTCGTTAATGTGTCTTAATATATGATGTCATTCAAAGAATTGAAGTTTTTAGTGAGGACAAAATGACATGCTTCATCCTTGATGGAAACCATTTCAAGAATATCATTCAATACATAAACCACCCGTCTATATAATACGAAATACGTTCGAAAAACACGTTTTAGCCCGTGATATATTTTTACTCCAAGAATAAACATTTCAGACTCTTTAGTTCGGGATGCCAGTAGAGAAACAGTTGCGCAAACTTTTGATAACAAAGGAGTAAAAATTCAGGCCTGAATGATGTACGAACCGTTGAAGTGAGACAGATAAGACTGGACACATCAATATTTTTTTCAAACCGGCTGCGAGTAGAGGCCAACAGCCTAAACTGAAAAGCAACGCTGACGCGCTCACCAATTTTCTGGGTAGGGCTTTTGGATGCCGTTTGTCTTGTGAAATAAAAATGGACGATGAGGAAGCATCCGTGGAGCTAATGTCACCTAAACAGTAGAAAAAATTACACACGAAAGCAACTAAATTTATTTCCCGTGCTTCAGGGCGGCTGCTAAGCTGTTCAGGGTGACTATTCTCAAACTCTAGTCGTCGTTGTGGTTACAAGCAATAGAAAAGAAAACTGCCACGCAAAAAACAAACAAACAAACAAAAACTAAACAGCAAAATATACTCTACGTTTCTAGCTTCAAGAGAAATGGCCCAGAGCTATAACATGCAATGGAAATGTCTGAAATCGCCCTTTCCTGCCATTGTCGGCGAGCTATCAGTGATAAATGGGTGCGATACAGAATGCTGGTTTCAGTTACGTTAGTAAAAAGAAGAGCTTCGCTCCAGTGGAGGTTTGAAGCATATAAGCTGTGCTGCAGTTCAATTAATATAAAACGAAGAAATCTCTGAAAATGGGCTTTAGCACCATCGCACACCGACCTTCACAAAATCGGCCGTAATGCGACATATCCTTTCCGTTTAGCACTTCCTAAGGTTGTGCTTAGGTCGAAAAGTGACGAAACGCAGGCGTTGCTGAAATCGGCAGGTTTTTTTTTTCTAATGAAAGGATAAGAAAAAAAAACGAACAGTCTAAAGCATGCATATGTGGGCTTCAGAAAATTGAATAGAAATCACAATTTCTTAAGAAGAGAAATAGGAAAATTTGATTAACCGATAATTTTTAAACAATACCATGCGATTTATAATAAACATCAGAACATATACCATAATTACAGTCAAAACAGAGTAAAAGTATCCGCGGATATACCGGAATCACTATCAGAGGAGAATATCAATATCAGCGGGTTCATTCGTTATCGTGGAGGGGTTGGGAGTATGACGGTAGGCGCCTATTTTTCCTAAGCACTAAATAACACGCGTGCTATCTGTATCTGTTAGATTTTCTCGCCGCTAAGCTGGTGGAACGACGACGCATAAACCATGGCTGTAAAGGAAAGCAAGTCACCCATACTGACCTTTCCCTTTAGTTCTAAGAAGTAGAAATGTAAAATGCAATGGGAATTTTCCTCAGCCTATAGATAGTTTTCAATTAGTGAGCCTGGCTGTTTCACAGGTCTAGGAAGCGGCATCTTCCTGCAGATTTCCCTTAGGATCCCGTAGCGAGCACACTTGGATAAAAGCCCTTAGCGATGAAACGGTTCTATTCGACTCTGTTCGAGTGAGAGCGCAAGGAGAAAGGACGACAACACACGTGCCAGATTAGCCTCGCAAAAGTTTGAGCCGCGCAAGCTGCTCTTTGTTCTCGGAACTTTCACTCACGCTTGAGCACAGCGCTGAGGCCGCCTTGTCGATCTCTGCTTCAACAGGAGTAAATATTGCCTCGCACCTCGATTGGGTATTGGTGCGACATCAGCTAAAATGATTAAAGCCTCGCACACTTGCGCAAGCATGAACGAGAGCACGCACGCACGCACGCACGCACACGCACACACACACACACACACACACACACACACACACACACACACACACACACACACACACACACACACACACACACACACACACACACACACACACACACACACACACACACACACACACACACACACACACACACACACGCACGCACACGCACACACACACACACGCACGCACGCACACACACACACACACACGCGCACACACACACACACACACACACACACACACACACACACACACACACACACACACACACACACACACACACACACACACACACACACACACACACACACACACACACACACACACACACACACACACACACACACACACACACACACACACACACACACACACACACACACACACACACACACACACACACACACACACGCGCGCGCGCGCGCGCGCGCGCGCGCACGCACGCACGCACGCACTTGCATGCTTACCTTGAATATTGGCGATCGAATAATGCAAACAAAATTTGCATAGCACGTAGATGAAGGATACTTTTTCCTGTGGAACGCTTACGATTAATGTCTCAGTGAAGTTCAACATGAAAGTGAAATACACTAAACCATTATGTTCAAACAGCGCCAGAAACACGGACAGATAAAAAGACAAACACGCATTGCTTTGTTTACAGTAAACCATTCATTCGACTAATTTCAATAGTCATGGCTGTGCCATGCTACCAAGCAGTAAATGCATACCAAAGTGTTCATAGCGGTCAACAGTTGACGCTTGATGACCATAGACTTTAAACACAGAACATCAAAGCGCTTCTGGACTCGCAGAGTAAGGCTACTCTTTTCGAAGCTAGGCTTACGTAAACACCCCTTTGTCCAGTCATTCTGGTATGACCATTAAATCAAACCCGGCCTGTAGCACAAGGCGGAGGTCTCTCATGTATTTCAGGCACTAAATAGGTGACAGGGTAGTTCACATTCCTTGCGTCAATTTGATTTTTTGGCAGATCTCTTTTCGAGAGACTATCTCCTACAGAAGGCACGGAATAAGCGTCGTCGTGACTGCTAGTATGACGTGGCCACGGGGACATGAAGCTACTTTGTTATCAGGTGACTGCTCCATGTGCATAGGAAGCTCTCGCGCTAACTTCGCCACGTTGTCATTTGACGAAGTTACCATGAGTTGAGCGACGCCGGGATAGCGCTTATTCAGCGAGTCGACGCAGAAGCAATGGCTGCAGTCGCCTCATTTATTAGAAATCCGGCAGTGACGATGTGGGGCATAGTCGCTCAGCGGAAGGGCCGTCAATGTAGCCATGCAGAGTGTCGTGTTGAATGCGGCTCAAGCTCAGCAAAAGCTGGGGCAGCTAGCGCAGATAATCCATCTTGCCTGGGGGGCTAGTTCTGGCCTTGTCCCAGCAGTAGATTTAGAGCGTAGGCTCTACTTCGGGAGTTAAACTTCGTTCTGCCCGAATTACCTTGACCCAATTAAGTGTAGGTATCCACCAAAATGTGAGACGTGCGAAAGCTGCGCCGTTGTATTCCCAGAAGTTGACTTAAACAACATTATGAAAATATCGGAATCAGTAGATTTAGAGCGTAGGCTCTACAGTAGATTTAGAGCGTATCAGTAGATTTAGAGCGTAGGCTCTACTTCGGGAGTTAAACTTCGTTCTGCCCGAATTACCTTGACCCAATTAAGTGTAGGTATCCACCAAAATGTGAGACGTGCGAAAGCTGCGCCGTTGTATTCCCAGAAGTTGACTTAAACAACATTATGAAAATATCGGAATGTAAAGGCGATATGAAAGGGGCTATTGCATCTACTCTTAGGACGAAGCTTGAGGACCCCCTCATTAGAACCGGTGAACCCTTTACAACATTGTTCAGTTGAAGCCATATTTAAATCCTCATTACTTTTTATGTTACACAAATACCTGTTTTTCTTCTATTATTTTCTTTCTCAGCTACTATGGAGAAGGTGGATGGAACGCCTCAATGTATGCAATGAATAGAGGGCGCCTGTCGTTTTAGCTTTATCGCTGCCCATAATTCTCGGCCGAACATTTCAGGATCCTCAGTATATTCAGCAAGGACATCTGACGGTACCATTACTAATTACATACGATTAGAGGCACAAACATAAATATTGTTACGTCAATTACCCAGAACCTTCACCAAGTTGTTACGGGGGAAACAGGTTTAACATTTACAGAATATTCGGGGAATGCATGAAAGCTACGTACAGTCTCAAGCACAGTCTCAGTAAAGCTTATCCCCGAACGAGTTTACGCGCCACCACTTCGTTCTCCTCTTTCACAAGCGCAACCGTCCACTTTGCCCTTCTCTTGTACATGCGCAACACCGCGCGGCGCAGCGTAATAGACGTAACCATATTTTAATCAGTGGGCTATACGTGAGTTATCAAGATTATTTGAAATGCTTATAATTTTTCATTCGTCAGAGCTATGCCGCTTAACGCATTCAATAAACTAATTTCCCTTTAATATGCCGCAGCGGGCGTTCCCTTTGCCTGCTTTATGATAAAAAAAGAGAGCCTTAAGGTGCCAATCATGAACATCAAAAAAGGAAAGATTACCGCAACGTCTAAGAAAGCAGAAATGACTTAAGAAGCATCTGCTGTTAATTTAATTTCGACGTCCCTTTAAACCGAACGTTAATAGTTTGGTACTGTGGCTGGAGCTAAGGCCGTTTACATATGTTTTTGCTTTTTGAGTACTGAAGTTTTGTATTATTTATGCTTTGTGAAGCCCGAAATATTTGTAATTTGACGCATTATTTGTTTTGTTGCCCCAGAACAGTTTCAGCAAAGATGAAGGAAGCTGCCTTGATGATTTAATTTGGGTTAATTTGTATCAGATCTTATTTAGAAGCAGATGAAACCGGTATAATTAAATTACATGTGCTTTTCCCATATTTGCGATAAGACGTCCAATTTCGCTCTGGCGGTTCTCACATTCTATATCCATTTTCTTCATTTTTACAAAGAAGCTCGAAAGGAACTAAGAAGCCAACGTGCTCTTTAAAATTTTATGGATTATAGCTGCTTACCAAAGCTTCATTATGTCAGTGTTCCTGCTTTCTTTCATAAAATTGCTACCTACTGTGCTTAAGAGCGATGTCGTGCGAACACTTTTGAAATTGATTTCACATTCGCTAATTCCTATTTATAGTTCTCCCCCTTTATTCTCCTTACCACCAGCAGAGCAGCCAGTTGGGCATTGTCTAGCGGGCATCTTCCCATCTACATTGTATTTTTTTCGCTCTCTACAGACTACGCGCAGACACTTGATCAGCACGTTGAAGAAAACAAATCCAATCGTGGTTAATAAGAACTTCGCTTCATAAGGAAAAAAAAATTATTATCTCATGTCATTGAGTGGAGTGAAGAATACGTAGTTGAAAATAAAATAGCGTGAAACACGTCGACGAAACAAGAGAATAACACCCCACAAGCGTATATCGCTCTGCTTTATTGTTTTATTTTCAACTATGTATCACCAACTCGCTCGCTTAGCTATTCTGAAGAATACGGTTCATACAGCGCGAAGTCAGCCCATATATATTCGTGTTTATTAGCGAAAGCATCGATGGACACACTAATAATGCATTTACTTTTATGACCTTCTTCCTATAATGAAAGAAAATAAATAAAGCGAGCATGAAAATTTAGTCCAAAGTACATATTCGGCAAATTGAGTGAATGCATTTTTTTTCGGTGTTTCTATTGCGGGAAGCTGTGACCGGCATGGAAGGCCAGTAGGTGGCATAACAAATCGAGCGGGGAAAGTACAGTCATGAGTAATATGAGCTGGAACAAACGTTTTGCACAAAATTGCGAATAGTATCGGTATTTTTGTATTAAATATGATGGCGGCCTACATATATTATGCATCCAAAGGAAACCTCATTAAAAAAAGTAAATAATCTGCTCTTCTCAAACATGACTGTAGAGTAATGAATAAATGAACGCTCAAACTTTGTTCTATCTCATATTGCTCATGACTGTACGTATACCCGAAAGAAGCGCTAGAAAATGGAGAAGGGCAAGAAGAAATACAGATGAAAATATTAAATCTTGCTTTTTGCTTTCTAGTACTGTGTCATCAGACATCTTCTCCAGATGAAGTACAGGTATAGGGGCTTTTGCGGGAACGCATCATTTTTTTTTTTAGTCAACATGTTCCTGTTTTGCACCCAAGACGTCGTTTTTTAGAGGTTATCTTCATTTTACTGCCCGTGTTTTCATTGGAGCGACACAATCGGGCGAGTTTGCATGAACAATCTGATTTCAGTTTGTTCCTTGAAAGCACGGCACCATAATTTGAGCGAAGTACATATTAGAAACATGCACCCCCATCGTATTTCAAAGGCGCATGACAAAGGCATTTGCCTTTGACATGCGCGAACTAACAGCTGTACCACGCGAAAAGACTTCAGAGTTCAGAACATTCTTATTTTTCGCTCTACTGGAGCATGTCATTTGAGTTTAAAACCAAGTGAACGAAGAAACGTGGGTTCGTATTGTGGCGCTAATTTTCTCTTGTCAGCAGGGAAGAATGCAAGGTAGCTAATGCTGGCAAACGCGTAAGGCAGTTTTTATTGACTCGCTCTCTCTACAAGCATGCACTGACGCTGTTTACAATATTATTCCTACGAGAGTAACGGAAAGAGCTGTGTATGCTTCACGTTAGCATTTCTGAATTCATGAAATCGATAAGTTCTACTTCTAGCCAAACGTTTACCAGCGACCGAGCGGCGCAACTTCCCAGGGCTCAGGTTGTTTCGATATAATCAGAACCAGATGCAGTGTTTTTGTTTTTCAATAGCGCGCATCGGTTCGCACACCGTCGTAGCTGAACGAGGCCGGACGCTTATTTTTTTTTCAGACTCCGCAAACGTTTTCGCAATCTAAGATTATATCGTAGCATAGCTGTTTCCCAAGCTAAAAAAATTTCCGAACAGTGTGCTTATCTCTTTCATAGGCGCGTTGCTTCCTTGTTTTTCTACACGACATCAGAGTACATCTATTCTGCGAGGGCGAGTGTAGTGACTAGAAAGAACAGCATCTGCCGCGTGGTGTATAGAAGTTACGCCTGTACGTGCTTGGTAGAGCGCTCGAGACCTATGCCTGGATCCGGCGCTACTCGCTACATTTACTAGCCATAAATAAATGTGGCCGCGGTCGCACTGACAGGCAACGTTCAACCCATTATATAGACTGCTTGGAAAAAGCAGTGATGTTTGCGCATAACAGGTAGCGCCAGTAGCACTGCCGTCATTTCCATCCTCTGAGCCGGGAAGTGCTGCTGCACTGCACGTGTCGCATGACGAGTGCGCTTATAACAGTAGGTAGCAGTATTGCGCGATATTTTACCCATTTCTGGGACCACCACCAGACGCTAGGCAGTGTCATTCCACTAGGCACAGCTGTGCGTGCTATGGAAAAATTGAAGAAAAAAAAAATGCCTTCATCGGTGCGCTGCAGGGGCTCGTACTTTTATCGCGACTTCAAGAAAAAGTCCGTTAACTTACTATCGTAGAAAAAAAAAAGAACTGTTGCGAACATTGCTGTCGCGAGTACGGCAGCAAAACGCGGATATCATTGAAGTTTCCAGCAGAGCACGAGCGAAGCTCTACGAACCACTCCAAACACATCGATACTGCAGTTGACTCATAGTGAAGTCTATCCACTCGTTTCATCCCCCACTCTCAATCGACAATACATCGCTTGACTATGCAATTATTAATTCGTGGCTGACTTTGGATCGTGAAAGAAAGTTGTCTTTCGTCAGTGGTAAGAATAACGTGTTCATCATTATCAGTACCTGCAGCAGTTGCCTTTATTTTCAAAGTTATGCACAATGAAATCGAGGAAATTGTTTCTGTGGTCGGTTTGGCGAGGACATCA